>NC_056574.1:33455034-33800399 GCF_018340385.1 Cyprinus carpio
TGTTTTGAATCACACTTTGGAGCAGTGTTTCGAAACATCTGTGCTTTGGGATCCGGGTCGAAATGTCAGTTTCACATCAGCCACCCCTAGTTGAATGCTTCTCCGCATCTCCATCGTTCCTCCCACAGCAAACCGTGACAGAAGACCCGACCAAAACAGTTACCGCCGTGTGTTCCGGTTTTTGTTTTCGTTTTTTTCCATACAGTGTTTTGTTTCCATTGTGTCTATGGATCCCCTCCTTCGTCCTGAATACCTCCTCCTCCTGCTGGAGCAGGGGGAGAGATTACTCGAGGGCCACATTAGACTGTTCCTGGTGCTTGCCTTTTAAGAGGAGAGGGCTCCAGTTCCTAAGTTCTGGCCTGAAATCCTGGAGGCTCACAAATGCCCGCCCTCCCATCCACTTCTGCCTCCTCCTCCACTGTCGTCTGGCAGCCCCTCTGCTCGCCCTCAGCCCACAATCTATGCGGTGTGAGCTCCATGGGACTACCATTCTTCAGTGTCACCGTGGCTGAAGTATCCCTTGACACTGCCTCCAGCCTCTGGGCTCCGGACTCCGCATCAGCCCATGGACCTTTCGGCTCCACCATAGCTCCATCCTCTGGCTTTGCGTTATCCCTACATCCCTCCAGCTCCATCAGGCTCCTTCATCCCCTTGGCTCCTCCTCAGTCCTCTGTCACTCAGACTCCGCCGTGGCCTCCCAGATCCACACCTTCGTGTCGGTCGCCGGCACCATCTGCTCTGCCTAGGACCTCTGGATTCTCCCCTTTGCCCTGGCTCATCGGCTCTCTGCCTCAGGCTCCTGCACCACCTGCTCCGCTGCCGTTGGTCGACTCCCTGGAGTCGGCAGCCATGGCTCCTCCCTCCTTATACCCCTCCTTGTAATTATACTGTAATATAACAAATTTAAATAATGAAAATAAAAATGTGTTTTGTGTTATGGAAATAAGGTAAGTGTGCATAGTGTAAATGTGTCATGAAAATTATTTCACACCTTAAAAAATCGTAGTGGTCTTAGTAAGAACAAATATTTCTTATGTCTTACTTTTTTTTTTGTTTTTTGTTTTTTCAAACATGTTTCGTAAAATTATCCCAGTAAGTCTTACCAACTGAACATCTGAAAACAGCATTTAGGATTCAAAGCTTAGTATGTTGATATCAAAGGTTTTTTCTTTATTGCCGGATCATCAGCTGAACTTTCAACACTGCTGGCCCTGCAAAACACACACATGGGGCTGAACGCTTCAGAGCTCAAGGTTTTTCAACAAGACCTCGCTTTGTTGTTTGTAACCTTTTGATCTTAAATAAGAGCACAGGGGTGGCCGACGTGCAAAGAGAGAGACAAAGTCAGCGCGAGAGAAAGCTTGCCTTCATAATGAATGTCAGCCCAGATAACAAAGGCCCATTTGCATATCATAATCCAAATCGTTCCTGCTCAGATCAGGTGCGCTGTGAAGGAATATTTTTCTTGGTTGCCTTTGAAAGTCTTTGATGTGCACAGCAAGAATGAATATGAAAAGGAACTGCTAGCCGATGAGGTCACGTTCTCTCTTACTCTCTTTCTCTGCCTGTTCCTCATGTTTTCCAGATGGAAATGAAAATGTGCAGTATGTATAACACTATGTTTTTCTAGCAATGAAAGCTTTATGCTGTCAGTTCTAAATGAACTAAGATAATAAAATTATGTTTTCTAGAAAGGAGTTTTTTGCACCCATAGTAAACAATATTAGTGTGAAAGATTCATCCCTCTTAGCCACAGATGGCACACAAGAGTCCAAAATAAACACTTCCTAAACACAAATTCAAATAAATCCAGCTTTGGTGACTATATAAAGTTGAAAGACTTGCCACTTGGCTAGTTACAGCAACATAAAACATGGTTTAAATAAATGGCATATTGCCAGTCTTGGAGACCACATAAACCATGAGACAGACCCACTGATCTATAATATAGAACTGGTTTGCTCATGACGTCATTTAAGTGAAGCCACCGCGCCGCCATATTGGTAATCCCTAGTGTGCGTAAACGTTCTATTCAATTAATAGTAAATTGTATGATTTTAATGAGAAAACATCACCTAACAAGTCAGCGTTTATAAATCTGAAGTATTTCTGTACATTATTACAATGCAAACACCCTAGGCATGTAAACGGTTATTTTTTTAAATGTCGGGAATTTCCCCTACTTATTAAAAAGCTATGTTCATTACAATAGTGAACATCATGAACATGATAAACATCAGACGGACACGACCTCAACATATAAAACAAACGACAAAGTGCTCATTCTGAAATCTGAATTTATTCACAGAAATAACTGACTATAAACAGATTAAAGACATAAAGCTTTATTTCCAAGATAGTAAGTTAAGCTTTTAATTTCATTATAGAGCAACATTAACAACATAAATTCAGCATCGCGTTAGTTCAGTCAGGCCACGTTAGTCATGCTTGCATCAGCCCACAGTCAGCTGTTCCTGACGTGTACCAATCCAGTCTTGACACCTATCACATGCGGTCTATTTAAATTCCCATTCTTCAGCGTCTCTTCCGTCGCATCGCTGCTTGCAATTAACTCCCTCCTCCAACTCCACCAACTGAACCTGTAATCCAATCTAACTTTGTTCTTTCTTTACAGTCTCTTCATTGGAAGCAGTCTCTATCACATTTCGTTTACAACTCATGTAATTGTGAATTGTAATTATGTATGCATATAATGGTTCTGTTCTGTACCTCGGGGGGGTTGTCTTGCTGCTCTCCCCGCTCTGTCCAAGCATGGCTGCATGGACAGGCGTGTGGAGTGTGGCCCAGAACATAACCATACCGCCAACACTAACTGTATGCAATATAATTGTCATAAATATACTTGACGTAAGTGGTCCTTATTGAATTGTATTATTCATTGTAATATATTCAGATCCATTTCTGATACTAATACGTTCATGCTTAATAATTCCTGAATAATTATGTTCATAAAGAGACTAATTTAAGAGAGCTATATTTTGTGTTGGATCGTTACCTGTGTCATCAGTGCGCAGCAGACACACCCACCTAAACAGTTTAAATATATCACTTATACTACCCCAAAAGACCGTAAAGACTGCAGATAACATCTGAAGTAAACATTAATTTACATTCACATAACATAAAAACTAGTCTTGTTTGACTGATTTGCTTCAAATCGGGTGATTTTAGGACAGCGGTTTGAATGTGACTCAATGGTGCTCTCTGCCGGTAGGGATTAGTAAGATGGCGGATCGAACACTTCCGGTGGCTTCGCTGCCTGTTGGCAGTTTAGAACGCGATTATCGATAAGCGTCCTTTTACTGTCTATGTGAGCGATCCAGTCATATATAGATCAGTGGACGGACCCCACCCTCAAATTATGACATCATGTGTGCATTGTGGATCAAATATTATTTCAGGGGTATCAAACCTTCTGAGAACCATAAAAAAGTTTTGTGAATTTTGTTGTTTGATTTATGTCATTACATTGGTTCGAGCATAAGAAATAAATGGAGAATTTTTTTTTTTTTAAAAATATATTTTTTTCGTATTTTATTCTATGTCCTTTGTAGAGGATGCTAGGACTAAGTTATTCAAAATAAATAAATAGACATGAAAAGGCATGTATCTGTTTGTTAAGTCTGATGTCACCATCACCACTTCCGGGTCCAAATTCTCTGTGTCATACCACAAGAAAACAACAAACGGTGCTAATTTACACGCACAATGTGGTGTGATACTATCAAAAAATTTTAATCATAACCTTTATCTCCATACCAAAATCCTAGGTGGTCAGAAAGTGATTCATCTTTTGTAAATTGTAAAAATATTTATATCTGTGATGCCATGAGCACAGAGACTGTAGTGTACATTGTACGATTTTTAAAAGTGAAGTGAAGTACAGCCAAGTATGGTAACCCATACTCAGAATTCGTGCTCTGCATTTAACCCATCCAAAGTGAACACACACACACTGTGAACACACACCTGGAGCAGTGGGCAGCCATTTATGCTGCAGCACCCGGGGAGCAAGGCACCGAAGTCATGGTATTGCCGGCCCGAGCCTCAAACCCACAACCTTAGCATTAGGAGTCAAACTCTCTAACCATTAGGCCATGACATTTAAGTTTAGCTTAAATGAGTAATTTGAACAACTAGTGCTCATAAACGGCCATCTAGATGGACCAAATAACATTTTTCTGAGAGATTTTTTTTACGACAAACTATTTGAAAATCAGTCAGATGTAAATGATAATTATAAAATATTATCATATTTCCCTAGAGTTCTAAATTTGTTAATTCTGTCAACATCAGTCAAAGACCAAGAAGAAAGTGTTTATGATCATACCTCCAAGCATTTGATATCCCTAAAAAGCCCTGAATGGCTCTGTACAGGACATTCAGACAAACTGTGGCATGTAGGGATGTTGCGCAGTTCTGCAGCTACTGTGGCCCAGTAGCTAGATGTTGTGACTTGGACACCTCACCTCTCCAAGATACCTTGAAGGACGTATCTGAGAGGTAAAACTCAAACCACTGGCCTGCGGTTCCTGAGATGCCATTTTCCAATAGGTTTGACAGGAGAATCTGGTAATTCACCACATCAAAAGCAGCGGACAGATCCAGCAAGATAAGTATAGAAGATTTGGAAGCCGCTCTTGTCAGTCTTAGGAAATTAAGTAATTGTCAACCATGGTCAATAAAATAACACTTATACATGTTATACATTATAATAAATAAAATTACATACATTAACATTTTATATATATTGTTTTTTTTGTTGCTTTCATGCTATAAGTTGTCTTTAAGTGCTGTAAAAGGCATCCACAGATAAAATGTATTGTGTATTTTGTTTGTTAGCTCAATTCAAATTAAAGGATGTAGAGCTGCAAAAAGAGAGTGATTGTGTGAGAGAGAGAGGTTTGTGGTTGTCTGGAGTTTGCATCTTTCTTTGTTTCAGCTGTGGGTTTAAGTGACAAGCACACTGGAAGGCTCACAGTGTGTGAGCGTTGCTGTGTGTGTTGCAGAGGTCAAATAGAGTATGCTGTCAGATTGTGGGATCTTCAGTCAAGGACCACACTCACTCAACAGTCTCCCACCAAGCAGGACAAAAACAGCCCAGCTTGAAGTTTAAAAAGTTTGGATGCTAGTCAACACTGTGCCACACATCATGTGCTTCTGTCTGTTGTTTTATCTTATGAGCTGATGTCTTGAGAGGAATCCTGGACATGATGTTTTCAGAGAGAGAGGACTCTTTCCTATGTCTTGTCATGGACCCCAGCAGAAAAAGAAAGAAATGGAGGGAGAATCTAATTTCCGGCTACTTTCAGAAGCTTCTGTTTTGATAAGCTTCTTTATTACACTTGTTAATATGGTCTCAGCATCAGACAGCAGACCATTTATTGACCACCTGATGCATATCCCTTACACAAATGAAATATATTTCCTGTTATATGAACAATCAATGTATTAAATGATATAACGGTATATTTGAAATTGTACAGAATAATATATTGTGTAAATATATTACAATATATTGAATAATACATAAGGATTTGCTGTTTTCATATATTGAAAAAACTAACACAAACCAGAAACCCTTTTAAATTTAGAAATAATACAACATTAAACAGTTGAAAACGATTGAACAGATTTCCCCCTATAATTACATTGAGTAAAAACACATGAATAACACTTCAATTTATTTTTACTCTCCTTAACAGTCAGAAGCAAAGCATGCTGGGAACTAGAAATCTACTTTAACTTTAATTCCATGAATGTGTGTATATATGTGTGTACATACATTACATTCACACTTATATGGAAACATGTATGTGCAATATACATTTAACAAAGGATCAAAATTTTATGAGATGTATTTGATGTATTTTTGTCATCATTTCTAAACATATTTATATGTATCAATATATAGCCATACATTGTCAATGCATATATTGCTGTATATTGAAAAACAGGGATTGCACACAAAAACAGCAAGAGCATTAGGTAACAAATAGCAAGTTCCAAAAAGATTGGCTGGCTATGCTATTTCCAGGGGTCAGGTATGCAGGTATCGTTCTGTTTACTGGGAAATTCTAGAAAATATGTAACTTCCCACTTTACACCAGAAAGTTCCCTGGCTGATACAATGAGTACTTCAGTGTTTTGTTGTAGACAATGTCTGTTCTACATCCTAATAAGCAACCTAGCAAGAATATCACAGCATCAAATGTGTGTTCCTGCTATGGACAAATAGGTGTCTTAAATTACTACACACTTACATTATAAAATTACACATTTGATAAAATTATTGTTCTAGTAAGAACTCTAGCTTCTGCATTTTGGAGTAGCTGGAGTTTGTTTATTAAGGGTGCAGAACAACCATCCAATACAGCATTACAGTAATCTAACCTTGAGGTCATAAACGCATGGATTAACATTTCTGCATTTGACATTGAGAGCATAGGTCATAATTTAGATATATTTTTGAGATGGAAAAATGCAGTTTTACAATTGCTAGAAACGTGGCTTTCTAAGGAAAGATTGTTAAATAGCACACCTAGGTTGCTAACTGATGATGAAGAATTGACAGAGCAGCCATCAAGTCTTAGACAGCGTTCTAGGTTATTACATTTTTACAAAAAAAAGATGTGTGGCCAAGTATGGTGACCCTATACTCGGAATTTGTGCTCTGCTTTTATCCCATCCAAGTGCAAGCGCACACACACCATGAACACACACGCCCAGAGCAGTGGGCAGCCATATTGCTGTGGCACCCGGGGAGCAGTTGAGGTTCAGTGCATTGCTCTCAGGGTCTCACCTCCATCGTGGTATTGAGGGTGGAAGAGAGCACTGGTTATTCACTCCCCCACCTACAGTACAACCCCTGCTGGACCAGAGACTCAAACCCGCAAACTTTAGGTTACAAGTTACAAGACTCTCTAAGCATTAGGGCACGACCGCCTCTGCCTCTTCATCACTCCCAGGAAAGGAAGCACAATAAATAAGGAGGAAACATGGAATAGGTGAACACAATTAACAAAATGATGTCTAGAGAAGGGCTAAATAAAGGAGTGTAGTAAAAAGAATCAAGGAGGTACAGTAAGACCAGAGGAGCACATAGCCAACCCAAACAGAGACAAAGCCATGAGCTCTTGCGCAAAACAAATATTGATACACAACCAGACACTGGAGGTTCAGTTGGTCAGTCAATCAGCGTAGCGCCATTTTGGCAATTCTGAGCAGTACACAGATGGCGTATGCTCTTCTGTGTCAGCCGCACTGTGCCGATGCGCTGTTTGCTTTCAAACCTAAGCGTAAATGCACGTAAAAAACTTATCAATGTGGCGCGGCTGATACAGAAGAGCGTAAGCCACCTGTGTACTGCTCAGAATTGCCAAAATGGCGCTACACTGATTTGGAGAGAGACAGAGTAGAGGAATTGTTGAATAAAGTCGTTATTTTTGTTTTCTTCGTGTACAAAAAGTATTCTCAATGCTTCATAATGTTACAGTTGAATCACTGATGGCAGACTATTCTGACGATGCTTTTCATACTTTCCTGGACCTGGACACTGTTATTTATTTGGCAGTCTATGGGAGAGTCTCAAGCCTCCCTGTTTTCATCTAAAATATCTTAAATTGTGTTCCAAAGACGAACAAAGCTTTTACGGGTTTGGAACGACATGGGGGTAAGTTAATAATGACAAAATTTTCTTTTTGGGATGGAGTATCCCTTTAACTAACCACCCTTTACAAAAACATTGTTAAGGCCCTTTCACACCAAGGACGATAACCATAAAGATAACGATAAAGGTAAAGTTCTAAAAATCGTTTTCAGTATTAAAGAACAGCAGAGTCCACACCACAACTATAACGATAAAGACAAAGAAAAACGATATCGTTGGAATATCTTTCAAAACTATTTTTTTCCAGCTGATGAACAATAAAAAATTGACAGCCAATCAGAATCCATCCTGCTGTAACGTGTGCTTAGAATATACAGAAGATATCGTTCGCTGGTGTGGACGCTAATATCGTTATCTTTATAGTTATCTTTATAGTTATCGTTCTTGGTGTGAACGGGCCTTAAAAGTAGCTAAAAGTCCAGTGCCCATAAAGACACTAAACAAAATAGAAAATGTTTATAAACATTTACAAATGATGAATATTTTCCACTTTAGATTGGTTGCTGCAAAAACATTAACAAATTAATAATAAATGATTTAAGATGTGCAAATAGTAGAAGTCAATACAACAAACAAAGACTAAATATATGACTTTTACAGACTGTGATTATAAGCTAATAAATAAATTAACACGAATAGTTTGTGAAGTGCCTATAAGCTATATTTTCACAACATTTGTTAATGTAAAAATTAGCATTGGCTAATATGTGAATTGAAGTTTAATGACATTTGTAAGCATTCAAAAGTACATTAACAAATCAGCTTATAAATATTGTATAATTTCTGTAAAAATCATTTGTAGATTTTTAAAACACATTGAAAAATTAATGACATTTGTAAAGATCAACTAATCATCAATTAAGCATTATATAATGTTTGTTAATGATTTATTAAATGAAGCTTTAAATCATTGTAAAACATCTGTCAAAATGATTTGAAGATAAAAAAAAAAAATCCACGATCATATGAATTGAAAGTTTAATGAGATTTAATGACATTCACATCTAGATATGTGAATATATATATATATATATATATATATATATATATATATATATATATATATATATATATATATATATAAAGTAATGCTTAGTTAAACATTATATCATGTTTGTTAATGATTTATTGATGAAAGTTATTATAAAGTGTTACCAACATTGGTTTATTGTTGGTGGTTCTTGGCCAGAATGGTGTTTGGACTAGACATCATACTGATATTCAAAAGTCTGGCTGCCTAGGACTACTAACATAGTAGCTCAAACAACATGACAGCCCCTGTAGTTTTGTGCATATTCACACACTACTTTCATTTTCCCATGCTGATTACCCCACACAGGAGTCAGTGTTCAGTAGACCAGACTCAAAGTCACTGAAGCAGCCAAAAGCCACTTCTGAAATGGAGTATGTAAAAGCTGATTTCAATAGCTGCTCTCCCACTGAAGTGGGATTAGATTGCACATTGCATGTTCCCATGGAACAAATGGAGAGTGAAGGGGTTTCTGGGTTACTACACTCCCTCCCACACCCCCAGAGGTCTTTAGAGAGTGAGTGGTGTGAGTTTGACTGGTTCAGCCTCAGGAGAAAGCTGCATGCTCAGCATGGCTCCTCCACATGAAACGAGTGGCCCAGCGCAGTGCAGCTATTCACTAACAAACCTTTTCTTTTCTCATCCAATTTTTTTAGTAAAACTCTAAGTAAGAGAGAGACAGCAACAAAGATTGAAAAAAACAATGTGTAAACAAGATATACATATACAAACAAACACACACAAACAGATACACATATAGATAGATAGATAGATAGATAGATAGATAGATACAGACTAAAAGATAGATAGAAACAGACTAATATTAGTGTAGAAGCCATTCCTCTAATGATGTAGCAAGTACATTTGGTGTTATGGGAAGTGTTCCCGGTTCTGGTTGTCCTAATTAATGCAGCCTAAAAATCCTTTAACAGATTTGAATATTAGAAATGTGTTAGTGTGTTATGTGTAAACCAGGTTAAAGAGTTGGGTCCTTAATCTAGATTTAAACTGACAGAGTGTGTCTGCCTCCCGAACAATGTTAGGTAGGTTATTCCAGAGTTTGTGTGCTAAATAGGAAAAGGATCTGTTGCCTGCAGTTGATTTTGATATTCTAGGCATTATCAAATTGCCAGAGTTTTGAGAATGCAGCGGACGTGGAGGACTTTAATGCAATAAGAGTTCATTCAAATACTGAGGTGCTAAACCACTCAGGGCTTTATAAGTAATAAGCAAGATTTTAAAATCTATATGATATTTAATAGGGAGCCAGTGCAATGTTGATAGAACCAGGGTAATATGGTCATACTTCCTGGTTCTAGTTAGAACTCTAACTGCTGCATTTTGGACCAGCTGGAGTTTGTTTATTAAGCGTGCAGAACAACCCCCCAATAAAGCATTACAATAATCTAATATAATCTTTGTGAAAACTTACCAAATGTATTAAAATGAAAAAGTAAAATAATTAAATTTTTATGGGCAAGTTCCAGTTTCCTTCTTTGAGGAAGTTTCCTTCTTTGAGATGTTTCTACACTACAATTGAGTTAAACTTTGTAACATGTAGATCAAGGGAAGCAGGAGGAAACAAGGATCTAAGTGCATCATTTTAATAAAAAAACGAAAAGAAAACAAAACAAAAAATGAAAAGAGTACAGGGAAGCAGATTCCAGGGCAACAGAAACAAATGTAACAACTGACAATGAAACACATGAAAACCAGGATTTAATTACATGGTAAACAAAGAAATAGGACGACAGGGAACTCAGAAACTTGCAGTCTCCATGGCCAGGACAGCTCGAGCAGACAGCTTGGGTGGCTCTGCAACAGGAGTGGACTCTTGGACAGCCTTGGCAGAGAGTTTGAAAGTGGTCACTGCTGTCTCTGAGGAAGCTGCAGTGGACGCAGATGCCTTAGGCAAGTTATTGTGTGCAGCTCAGACACACAGGGCACACAGGCCCTCCAAATATATTTAGGGGTCTCCATAGAGGTGCTGCTAAATCCCTCAATGCAGGAAGAGTGCACCAGCCCAAGAGCATAGTGAATAAACTTGACCAGGGGTAGGTTGCACCTGGGCGGAAGATATGATCTTAAAGGTCTGTCTATACCAGGGGTCTCCAACCCTGTTCCTGGAGAGCTACCGCCCTGCAGATTTCAGGTCCTACCCCAATCAAACACACCTGAACCAGCTAATTAAGATGTTCAGAATTTCTTGATAATTACAGGCAGGTGTGTTGAAGCAGGGTTGGAACTGAAATCTGCAGCACGGTAGCTCTCCAGGAGCAGGGTTGGAGATCCCTGGTATAGACCCAGCCTATAAAAACATTTAGGTGTGACCTCTCTCCAGTCAAGTAGCGAAAATTGCTCAGTATACTCCTCAATGGTACCTCCCCACTGCTTGTTCTGTAACATGGAGATCAAGGGAATTAGGATGCAAAAAGAAAATAACAGTCATTTTTCAGCTATGATGATTCAATGATGTCAACATCCAGTTCAGCTCTTTTCCAATAGTGTCTGTGCAATCAGTCAATCGTCTCCAACTAAGCAAGCCAAAGGCGACAGTGGCAAGGAACCAAAACTCCATCGGTGACAGAAATGGAGAAAAAACCCTGGGAGAAACCAGGCTCAGTCGGTGGGCAGTTCTCCTCTTGCCAGACGAAACCAGCATGATGTTGTTTTATTCCAGGCTGCAACACAGGTCTTGTCTGGTTCCCGTGGTCTTGTGCTGATGGTCATTGAGGTCTTCACATGGGATCTGTCTCTGGAACACGTCTAGTTGACGTGGTCTCTGTTGACATCAGTAGAGGTCGTCTCTAGGTGCTGATCCACCATCTTGACTGAAAATGGACTGGATATGCGTGGCTATGCTGTCCTCGGAATAAGAATGAAAGAAACTAATATTAGCGTAGATGCCATTCTTCTTATGATGTAACGAGTAAATCAGATGTTATGGGAAGTGTCCCCAGTTCCGGTTGACCTAATGAATGCTGCCTAACAATCCTTTAAAGAATTTGAAATATAGAAATGTGATATTGTATTATGTGTATGTCAGGTTAAAGAGATGGGTCTTTAATCTAGATTTAAACTGACAGAGTGTGTCTGCCTCCTGAATAACGCTAGGTAGATTGTTTTAGAGTTTGGGCACTTAATGGAGTTAATTGGTTAACAGGTGTTCAGGAGCAGGGGCACGCCCCAAACAATCACCTGACTTCCTGAAACCTCCATACATATCGGCCACCTCATACCATACTGCTAGTCTTGTTCGCTCGAAGGACAGATGGACTTGCCTGGCCTGGACGGCGCTCTGTTCGATTCAGTGTCACTGGAGACACTTGAGGATCACCTCTCATCGTCCCGATCGCAGTGTCTTTCCGAGCAGTCGCGTTCGGTCGCGCACATTCCAGGCCACGAGTGTCTACTCCCAGGCTCATCTCGGGAGGACTCTGAGCTGTTCCCAGTCTCCACCCTCTCCGTCAGTGGGATCCGCGGGCCGAGATCACCATCAAAGTTAGCGTGGAGGACGCAGAAATTTTCGCTCCCCTCGCGAGCCGCTTCTCTGACGCTTCATCAGCACTCCCATTGCACGTCTTTTAGAATCCAGAGCTGAGGACAACTGAACCACGAGTCACCTTCAACACACACTTAAATCCAAGGTATCCAATTCAATCGATATCGTGCAGATAACAAACAGTTATTTCAACTATATTCAGTATCAATAAAACTTCTGTCATGACAAACTTTGAGCCCTCAGCACTTCCACTGCCCACCGGAAATTCCTAGGGAGTCACTCTCCATCACACGTGACGTCACGAGAATTGTCCTCCAAAGCATCAGACAGCAGCTCCCTCTAGGGGCAGGCAAGATGTAATTCCACCTGCACTCCCTCAATCTGATCTCTCCCAAAATTCTTCTCTTCTCTATGCTCACAGTTTGCTCATAAAACTCCACTCACAAACATCCTTTCATCCCAACATTCATTCCTATACCCTTCCCTATACGGCTCACATCCCAAAGACACACAGGCTGGTTAAATTGAACATTCTAAATTGTTCCCCCTCGACTATGTATTACAGACTTGCGTACGGATTGATTTATGTATTAAATGATTTTCACCATGAAATATAGCCACATATGCTGGTATGGCTTAATAAGTAAATAAACAAACAATCAGCAATACGGCTCCATGTTTTCTAATAATTATCTATAGCTACTTCTAAATTCCAGATGCCCATTCACTGTCCCTCATGCCAAAGTCCTTTTAAGACAAGTCATGTCACTCGGAGGCCATCTTTGAAATGCCTCTTAGGCATGCAAGAGCAACTCCTATCTCTTTGTATGGGGAAACATCAAATTCTCCAAAACTGTTCACTAAGTTTATGATTAAATTTCATATTTGAAATCACCAAAGAAATCTGACAACAACTGTGTTGTAAATGTTGTTACTTTTGCTCAAATAGCGTTATTAAAAGCTTAATTATTCAGGC
Source organism: Cyprinus carpio (assembly GCF_018340385.1). Lineage (NCBI taxonomy): Eukaryota > Metazoa > Chordata > Actinopteri > Cypriniformes > Cyprinidae > Cyprinus > Cyprinus carpio. The sequence goes on from NC_056574.1 coordinate 33,468,234, forward strand.
TAGATCAGTCAGTGCGCATGCGCAGTCCTAAGCGCCTCTCAGACCACTGACTGTTTCTATAGCAACCGGGACGCTTCTAACAGAAGCTGCAGTGACGAGCTCACTTTTCAGATTAGCAATTAGCTCTTTCATTCAGAAGGTGGGGCTTCCTGCGATTGAGCGGCCATATTGAGCATTGCATTTTTTTCCTCCATTCAAAACTAAAGGAGTGACACGTCTTGGGTATTCTATAGTCTTTGCTCACGCAGACCAGCCGGTCTCCTTCAACCTCCAATTCTATTTCCAAGTCTTCTATTCATTCTCTCCCTTCTGCCCTCCCTCCCTGCATCTCGCAACACACCCCACTCACAAACATCCTTTCATCCCAACATCCATTCTTCCACACTTCCTTCAGCCATTACAGCAATACGGCTCTCGTGTTTCTAATTATTCTCAATAGCTCCTTAGAAAGTTTTAGAATTTAAGAGGTTATTCTCAATAGCTTCTTATTCTCCCCTCTCTCTATACCTCCATATCTCACTCTCTCTCTACCTTCCTCTCTCTCTACCTTCCTCTCTCCCTCCCTCATTCTACCCCCTCCTCCACCAATACCCTCTCATCCTCAAAACTCCCCCCACTCAAAAAACATTTTCATCCTAACATTCTTTTTTTCCCACCCTGACTTCAGATGTTTACAGGAATATGGCCCTTTGTCTCTAATAATCTCTAATAATCTGACAACAACTATGTCATAATGTTGTTACTTCGGCTCATATAGCATTATTAAAACCACAGCTAACACCACCACCACCATGGCGGCGCCTCAGGCAGACTAGCCTGTAGCTAACAACAGCACCACCACAGCAGCGCCTCAGGTGGATGAGCCCGCAGCTAACAACAGCACCACCACGGCAGCGCCTCAGGTGGACGAGCCCGCAGCTAATAAAAGCACCACCACGGCAGCGCCTCAGGTGGACGAGCCCTCAGCTAATAAAAGCACCACCACGGCAGCGCCTCAGGTAGACGAGCCCGCAGCTAACTGCACCACCATGGCGGCATCTCAGGCGGACGATCCCGCAGCTAACAACAGCACAACCACGGCAGCACCTCAACAGACGAGCCCGCAGCTAACCGCACCACCACGGCGGCACCTCAGGCGGACGAGCCTGCAGCTAACAACAGCACCACTTACTTATTCAGGCTAGATCAGTCAGTGCGCATGCGCTGTCCTAAGCGCATGTCTAAGACTGCTAACTGTTTCTATAGCAACCGGGATGCTTCTAATGGCAGCTGCAGTGATGCGCTGACTTACTGATCGGCTCTTCCATTCGGAAGGCTTCCTGCAATTGAGCGACCTTATTGAGCATTGCATATTCTATACTCTTTGCTCACACAGACCAGCCGGTCTCCTTCAACCTCTAATTCTATTTCCAAAACTTCTATCCATTCTCCCCCTCCCTCCCTACCTCCCTCCCTGCATCTTGCAACACACCCCACTCACAAACATCCTTTCATCCCAACATTCCTTCTTCCACCTTTCTTTCAGCCATATTCAGGGCTGCCTCTCGTCTAACTGCAGGTGCCTTTACACCTGCCCGTTCTGTGATGGAGCCCATGCGAGAAACTCCTGCTCTCATAACTCTACGACACCAGCAGACTGACTTGCAAAGCACCTCTGCACTCCTATCGAGAACCTGATATAGTTGACAGGCCACTAGCAGAAGAGGCTGAATTAAATCAACTTATCTTCTCTCCACGACACTCCCATTCCAACCATTAACCATATCATCACAACCCCAGAATACTCATTCACTTAGCAAGCCACGGAGCTTGGCTGGCCAAAGCTGATACCACTGATGCCAAGTCTTGCCTATCCATCAAGAATCCGGTTAGGCTTCTGGGAAGGTGCCATCAATTCACCGTGAGCCACATTCGATTGCAGAAGCAGCCCTAGGATGTTAAGATTCTCTCTCCAAAGCTACAATGGATTCTTACTAACAACCACAGTCTCCCTATGTTCTTCAACCTCCTCAAAGACTTCCGATAGTTGCACCTTCATCTGCACCACCATAATGAGGATATTCACACCAATCTACGTTTTCACTGAACTCTGCCTTCCATTATCAGAGTAGAAACCTCAAAGCCTCACACTTCATCTGAGCTAGACAGATGTACTAAGCGTCAGCTACCAGGACCTCTAAGCCACCTTAACAATGCCATCCAGATAATACCTCAAGGGAAATCCTTCGCGTCAGACGTTCTGTCAAAAGCAGAAACCATCCCTTCCCCTATGACAGAGTCACATTAGATAAGCACGCAATGGAAATGTGCCTCCGGCAACAACACCTCTCATCATGAAACAACATTTCGTTACATAATATCTACATCTCTCATCCCGGCTGCATCCAACTGTACACTGATGCAACAACCTAAATAGGCTTCAGCAGTTAATATGGTAGCTGCTGGGTTGATTCTGAACAGCCTCCGGAATTCAGTTCCCACAATCCACAGTCAAGAGCAGTCTCCACAGCATAATGAAACATATCCCATAGTCATAACAGTCATCCTTTGGGGGGTTGAATGGTCCGAATCTACTCATCTGCTCAGGCTATGCAGCAGAAGTTGAAATTATAATCAAGGGATGATTATGGCAGTTATGCAATTCATGCATAGGTCCACTTAATCTCTACTCAACAACAATTCCTCCTCCGAGCAACTCATATATCAGGACTACTCAATCTTGTAACAGACTCTTCGTCTCATTTCCCATTTCCAGAAGTAAGACACCTAGAAAGGACCTCTACAGCCCTGAAAGACAACGGAGACCAGGACAACTAGAGCCCCAGAGACAGATCCCCTGTAAAGACCTTGTCTCAGACGACCACCGGGACAAGACCACAGGAAACAGATGATTCTTCTGCACAACCTGACTTTGCTGCAGCCTGGAATTGAACTGCTGGTTTCGTCTGGTCAGAGGAGAACTGGCCCCCCAACTGAGCCTGGTTTCTCCCAATTTTTTTTTCTCTATTCTCTCACTGATGGAGTTTTGGTTCCTTGCCGCTGTCGCCTCTGGCTTGCTTAGTTGGGGACACTTCATTTACAGCCATATCGTTGACTTGATTGCAAAATTATTGCACAGATACCATTTAAACTGAACTGAGCTGCATGATGACATCACTGAATTCAATGATGAACTGCCTTTAACTGTCATTTTGTATTACTAACACACTGTTTTCCTAATTAATGTTGTTCAGTTGCTTTGACGCAATCTTTTTTGTTTAAAGTGCTATATAAATAAAGATGACTTGACTTGACTTGACTTGACTTGGCTCCAGAATAAACATGCATCCCTCGCCGGTCATACCACAGATCAAACACCAAACATGCTTCCCAAGAAGCCAATCTTAATTGCCTTGCTCCAAGTATGATCTCCAGAATACCTCTCCGGCTGGAACTGTCTCAAAGCTTTCTTTCCCATCAACCGACCCGCCGTCCATTCACAACTTAATATCTTACGCTCATTCCTTCCTAAGATCCCCATGTGCATTTCTAAACCTACTTGTCAGGGATCAACTACACCTATGAATAACCACTGGCTACGATTGCCTAGCTTCTCTCATTCTCACACATTCGTACTAATAAAGGCTTACGAAAACAAGAACCTGCGTTAACCATCTAACGCCTGAACTATTCAGCCTCCGCATCCTCTCCGTATGATCAGGCATTCCAAGCTCACACTTAAATCAGCTCTTCCCAACTTTGGGGGTCCTAATTGTCTGGCCTAAATATATGCTAGAGATGGTACCCCCACCCTGAGTCTCTCTGAGTTATCAATTCTAGATGTCCTGATCATCCTGACCATCATCCCATTCCCCCGACCCCTTGATAAAATATAACTTAATTCCCACCATATTTCTGATATTATCTATCAACCTAATCTGAGTGCAGTGCACCTGCATCGTGTTAGCACTCGTAAGCTTGTCATTATCGTTTCCTTTTGTGCCTATCGCTGTTTTCTTTTCTCCTCTCTTTCGCTACTCTTTCTCTCCGGTTTTTCACAAGTTCCTCAAACAACTGTGGTAAGAATCTTTCATCAAGCACGGTGAGTAATGGCTTTTCCTGCTATTGTTATTTGCACTGCTTGCCACATGTATAGTTTATCTATCTCTGTATAGTTTATCTATCTCTGTCGGTGACGAGGGATTCACATGTGATAAATGCAGGGAAATAGTTAGGCTGACAGAGAAGATTTCAGAATTAGAGATACACATCCAAACTTTAATTGAGGACAATAAGAATAAACTTTATTTCCAGACCCAGAGGGATCCATAGTACAATACAAAAACACATACATAGGAATATATACATATAAGAAGGTGAGGGCTCTAGATACGGCTTTGGATGAGTCTAGCTCAGGGAGTCCTGTACATTGTTCGGTTCCGGTAACAGGGCCTTTGCAGCAGGGCAACTGGGTGACTGTGAGGCGGCATAGTCGTGGGTCTAAACACCACTCTTCTGTTCCGATCAAAACATTAAACAGGTTCTCCCCACTCAGTGAAGCACCCATTGAGAAACCTGATTAAAGTGCTCTAGTTATTGGTGATTGTATTGTACGGAACTTGAAAATAGAGACACCAGCCACCATAGTCCAATGTTTACCGGGAGCCAGAGCGCCTGACATCTTAGCAAATTTAAAAGTGCTGGCTAATGCTAAACGTAAATACAGTAAGATTGTTATACAGTAAGATTGTTATTCACATCATTTTTAGTGATGTTCGACTTTGCCAGTCGGAGATCACTAAAAATAACATTAAAGAGGTGTGTGAACTTGCAAGCATGTGATGTCAGACACTGTAATATGCTCTGGTCCCCTTCCTGCTTACCGTGGTGATGAGATGCATAGCAGATTGTCATCACTCAATGGCTGGATGTCTAAGTGGCGCCCGCAGAATAACATAGGTTTCATAGACAATTGGACGAGCTTTTGGGGCAGACCTGACCTGTTGAAAAGAGATGGTCTTCATCCCTCCTGGGGTGGTGCCGCTCTTCTCTCTAGAAATATGGCACATAGTCTTAGAGTTTGTCACAGAAGTCAGTTAATTCTCAGCACATAGAGACTCTTTCACCTAGATATCACACTATAGAGACTGTGTCTGTTCCCCGGGCTAGAAAATACAAAAAAAACGTCCAAACCAATTTAAGAGCAACAATTTAATTGAGGTTCAACAAATAAAAACAGATGCTTTATGGATAAACAAATGATAAAGCTTGCCTTATTGAATATCAGGTCCCTTTCAACGAAAGCACTTTTTGTAAATAATATGATCACTGATCATAATCTAGATGCACTCTGTTTGACAGAAACCTGGCTAAAACCTGATGATTACATTATTTTAAATGAGTCTACACCCCAAAATTACTGTTATAAACATGAACCACGTCCAAAAGATAAAGGGGGAGGTGTTGCTTAAATTTATAACAATGTTTTCAGGATTTCTCAGAGGGCAGGCTTCAAGTATAACTCTTTTGAAGTATTGGTGCTTCAAATAACATTATCTAGAGAAACAAATGTTAATGATAAATCCCCTGTGATGTTTGTACTGACTACTGTATACAGGCCACCAGGGCACCATACAGACTTTAATAAAGAGTTTGCTGATTTTACCTCCGAGTTAGTGCTGGCTGCAGATAAAGTTTTAATTGTTGGTGATTTTAATATCCATGTTGATAATGAAAAAGATGCATTGGAATCAGCATTTATGGACATTCTGAACTCTGTTGGAGTTAGACAACACGTTTTAGGACCTACTCATTGTCGAAATCATACTCTAGATTTAATACTGTCACATGGAATTGATGTTGATGGTGTTGAAATTATGCAGCCAAGCGATGATATCTCAGATCATTATTTAGTTTTGTGCAAACTTCATATAGCTAAAACTGTAAATTCTACTTCTTGTTACAAGTATGGTAGAACCATCACTTCTACCACAAAAGACTGCTTTGTAAGTAATCTTCCTGATGTATCCCAATTCCTTAACATATCCAAAACCTCAGAACAACTTGATGATGTAACAGAAACTATGGACTCTCTCTTTTCTAGCATTTTAAATACAGTTGCTCCTTTACACTTAAGGAAGCTTAAGGAAAACAGTCTGACACTGTGGTATAATGAGAACACTCGCACCCTAAAGAATGGAGTGCAGCTGGAGGAAAACAAAACTAGAGGTATTTCATATTTCTTGGAGGGAAAGTAACCTTTCCTACAGAAAAGCATTAAAAACTGCTAGATCTGATTACTTTTCGTCTCTTTTAGAAGAAAACAAACATAATCCCAGGTATTTATTCAATACAGTGGCTAAATTAACGAAAAATAAAGCATCAACAAGTGTTGACATTTCCCGACATCACAGCAGTAATGACTTTATGAGCTACTTTACTTCTAAAGTCGATACTATTAGAGATAAAATTGTAACCATGCAGCCGTCAGCTACAGTAACACATCAGACAGTGCACTAAAGATCCCCTGAGGAACAGTTCCACTCATTCTCTACTATAGGAGAGGAAGAATTGTATAAACTTGTTAAATCATCTAAACCAACAACATGTATGTTAGACCCTATTCCATCTAAGCTCCTAAAAGAGGTGCTTCCAGAAGTCAAAGATCCTCTTCTGACTATTATTAATTCCTCATTGTTATTAGGATATGTCCCCAAAACCTTCAAACTGGCTGTTATTAAGCCTCTCAAAAAAAAAACAAAACTCTACCACAAAAAACGACTTACAATTACATTTACATTTAATTATTTAGCAGACGCTTTTATCCAAAGCAACTTACAAATGAGAACAGTAGAAACAATCAGATCAACAAGAGAACAACAATGGTATACAAGTGCTATGACAAGTCTCAGTTAGTCTAGAAAAGAAAAAGAAAAAAGTGTTTTTTTTTTTTTTTTTTTTAATGGATATGATAGACAAGAAAAAGAAAAGGTAAGTACTAGTATTAGTTGGTCAAGTGCAGGCGAAAAAGATGTGTCTTTAGATGTTTTTTGAAAATGACTAAAGACACGGCTGTTCGAACTAAGATCTGGAGGACATTCCACCAGCTAGGCACAGTCCAGTAAAAGGTCTGTAAGAGTGATTTTGAACCTCTTTGGGATGGCACCACAAGGCACCGTTCACTTGCAGAGCGCAAACTTCTGGAGGGCTCATAAGACTGAACTAATGAGCTTAGGTATGTTGGTGCCAGTGCCAGTGGTCGTCTTGTAGGCAAGCATCAGTACCTTGAATTTAATGCGAGCGGCTACTGGTAGCCAGTGTAACCTGATGAGGAGAGGAGTAACATGAGCTGTTTTTGGCTCATTGAAGACAACCCTCGCTGCTGCATTCTGGATCAGTTGTAGAGGCTTGATAGTACATGCAGGAAGGCCCGCCAGGAGAGCATTACAATAGTCCAGTCTGGAAAGAACAAGAATTTGGACAAGAAGTTGGGGTGGCTTGCTCTGACAGGAATGGTCTAATCTTCCTAATGTTGTATAAGCCAAATCTGCAGGACCGGGGCCATTGTAGCAATATGGTCGGTGAAGCTTAACTGATCATCCATCACAACTCCTAGGTTTCTGGCTGTCCTGGAAGGAGTTATGGTTGACGAACCCAGCTGTACAGAGAAGTTGTGATGAAACGATGGGTTATCTGGAACCACCAGCAGTTCAGTCTTAGTAAGGTTAAGCTGAAGGTGATGGTCATTCATCCAGCTAGAAATGTCACTCAGACAGGCTGAAATGCGAGCAACTACCATTGGGTCATCTGGTTGGAATGAGAAGTAGAGCTGAGTGTCATCAGCGTAGCAGTGACAGGAAAAACCATGCTTCTGAATGACAGATCCTAATGACGTCATGTAGATGGAGAAAAGAAGTAGACCAAGTACTGAGCCTCTATAGTTAATTATAGACCGATCTCGAATCTCCCTTTTCTTTCCAAGATACTAGAAAAGGTAGTATCTTCACAATTATATTCCTTCTTTGAGAAAAATGGCATCTGTGAGGATTTCCAGTCAGGATTTAGACCGTATCATAGTACTGAGAATGCTCTCCTTAGAGTTACAAATTACCTGCTCTTATCATCTGATCGTGGTTGTATCTCTCTATTAGTGCTATTGGATCTTAGTGCTGTGTTCGACACTATTGACCACACCATTCTTTTGCATAGACTAGAACACTTTGTTGGCATTAATGGAAGTGCATTAGCATGGTTTAAATCATACTTATATGACCGCCATCAATTTGTAGCAGTGAATGAAGAAGTATCATATCGATCACAAGTGCAGTATGGAGTACCTCAAGGCTCAGTACTAGGGCTGTTACTCTTCACGCTTTACATGTTACCCTTGGGAAATATCATCAGGAAACACGGTGTTAGCTTTCACTGTTATGCTGATGATACTCAGCTCTACAGTATATTTCTTTGCGGCCCGGCGAAACATACCAAATCGAAAAACTAACGGAATGCATAGTCGATATAAAAAACTGGATGACAAGTAATTTCTTACTGCTAAATTCTGAAAAAACAGAGGTGTTAATTATAGGACCTAAAAGCTCTGCATGTAATAACCTAGAACGCTGACTAAGACTTGATGGCTGCTCTGTCAATTCTTCGTCATCAGTTAGGAACCTAGGTGTGCTATTTGATAGCAACCTTTCCTTAGAAAGCCACGTTTCTAGCATTTGTAAAACTGCATTTTTCCATCTCAAAAATATATCTAAATTACGGCCTATGCTCTCAATGTCAAATGCAGAAATGCTAATCCCATGCGTTTATGACCTCAAGGTTAGATTATTGTAATGCATTATTGGGTGGTTGTTCTGCACGCTTAGTAAACAAACTCCAGTTAGTCCAAAATGCAGCAGCTACAGTTCTTACTAGAACCAGGAAGTATGATCATATTAGCCCGGTCCTGTCAACACTGCACTGACTCCCTATCAAACATCATATAGATTTTAAAATCTTGCCTATTACTTATAAAGCCCTGAATGGTTTAGCACCTCAGTATTTGAACGAGCTCTTGTTACATTATAGTCCTCCACGTTCGCTCTGTTCTCAGAACTCTGGCAATTTGATAATACCTAGAATATCAAAGTCAACTGCGGGCGGCAGATCCTTTTCCTATTTAGCGCCCAAACTCTGGAATAACCTACCTAACATTGTTCGGTAGGCACACACACTCTTGCAGTTTAAATCTAGGTTAAAGACCCATCTCTTTAACCTGGCTTACACATAGCACACTAATACGCTTCTAATATCCAAATCTGTTAAAGGATTTTTAGGCTGCATTAATTAGTTAAACCGGAACCGGGAACACTTCCCATACCACCCAATGTACTTGCTACATCATTAGAAGAATGGCATCTACGCTAATATTAGTCTGTTTCTCTCTTATTCCGAGGTCACCATAGCCACCAGACAGCGGAGACCAGGACAACTAGAGCCCCAGAGACAGATCCCCTGTAAAGACCTTGTCTCAGACGACCACCGGGACAAGACCACAGGAAACAAATGATACTTCTGCACAATTTGACTTTGCTGCAGCCTGAAAATGAACTGCTGGTTTCGTCTGGTCAGAGGAGAACTGGCCCCCTGACTGAGCCTGGTTTCTCCCAAGGTTTTTTCTCCATTCTGTCACCTATGGAGACTTTGGTTCCTTGCCGCTATCGCCTCTGGCTTGCTTAGTTGGGGACACTTCATTTACAGTGATATCATTGACTTGATTGTAAATTATTGCACGGATATGATTTAAACTGAACTGAGCTGCATGATGAAATCACTGAATTCTATGATGAACTGCCTTTAACTGTCATTTTGCATTATTGACACACTGTTTTCCTAATTAATGTTGTTCAGTTGCTTTGATGCAATCTTTTTTTTGTTTAAAGCGCTATATAAATAAAGGTGACTTGACTTGACTTGACTTGACTTCATCCTCTTTCTACTCTTCCCCAACTCCCTGTTCAACTAACAGTTTCATAGCTTGTTTGTGGCGTGGTCCTAGCTAGTGAAATGGAGTTAATTGGTTAACAGATGTTCAGGAGCAGGGGCACGCCCCAAACAATCACCTGACTTCCTGAAACCTACATACATATCAGGCCACCTCATACCATACTGCTGGTCTCGTTCTCTCGAACCCACCCTTCCCTCCCTTTCTCATCCATTTAGCCAACCTTATCCCACATTATCTTTCTATCAGGTTGTATCGGGGGGTCCCAACTGTCTGGCCTAAATATATGCTAGAGACGGTACCCCCACCCTGAGTCTCTCTGAGCCATCAATTCTAGATGCCCTGATCAACCTGACTATCATCCCATTCCCTCGACCCCTTTATCCTCTTTCTACTCTTCCCCAACTCCCTGTTCAACTAACAGTTTCATAGCTTGTTTGTGGCATGGTCCTAGCTAGTGAAATAGGAAAATGATCTGCCGCTTACAGTTGATTTTGATATTCTAGGTGTAATCAGTTTTGAGATTGCAGCAGACGTGAAGGACCATAATGCGATATGAGCTCGCTGAAGTATTGCTGAGCTAAACCATTCAGGGCTTTATAAGTAATTTGCAAGATTTTAAAACATATTTGTTGTTCAATAGAGCCAGTGCAGAGTTGACAGAATTGGGCTAATATGGCCATATTTCCTGGTTCTAGTAAGAACTCTAGCTGCTGCATTTTGGATCGGATGGAGTTTGTTTATTAAGCGCGCAGAGCAACCGCCCAATAAAACATTACAATAATCTAACCTTGAGGTCATGTACGCATGAATTAACTTTTCTGCATTTGACATTGAGGGCATAGGTCATAATTTAGATATATTTTTAAGATGGAAAAATGTAGTTTTACAAATGTTAGAAACATTGTTTTCAAAGGAAAGATTACTATCAAATAGCACTCCTAGGTGCCTAACTGATGACGAGGAATTAACAGAGCACCCATCAAGTGTTAGACAGTGTTTTAGGTTATTACATGTGGAGGTTTTTGGTCCAATAATTAAAACCTCAGTTTTTTTCAGAATTTAGCAGTAGGAAATTACTAGACATCTAGTTTTTTATATCAACTATGCATTCCTTTGGTTTTGCAAATTTGTATTCTTCATCGGGCTGCAAAGAAATTGCCGTCCTTTATCAGGCTCCCGACAGGAGTGGGTGTGTGAGAGAGGAGGGGCGGAGAAACAGCAAGGTCTGGCGGCATGTGATGAGGCACACAATGGAGCCTCATCACTGCTGCTGTTAAATGCTGAGCAAGGAGATTTGAGATTGGTCTGTAATTAAAGGTGGGGTATGCATTTTTTCAAAAACACTTTAGAAAACTGAGTCAGGCCGAAACAAACTTGTAGCCAGTCAGCAGTAAGAGGCATGTCTACTCATGATGGAGATGAGAGAGAGAGCACTCAGTGTACATGACGGACATTAGCAGAGCCAAGTGACAACAGAAAGATAAAGATGGCGGATAAAATTAAAAAGAGGAAAACTTCTGCGGAACAAAACAAGACTTATGATAAGTCGAGAAGTATGGCCTGTGTAAATATTGGATCAGCTTTCCAGCACTGGAGAGAACTCAAGGAACGGGAAGGACATCAGATCACAAGTCTACTTTGCTTCTTCTCAACTTAAAATAAAAAAAAAACATTTTTCTTTCTTTCACACAAATAACATACATTCAATAAAAACACATATATGCATGTTAAAACACACAGTACTACCAAAACACATTTGACCTGTATTACCATAATAACACACATTGCTTTCACTTATTGATGACATTGTACCCTTGGCCAGCTTGCACAGCAGATTCCGCCATAATCATTTGCTGGGTTGTGTACATATGTGTGGAGCGGAGCTATCAAAAAAGGGGTGAAACCCTTTTGGGGTAGGGGCGTGTTTGTTTTGGTGATTTGATGCAATACTGTAGCTGACGACTGCATGGTTATAATTTTATCTCTAATTGTCAAGTCAGCAGCCATATCATCCTGCAGCCCAAGACTGGTTGCCCACTGAAGCTAAGCAGGGCTGAGCATGGTCAGTACCTGGATGGGAAACCTCCTGGGAAAAATTAGGTTGCTGCTGGAAGAGGTATTATTATTATTATTATAAGTCATGTCAAGTCACCTTTATTTATATAGCGCTTTAAACAAACAAAAAAAAAAAATGCGTCAAAGCAACTGAACAACATTAATTAGGAAAACAGTGTGTCAATAATGCAAAATGACAGTTAAAGGCAGTTAAAGGTAATCATCTCAGTTCAGTTTAAATAGTATCTGTGCAATAATTTGCAATCAAGTCAACGATATCGCTGTAAATGAAGTGTCCCCAACTAAGCAAGCCAGAGGCGACAGCGCCAAGGAACCAAAACTCCATCTGTGACAGAATGGAGAAAAAACCTTGGGAGAAACCAGGCTCAGTCGGGGGGCCAGTTCTCCTCTGACCAGACGAAACCAGCAGTTCAATTCTAGGCTGCAACAAAGTCAGATTGTGCAGAAGAATAATCTGTTTCCTGTGGTCTTGTCCTGGTGGTCGTCTGAGACAAGGTCTTTACAGGGGATCTGTCTCTGGGGCTCTAGTTGTCCTGGTCTCCGCTGTCTTTCAGGGCTGTAGAGGTCCTTTCTAGGTGCTGATCCACCATCTGGTCTGGATACGTACTGGATCCGGGTGGCTGCAAGTGACCGTAATTTAGATACAGGTCCTTCTCAAAAAGTTAGCATATTGTGAAAAAGTTCATTATTTTCCATAATGTAATGATAAAAATTAAACTTTCATATATTTTAGATTCATTGCACACCAACTGAAATATTTCAGGTCTTTTATTGTTTTAATACTGATGATTTCGGCATACAGCTCATGAAAACCCAAAATTCCTATTTAAAAAAATTAGCATATCATGAAAAGGTTCTCTAAACGAGCTATTAACCTAATCATCTGAATCAACTAATTAACTCTAAACACCTGCAAAAGATTCCTGAGGCTTTTAAAAACTCCCAGCCTGGTTCATTACTCAAAACCGCAATCATGGGTAAGACTGCCGACCTGACTGCTGTCCAGAAGGCCATCATTGACACCCTCAAGCGAGAGGGTAAGACACAGAAAGAAATTTCTGAACGAATAGGCTGTTCCCAGAGTGCTGTATCAAGGCACCTCAGTGGGAAGCCTGTGAGAAGGAAAAAGTGTGGCAAAAAAACGCTGCACAACGAGAAGAGGTGACCGGACCCTGAGGAAGATTGTGGAGAAGGACCGATTCCAGACCTTGGGGGACCTGCGGAAGCAGTGGACTGAGTCTGGAGTAGAAACATCCAGAGCCACCGTGCACAGGCGTGTGCTTTTGAACCAGAAACAGCGGCAGAAGCGCCTGACCTGGGCTACAGAGAAGCAGCACTGGACTGTTGCTCAGTGGTCCAAAGTACTTTTTTCGGATGAAAGCAAATTTTGCATGTCATTCGGAAATCAAGGTGCCAGATTCTGGAGGAAGACTGGGGGGAAGGAAATGCCAAAATGCCTGAAGCCCAGTGTCAAGTATCCACAGTCAGTGATGGTCTGGGGTGCCATGTCAGCTGCTGGTGTTGGTCCACTGTGTTTTATCAAGGGCAGGGTCAATGCAGCTAGCTATCAGGAGATTTCGGAGCACTTCATGCTTCGATCTGCTGAAAAGCTTTATGGAGATGAAGATTTCGTTTTTCAGCACGACCTGGCACCTGCTCACAGTGCCAAAACCACTGGTAAATGGTTTACTGACCATGGTATTACTGTGCTCAATTGGCCTGCCAACTCTCCTGACCTGAACCCCATAGAGAATCTGTGGGATATTGTGAAGAGAAAGTTGAGAGACGCAAGACCCAACACTCTGGATGAGCTTAAGGCCGCTAACGAAGCATCCTGGGCCTCCATAACACCTCAGCAGTGCCACAGGCTGATTGCCTCCATGCCACGCCGCATTTAAGGAATCATTTCTTCAAAAGGATTCCCGACCAAGTATTGAGTGCATAACTGAACATAATTATTTGAAGGTTGACTTTTTTTGTATTAAAAACACTTTTCTTTTATTTGTCGGATGAAATATGCTAATTTTTTGAGATTTTTGAGGTTTTCATGAGCTGTATGCCAAAATCATCAGTATTAAAACAATAAAAGACCTGAAATATTTCAGTTGGTGTGCAATGAATCTAAAATATATGAAAGTTTAATTTTTATCATTACATTATGGAAAATAATGAACTTTTTCACAATATGCAATTTTTTTGAGAAGGATCTGTATATTTATAAGATGGAAAAAAAGATGGAAAAATGCAGTTTTACAAATGCTAGAAATGTGGCTTTCTAAGGAAAGACTGCTATCAAAAAGCACACCTAGGTTCCTAACTGATGACGAAGAATTGACAGAGCAGCCATCAAGTCTTAGACAGCCTTCTAGGTTATTACATGCAGAGCTTTTATGTCCTATAATTAACACCTCTGTTTTTTTCAGAATTTAGTAGTAAGAAGTTACTCGTCATCCAGTTTTTTTATATTGACTATGCATTCTGTTAGTTTTTCAAATTGGTATGTTTCGCTGGGGCGCGAAGAAATATAGAGCTGAGTATCATCAGCATAACATTGAAAGCTAACACCGTGTTTCCTGATGATATCTCCCAAGGGTAACATGTAAAGCGTGAAGAGTAACGGCCCTAGTACTGAGCCTTGAGGTACTCCATACTGCACTTGTGATTGATATGATACCTCTTCATTCACTGCTATGAATTGAAGGCGGTCATATAAGTACAATTTAAACCATGCTAATGCACTTCCATTTATGCCAACAAAGTGTTCTAGTCTATGTAAAAGAATGTTGTGGTCAATAGTGTCGAATGCAGCACTAAGATCCAATAGCACTAACAGGGAGATACAACCACAATCAGAGGATAAGAGCAGGTCAAATGTAACTCTAAGGAGAGCAGTCTCAGTACTATGATACGGTCTAAATCCTGACTGGAAATCCTCACAGAAGGAATATAATTGTGAGGATACTACCTGTTCTAGTATCCTCTAGAACCTTTATCACATGATGAAAACGAGACGAGACGCAATGTAAATGCTGGTCATGTGACGATGACTATAATTAAATGTATAATAAAATATTGTTGACGAATAAAAACGAGACTAAATGTGGTTTACAAAATAAAAACTATGCTAAAATGTCTCTTCATTTTCGTTGACCAAAATGAGATGAAACAAAATGTTATAACATTATTTCGTCTCGTTTAGTCGCGTTATTATTATTTTGCAGTATTTCTGTTTCCTGTGTCTCACTTCAAGGGCTGCATCAGGTCACACTGCACAGACGCAGGCAACATCACTTCCTCAAGCCTCACTCGCGCCATTATTTAGAAGATGACAACAAACAAGGTTAAGCGGGATTTATACTTTTGCCTGGCTCCGCTTCGCAAGCCTCCACTGACTGCGAGGCTAGCGCACCTTCCCAAATAGACGAGGCTTTTATACTTTTGTACTATTTTTTGAAACGATAGGGGAGCGACGAGGAGTAATTGTCCTCTAAAACCGTCAGGAATCACCGGTGAGAAGTCATTTGCCAGTACAAGTCTTGTGATGAATGAGTTGATGAATTAATAATTTCTTTATGTACAAATTTAAAACAATCTTAAACTATTGGCTGTGTTTCGCATCAAACACAAGACAACTGAAAGCAAATAGTGTATTATTAATATCTACATGAATTCTTATTCTATATTATACAATAAAAATAAAATGTACTTCAAATAAGAAGCCTTGGACAAACTGTGCAAACACCGTTTTCTGTCTAAAAGCACCTGATGGAGTTTGAACTTCACATTAAACTGCTTCTGTTTTACACAAACGCTGGCACAGACGTGCATGTTCTGCTAGAATCGCCCTGAACTCATGCATGTTCGGATGCGGAGCTGTGAGGAAAGTTACAAAAAATGCTGTGCACTCCGCCACATGAAATGAGTTTGCATGCACTCAAACCGAACTTCTGGCAACACTACGATGACATCATATTTTCCGCGCTCACCCAAGCGAACTTGCGGACGCGTCGAGTATAAATCAGCCTTGACACAGAGAAAGGGACCGATGGCTGGCCAGCCGGGGTTCATCTTTGGGAGAAAAATTAGCAGCTTTTTTTTTTTAATTTAAATTTATTTGTGTGTACTTCTAACAGGTTTGGTTGTTAAAATAAATGTTGTAAATTCAAATCAGAGAGTCTTCCATGTCTGGAATGGATGTATTCTTGAGTCTATAAGGTAACAATAATATAATAAGATAATTTTGGTTTCGTCTATATTACTAGGTACTTGTACTGTATTGACTGGGTTAAATAGAATGGCATTACTAAATAGAGACTAAAATACAATTTTCATTGACTAAAACTAGACTAAATGTCATCAGTTTTCGTCGACTAAAACTAGACTAGACTAAAAAGAGTATGAACATGACTAAAACTAATAAAAACTAAAATGACAGCTTCACACAAAGACTAGACTAAAACAAAAATTAAAACAGGCCGCCAAAAAAAACACTAGTGACTGGTGTCTCTATTTTCATGTTTCATACAATAGAATTGCCAATAACTAGGGCACTTTCATCAGCTTTCTCAGTGGGTGCATCGTTGGGTGGTGCAAACCTGTTCAATGTTTTGATCGGAACAGAAGAGCAGTGTTTTGTCCCACGACTATGCCGCCTTACATTTACCCAGTCGCTCTACAACCGGAACCGAACAATGTTCAGTACTCGCTAAACTAGTCGCATCCAAAGCCATATACTGTATAAGGCCCTCACATTCTTACTGTCCTCAATTAATGTTTGGATGCATGTCAGTAGTTCTAAAATCTTCTCTGTCAGCCTATCTGTTTCCCTGCATTTATCACATGTGAATCCATCACCGCTGACAGAGAAGGCTCACTATACATGTGGCATGCAGTGCAAGTGACAATAACAGGAGAAGAAGCCATTACTCACCGTGATTGTTGAATAATTCTGATTTACCACAGTTGTTAGATGAACACAGTTGTTTGGAGCTTTAGAAGAGATCTCAAAACTACATGTTTAAGGCTATATTAAGAGTGAAATTATGCAGAAATAAGGATAATGTTACTCTTGACACACAATAAGAGAATAAAGCCATACAGTTTATGTGCATAGGGCACATCATTTGTTTTTTTGGAAATATTAATGTACCCCATGCCTTTATCAAAAGATTTTTCTTTGTTGAAAGGCACATTAAATGGCCTTTGACTTAGTCCTAGACTAATTTGATTAATACTACATATCATATGGTAGAAATGTTTGAGCTATTATTGAGACATTTGACTTTGTGCACAATTAGTAATGTTGTTGATATTACTTCTGAAATTTAGAGGTGACAAATGTGAGAGCTCCGGAGTATTTAGTGTAGGAGAAAAGTCTAAGTACAAGTAGTACTAAGTCTAAGTAGTGTGAGATTTTGTTGAGATCTCTTCTAAACTTTTGAGGAGACAAATGTGAGAGATCCAGTGGCCTTAGTTTAGAAGAAAAAATTGGGCAGAGTATGAAATATTGTTTTTATATGATATTATATGAGATCATTGACACAAGCAAAAATATCAATTTGATGTAAGAGTAATCTCACTTCTGTCTAGGAGAAATATCTGAGTTGTTAAAGAGATCTATTTTTTTTCCTTTCCTCTGAGATGTGCTGCATATACAGTACTGGGCATTGAAGATAAATTTCAACTAATAATCCTTGATATTCTAAAATGTGTTTGCTTTTAAATGTATAATGCTATAATTTAAATTATAGTTTCAGTATTTACAATATTAGCAAAAAATTGAAATGACCATTTCTCAAAAAAATAAAGTTGAAGATCTGAAGACAAAGCTGATATCTCAATGAGACATACAATCAATCCTTAGTACCCTGACTGTAAAAGTGAAAAAGTGAATTGACGTGCGGCGACCCATACTCGGAATTTGTGCTCTGCATTTAACCCATCCAAGAGCACACACAGTAGTGAACACACACCTGGAGCAGTGGGCAGCCACGTTGATGTGGCACCCAGGGAGCAGTTGGGGGTTCAGTCATGATATTGAGGGTGTAAGAGAGCCCTGGTTATTCACACCACCTAACGACAACCCCTGCCGGACCTGAGACTCAAACCCACAACCTTTGGGTTACAAGTCCAACTCTCCAACTATTAGGCTACGACTGCCTAAAGTAACCTCTGTCAGAGCCATAGTCTAGTGGGCAACACATCAATGTGAAAGCACAACTGCACCTCAGAAAGCATGAGTTTGAGTCCCAGCTGAAGGTACTTTCCTGCTCCTGTCCCCTTCTCATCTGTCCCATTGTTCCCAGTCTTCTCCTTCCTTCTTTCCAGACCGTGAAAAAAAACCAAATGTGACCAAAAAAAAAAAAAAAAAAGAGAAACCTCTGAGCAATAAAAAATTTGTTAAATAGTGTCTTGAAAGTGAATACAGCAAGACAATAAAGAGATATACCATGTTTCTCTCAGTCCATTCTCATTTTGGACTCCTTTCTCTCAGAATTTTCTCATGTCTCAATTGTGTCTACTTTCTCCTAGGGAATTTTAGGTAAAACATCTGAGACACTGTTGATACTAAAATGAGAGATATATGAGAATCACAACTTAGTCTGCTGAGCTTAGAAAGAGCAACCTCTGAGCAATAAAATATTCCTATAATGGAGTCTTGATTGCAGAAAGACAATAAAGAGATATTCTTTGTTTGTTCCACAAGATTCTCAGTTTTGACTCTTTTTCGCTCAAATATTTATCATGTCTAAATTTTGTCTACTTTTATTTCTCCTAGGGAGTTTTAGGTAAAACATCTGAAATGCTGTTGATTCTAAAATACATATATGAGAATCACAACTAAGTCTCCTGAGCTTAAGAAGAACGAACTCAATAAAATTTTCGATAAACTCAATAAAATAGGTATGCTCAAGCCCTCTTTGATGCTGCTCAGTGACTTGGATTTGGCTGGTTTGTTTTAATAAACTTTATTCTTGTCAGACTCAATGAACCTTTTGCCTGAGAGAAGATGGGTGAGGACTTACTGGGATCATGGACTTACTGGGATGTGGTTGTACATGTTTGTCACCTCAAGGAGATGGAGCTTCTGCAGGAGGAGTGGGTCCCTCTCCCTGTCCAATTCCATCTCCTACCCTATGCCCAACCCCACCACATTGTCTTGCTCTTGGACGAAGACTGAGGGCGAGCTCCTATTACTTCTCTTGGCCTGGTGGTTCCGAGTCCAGTGGTCCTAAGTCTGGTTGTCCCAGAGCACCCGCTCTCCTGTTATGGCCACAGAGGCTGTCCCTGAGCTGCTAGCTCTCAATGTCATGACCACAGAGGCCCTCCTCAAGCAGCCCACTCTCCCCATCACAGCCACAGAGGCCTTCCCTGAGCAGACCTCTCTCCCTGTCTCTGCCACGGAGGCCATTCCCGAGCAGCAAGCTCTCACTGCCGCAGCCAAGAAGGCTGATCCCCTAGTCCAGGAGCCTCCAGAATCCGCTCCAGAGTCAGCTTCAGTCTCAGAGCCTAGATTTTCGCTAGACCAGAGTCTGTGTTATCTCCCAAAAATGAGTTTTTGCAGGATTGGATTGTCTGCATAATGGGATTGCTTTCTCTATGATACATGTGATGCTGTCTTAGAAATGAGCCAAACTAGTTTTTTGGAACAGTCTTCATATTGAGAGTGAGCCTAATATGCAATGCTATATAGCTTTATGGCAGTAAAATGGGTTTTTCATTAGAGCCATATTGTTATACTTTTGCGATGTAGAATAAAGTTTCTTAAATCTTGAATCAGAGAGAATGTTTTAGTATTCCACTCTTTCACCCCTTTATGATCCGATCAGAATGTTCTTAGTTGCACAAAGTAAAATTATTATGATAAAACAAACACAGTCACAGTGTGATAAAATCATAGGATGAAAAGCATGGGATTAAAGAAGAGGTGGAGATAATGTTTGAATATACTGTATGTCTTATATCAGTATAAGGTAATCGGTTTCAAAGCTATCTAGCCTTTGAAGACTTAATTATGATTTGACAACCAGATGAGAGATGTTTTTGTATCTGACGTCTTACTGCTTTGAATCATTATTCAGACAGAGACCAAAAGAAAGCAAGTGTGAGAAGAAAAGAAAAGATGGTATATGGAGGTTGTAGATGGAAATAAAATGAAGCAAATGGAAAGTGTATACAACCCAGGGGGTCAACAAGTTGCCAGGGGGTCTTTGAAACAATTCTTGATTGACAACTCTAGATCAGGTGATCAATTCCAGCGTTCAATCAACAAGTGTGATTGATTCATTAAAACTTGGGGATCTCAAAGGGGCCCACAGGGGGCACAAGCTGAAAGACTTTTTTTGACCAGCATCTCATTACTTTCCCTGAGGAGTACTGAGATTTCAGTCTAAACTCATCTCTTCTGCAAGGCTCACACAACGGATTGTTTTCCTTCAGACTAGCAGATGAAAGCATGAGGATGAAAAGAGAACTAGTTAGAGCCAAATTATAATGTTCATTTGTGCAAGTGATGTGGAACGTTGAAAGGAAGTTGAGAACATGTTCTGTGTTCTATTTTAAACCTGTCTACAGCAATTCTCTGAGAGTTGCATGGAAATCCACTTTCTCCAATGTTCCCAGGACTTCATTGGATGGTTACATCCCAATTTGCATACTATCCATGCTCAGTGAGCCTGCCCCCCTCATGTTTCTCATAATTTACCTTGGCTGCATTATAATGCTTTCCTAATTCAGAATATGATCAAAGATTACTTAAGTGGATGTGTTTGGAGAACTCAAATATTATATATTATAGCTTATTTGATTGAAATACAAACAACTAGTCCATTATGCTTAACGGAATTCAAAGATCAAACCTGTCTTTCCTATCACTGTACATCAGGCGACAGATGTAATGACTGAATCGTTCATGAGTGACCTACCACTATTTGAAAGTGAAAGTGACGTGACATACAGCCAAGTATGGGGACCCATACTCGGAATTTGTGCTCTGCTTTTAACCCATCCAAAGTGCACACACACAGCAGTGAACAAACACACACCGTGAACACACACCCGGAGCAGTGGGCAGCCATTTATGCTGCGGTGCTCGGGTTGCAGTTGGGGGTTCAGTGCCTTGCTCAAGGGGAGCTCAGTCGTGGTATTGAGGGTGGAGAGAGCACTGTACATGCACTCCCCCCACCTACAATTCCTGCCGGCCCGAGACTCGAACTCACAACCCTTGGATTGCGAGTCCGACTCTCTAACCATTAGGCCACGACTTCCCCCAAGAGTGTTACACATCTTCAGCATACCACAGAGATACTAAAAGAAAAAATATTTAAATTCAGTAGTAAGAAATAGTATTAGACTATCCATTTGTGATTACATATTAAAACTAATGAATACTACAAACAAAATTAAAGAACGAACTGATTAAAGAAAATTAAAGAAAGAACGAAGTTTGTTTTAATTCTTTTTTGGCAGTTTGAAACAGCTGACCAAAGCAAACTTTCTTGGGGAGTTCATTTTGGCTCCTAAACACCTCTGAGCTTCCATTGGTCCGTGGCGATTACGCAATAAACTTTGTGTGTTCTGAAATTCTACCTTCTTTGACGTGAGAGTTTTTTTTCCCAGTTCGTTTCTTATTCAGCGGAGGTCATTCAGGAGAACATCTCCTAGTCACTAGCAACATGAATACACTGGAGTGTTGAATAGATGAGCTGCCACAGATATACCCGCACCTATATGATTGCTCACAGGACAGACTTTAAAGATTCAGAGAAAGCATTTAATTCCTAGAAAGAAATTTCAAGTAAGCTTGGTGCTGACGACCCGGAGTTATGCAAAAAGCCACGTAGAGAAACATCAGATGCAAGTTTTCCAAAGCCATGAAAATAATTAAAGGATAGAGTATAGTTAGCCTATAAGGTAGCAAGTACCAAATACACGTGTTTTAAATAAATGTTACACCATATTGCTGCTGCTGCTGCTGCTGCTGTTGTTCTTTCTATAAGTGAATTTAAAAGGTATACAATAAATTAAATGCCAAGAGAACATACAATAATAAACTTTTGTTTTTATCAAATCATGACACCACATAAAATATAAAAAGGTGTAAAAATGTCAGTTTAATAAAAAAATGAACACTGATAAAATAAAGTAACAAACATGACTCCAATATTTGTTTCACATCATGGTAGCTTTCAGACTACAAGACAGTCACACTTCCCATAATGGACTGATTATGGAAATAGACTGGTTCTTTTGTATTGCAAACATGATACTTGACTCTGAAGTGCTGCTAATCATTATCCGTTTGTTTATATTATTCTGACCATTTGTGCCCGTCAAACACCTAGACTGCCTACACTTCATAATTTCATCGTTGTTGTGTTTATGTCACGCCCCCGGGCTGATCTGTCTGACGATCTGACCAATCATGGACTCAGCAGGTGCAGATCCCCTCAGATCAGCAGTTACCCAGCAGGTCATTCTCTTGGGCCAGCATGCCTCCAAGCTAACATCCACATCCCAGGAGGTCGAGTTCCTTAATGCTCAGTTGTCGGATCTGACAGCCCAGCTCCATGAACTTCGCAGGCAGACTTCAGCCAGAACGGAGGACACCACTAGCTGTTCCTCTCTCCATCATGACCCTGAGCCTCATGCCAACAACCCACCTCCCTATGATGGGAACCCCAACTCATGCAGAGCCTTCCTGTCTCAGTGCTCCCTAGTCTTTGCCCTACAGCCCAGCCGGTACCCCCAGGAGGAGACTAAAGTAGCTTATGTTTTAACCCTCCTAACAGGCAGGGCCCGTGACTGTGGAACATCAGTGTGGGAGGCCCGGGCTCCCTTTTGTGCTTCTTTTGAGGAAGCTGATCTGTCCGGGGTTCCAGAGGAGTGCTGCAATCTTCGGCAGGTTTTCAGCAGGTCCCGGGCTGTGTCCCTGCCTCCTCACCGGCTGTATGATTGTGCCATCAACCTCCTCCCAGGCACTTCTCCGCCCAAGGGTCGTTTATATTCCCTGTCTGGTCCAGAAAGAGAGGCTATGGACATATATATTGGAGAGTCCCTAGATGCCGGTCTCATCCATCCCTCCTCATCTCCAGCTGGTGCAACTTGCGCCCTTGTATTGATTACAGAGGTTTGAATGACATTACCATTAAGAATAGGTACCCCCTGGCCTTAATGTCATCTGCCTTTGAACTTTTGCAGGGAGCCAAGGTCTTCAGTAAGTAGGACCTCCGCAGTGCTTATCATCTGATTCGAGAGGGGGATGAGTGGAAGACAGCATTCATCACTCCTTTGGAACACTATGAGTACTGGGTGCTACCTTTTGGCCTGACAAATGCCCTAGCTGTCTTCCAGGCCCTGGTCAATGACGTGTTGAGAGACATGGTTAACAAGTTTGTCTTTGTGTACCTTGATGACATTCTAATCTTTTCTCCTTCGCTTCAGGTACACACCCAACACGTGCGTCAGGTGCTACAACAGCTGCTGGAGAACCAGCTGTACTTTAAAGCTGAGAAGTGCGTTTTCCATTACAAGTCAGTTCCATTCCTGGGCTATATCATTTCGGCGGAGGGAATCAAAGCAGATCCCACTAAGGTAAGGGCCGTAGCCGAGTGGCCACCTCCAAACTCACGCAAGGCACTGCAGCGGTTTGTGGGATTCGCCAACTTCTACCGGTGCTTCATCAGAAACTTTAGTCAGGTTGGTGCACCCTTGACAGCTCTTACCTCCACTAAGGTACCGTTTAGGTGGAATTTGAAAGCTCAGGGGGCCTTTGATGACCTCAAGATTCATTTCTGCTCCTGTTCTTTCGTTTCCAGACCCTGAACGTCAGTTTATTGTAGAAGTGGATGCTTCCGAGATTGGAGTAGGTGCGGTCCTTTCTCAGAGGTCCCTCAGAGATGGAAAGGTACATCCCTGTGCCTACTACTCTCACCGCCTGAGCCTAGCAGAACAGAATTATGATGTAGGGAATCGGGAGCTGTTGGCGGTCAGGCTGGCCTTGGGTGAGTGGCGTCACTGGTTGGAGGGGTCAGCACAGCCCTTCTTGGTCTGGACGGACCATAAGAATTTGGAATACGTCCGTTCGGCCAAGAGGTTGAGTTCACACCAAGCCCAATGGGCACTCTTCTTTGGCTGGTTCAGCTTCTCTCTCTCGTATCGTCCAGGCTCCAAGAATGCCCTCTCCCATCTTTTCAGCGATACAGGGAGAATGGGTGCGTCGATTGAATCCATTATCCCTAAAGAGATTGTGGTGGTGTCCCTCTCCTGGGATGTGGAGAGGAGAGTACTGGAGGCCATACGAGAGAGAGAGGTGCCAAGGGGGTGGCCAGAGGGTAGACTTTTTGTGCCGGCTGTGTTACGCCCTGAATTCCTCCAGTGGAGGCATTCATCTAAGTTGGTCTGTAATCCCGGGGTTCGGAGATCACTGGCTGCCATCCGCCAGTGATTCTGGTGGCCATCCATAGCCCAGGACATCAGGCAGTTTGTGTTTACCTGCTCAGTTTGCGCCCAGAACAAGAGTTCTGATCAGCCTCCTGTTGGTCTGCTTCACCTTTTGCCCATCCCCTCCCGCCCCTGGTCACACATAGCCCTTGACTTTGTCACTGGTCTTCCACCATCGAGGGGTAACACCGTAGTATTGACGGTGGTGGACCACTTCTCTAAGGCAGCCCATTTCATCCCCCTTCCCAAATTGAGACTGCTCAAGCGGTGGTTGATCACATCTTACAGATTCATGGCCTTCCGGTGGACGTGGTTTCTGATAGAGGGCCACAGTTTGTCTCCCGGTTCTCTAAGGAGTTCTGTCAGCAGATTGGGGCCTCTATGAGTCTGTCGTCAGGTTTTCACCCTCAGACCAATGGGCAGTCTGAGCAGGCAAACCAGGTTCTGGAACAAGCTCTCCGCTGCCTGACTTCCCATAATCCGAGTTCGTGGAGCCAACAGCTATCCTGGATTGAATATGCCCACAACTCCTTGCCAGTGGCTGCCACAGGTATGTCCCTATTCCAATGCTCCATTGGTTTTCAACCTCCTATGTTCCCCTCACAGGAGCCCGATGCTGCTGTTCCGTCTGCTTTAGCCTTTATCCGCCGGTGTTGCCGCACCTGAAGGAAGGGTGAGGAAGCCTTGGCTCGGGTTTCCAGACAAATCAAAGTACCGGCTGACCGTCACAGAATTCCTGCTCCCCACTACATATGTGGTCAGAGAGTGGCTGTCAACCAAGGACAGTCCTCTCCGGGTGGCTTCTCGCAAGTTAGACCCCAGGTTCATGGGGCCATATCAGATCACCAAGGTGTTGATTCTGATGGCGGTAAAGCTCAAGTTACCTCCCACACTTGGTCGGGTACACCCAGTCTTTCATGTTTCTCGGGTCAAGCCTGTGTTTTATACTCGCCTTAACTTATCTGCTCCTACCCCTCCCCCTCCCCGTATAGTGGATGGTTCCCCAGCCTTCACTTTCAGAAGGTTGCTGGATGTCAGACGTTGAGGTCGGGATTTCAGTATCTGGTGGACTGGGAGGGATATGGTCCGGAGGAGAGGAGTTGGGTCCCGGCTCGGGATATTCTAGATCGGTCGCTGATTGAGGACTTGTACTGGCAGCGTGGAGGGCCCTTCCCTCGAGCGCTAGGGGACACTCCTGGGGAGGGGGATAATTTCACGCCCCCAGTCTGATCTGTCTGTTTTTCCCTTATTGTGTGTGTGTTGTTGTTTACACTTACCATGTGCTTCTGTGTAATCGTGGTGCCTGACTCCGCCCTCTTGTTCCATTATTATCTTATCATTGGCCACACCATCACCTGCTCAGCGTTATGTTAATCACTCCTTCTCTATTTATTCTCCTCGTGTGTGCTGTCTTGTGTCAGATCATCGTGTTGTGCTCTTTGTAATCTTAGCTCCAACCATGTCTCATGTTTTGCCTGTGCAGAGATCTTGCCAGTTTTGTTTTCATCTTTTAGTTTTGTTTTTTCCCTCTCCTTCCTGCTTCCAGGCAGTGTTAACTTCTCCAGCCCTACCCCACCAGTTCCCTGGCTCAACAGCGCCCTGCCTCTCTGTCAGTTTGTCTTGGCCTTGCTTTGGTGGATTTTCCCTATTGGAATTCATCCAGGAGGCACTTTTGGATCCGCTCCGAGCTGCCCTGTACCTGGATTGTTTTTTGTTGTCTATTTTTTCCCTTTTTGAATTTCAAGACTGTTAAATAAACTGACTTCTGGGCACCTGCAAACTGAGTCCAAGTCTCGTATTGACAGTTTAGGGCATAAGCGCGAACTTCACGAGTCATGTTTACAATAATCTACACCCCACCTCCAATATACCATTGCTCAGCCTTTTCTAACTTCTTTTTGCACCCAAACGAAGAACAAAAACAAACTACGTTTGAAGTATACCAGGGCCTTTATAGGCCTACTTCAAACGAAGTTCGTTTTTGTTATTTGCTTATAGTAATCAGTTTGACCCCTGTTCACTTTTGACCTCTTAACCAACCCTTAAACCTACCCAGTACCACCAAACCTGTCCCTAACCTTGCCCATATCACACCTCAATAGCAGCAAAAGTGTTGTACATTAACACAAGCTTCTAATCATTTTATAACATCTTTTAAAATCATTTGAAGATTTTCAAGAAGTGCATGATCATAAGAAGTTTAATGACATTTGTACGTATTTTTGAAACCAGAGATGGTCTTATTATTGATAGATATACCAGGGGAGAAATTGCAAACTGTATCATGTGTGCCTTGATAACCAATCACATTTTGGGCTTGACTGTCATGACTGAGTTGCGCAACAGTTAATCACTGTTTGCGGATACCATAGAAATGAATGAGAAGTGATGTAAACTGAATCCTAGCTGTCGCAAAATTGTCTGTGACTTCTTTTGTACAACAGAATTTTTTTCAGTGTTAGCACAAAAATAATGTCCAAAAGAATGTTTAATGCCAGACATGTTGAAGATAACAGATAGGCTGTCAGTTAATTAAATTATAAGCTGTTTTCCCACAGAAGCAGCATAGTAAAGCCTCTCCTCCATTGACATCCATTACTGTTAAAATGGCCTCTGTTCCCCTTTCCTTAATACTTGAGCATTATGCTGTTTTTGCTAACCTTGGAGACTTAAAACTGTTTTTTTTTTTTTGCAGTGAACACAAGAGATGAGAAGGGAAGGGAAGGGAAGGGAAGGGAAGGGAAGAAAAGAGAGTATACTTTTATTTTATTGGTAGTTGTTTATTAATTTTAATTTAGATAGAATTATTAGGCACATGTTGACCAGCTAGAGAATGTCTTCTGGTCATGGTAAATCAGTCAGCAAGTGTGTGAGAGACGTGCCATGTTTGTGCTCTGTAATTTTGTTTCTTTTGTTCTTTATAAATACAAATCTGATCTTCACATCACGCTTGTCTACAGTCTCGTAATTCAAGTGCACAACAAGTATTCATTTTTCAAGGATTAATTTTAAGGTTTCAATATTCATTTTTAAAGCTTAAACTGGCCTCCGTCCTACTCATTAGACCTTCTTATCATTCATCAGCCAGCAAATAACTTTAGATCTGCCAAGAAACTTCTTCTCCAGGTAGCGTGGTCATACCTAAAACGGAAATGCCACCACACTTTTCTGATAGCCAGACCCAAGTTATCAAATAACCTACTGCTGAGCATTCAATTCTTCTACCCTGGATGCTTTTATATTTGCCTTAATACTCATTGTTATACTATGTGCTTTTGAGTTTGACCCAGGAGAAAACTATATTATGGGTTTTATAAATAAGCTTCCTCTTTCTCTCTCTTGCAGTCCTCTTTAAAAAAAAAAAAGAAAACTATGTGAATCGGAAACCTGTGTTTGAGTGTGGTATGTTCCAGAAGTGTGATGGTTGGAGAGTGACTGACATGCTGATTTTCTTGCTGTCTTCAAGGGACATGAGAGAGCTGACTGACAACAGATGCTTAGGAAGAGGTGTTCTTCAAATACAGAGCACACAGGAATAATAAACAGATGTGTTCAGCACACGCTCACATTCAAATACTAACATGAACGCACACACACAAAGGCATGCTTGCTCTTTCTCCTCACAGTAACATACACGGAAGCACACCTGCACAGGATTAGCTGTCCTTCAGAGGGGCCTCAAGTCCTGGCCTCCCCTTTAAACCTTTCTTTTTAGCTACAGTATCTCTTGTACTATAATGTTTCTGACCTTCTTCAGTTAAAATACTAAAAAAATCAACACATAATCCTTTCCTTAAGTGAAACAATCAAACTGTCGGGTCTGTCACCAGTTTGGAGTAATACAATGTTTATGCCAGGAAGAAATGATGGGGGGTTTAAAAATTGGATGTACAAGGGAGAAAAACAAGATTTATATAATGATGGTATAGTGACGTCATTCCAACAAATTATGAGAGAATATGATATTCCTCAGAAACACTTCTTCAAATATCTACAAATAAGAAGTTTTATACACTCTGAAATGAAAACTTATTTAGAGCCTTCTTTGCCAGCTGTAGAAGATCATATTTTAAAACATTTAAGGGATAAAGGCAATCTATCTTTTTTATAATATACTTTTAGAGGGTTCAAAAAAGAGTTTGATGTCCAATTTAACTGTATGGAAAAATGACCTTCAGGAAGATATTTTTTTAAGATTAATGCATGGACTCTTTTTTGTTTGACCAAACATACTGTATAGTGTCAATACTATATGCAGATTGCTGCAATATAAATGGCTCATGCTTATGACTGACTTTAAATTTGAAAGTTTAATTCAAATATTCCGGACAGTTGTTTAAAATGTAACAAGAAATTGGAACCCTTTACCATTGTATGTGGGAGAGTATTGAGATTCAAACATTTTGGAAGAATACTTTTGTTATGATTGGTAAATTGACTGAAGAAAATGTTCCTTGTGAAGCCAAATTCTGTTTATTTCATATATATCCCATACCATTTTATGGTGAACACCAATTAATGCAAACAAATTAACTTTAGTTTGCTTTAGGCCAAGCGGGCTATTTCTTTAAAATGGAAGGAGATACAATGTCCTTCCTCTGTGCTTTGGATTAAAGAAATGACTAACAACCTCGCCATGGAAAAACTGACTTATGCGTTTAAAGGGAAACTTAAAGACTTCTACGATATTTGGACTCCTTTTTTATGCTATTGTAACCCAAAGGACTTGACTACGGGGGATGACTGATATATAACACTCATCTCTTTTGTATTGGGTAGATACCACTACATAATGTGGTTTCTGTATCAAAATAACTAAAAACTCAGAAAAGGTAACAGTTAAACTGTAAAATAGAAGGCTGTGACTGGTGGTGTATGGAAATGTATAGATGAGATGTTTAGGTTTAGTTGGGGGGGGGGTGATGTTCTTATAAAGTTTATCTAACTTATGTATGTGTTTTCTTTTATTTATTTATTTATTTATTTATTTATTTATTTAAATGTATTGTTCTGTATTAAAACAAATGCAAATAAATATATTGGGGGGGGGGGGGGGGGTCTATGCCTCCTTATATGAGAACATAAGCTTATTCATTTTTGAGAAGTTACAGCTGTCTTCAAAAATTTTCTCCTATATGTTCTTTGGCAACCATAGTAAATAATGACATAATTTACAAAAACACACCAAGTAATAGCAATTTTGACCTGATCTTCTCAGACTATAAAGGAAGAGCCAGAGTCACTGTGAAAAAGAAGTGTGCTTAATTGTATTCAGTGTGAACTTGCAGGGTACTTAAAATCTTAAAAGTATATTTTTAAGAAACAGTACATGCAAATAACTGTTTCTTAGCAAACTTAAGGACATTTTAAAAAGAAGTAAACTTATTTTGTGTTGACTAATATACCACAGCCATCAGGATTAGACTGTCTTTGTTGTGTTTTGCTCCCCATGTGCTCCCAGTGACCCAGTTCCTCCCTCATATGCCCTTATCCGGTCGTTCCTGTTCCTGTCCTCGTTGTCTCTTAATTAGTCATTCTGTTCACCTGTGTTCCTCCCAATTGCCTCGTTAAGTCATGTATTTAGTTCCAGTCTGTGTGTTCCTCCTTGCTCTGGTCTACCAGTTGTGTATGTGTGTCCTCCTTTCCTTTTCAAGTGTGGATTTACCCTGTGTGTTGGATTTAATAAATGACAGTTTCGTTTATCCATGGCTCCGTTGTTCCTTCTGGCAGTGTATTCGTGACAGAAGACCTGACCCAAACAGTTAATTCTGTGTGTTTTCTCCTCCGTTTGTTTTGCGTTTTCCATACAGTGTTTTTTGTTTCAGTAATGTTTCCTTCCCCATGGATTCCCTCACTGCAAAATTCAACTTCCTTCCTTGAGTTCAGCCAGCTCACCATTCTAACCGCATTCGATGACGCTATGCTAAACTCACTGTTCTGGATTGGGGCAAATTACCATCGGCCCATCGACCTCCCAGACACCACTGGACTGAGCTCAAGGGAAGCAATCATCCAGTGTCTGGAGACTGTCTACCCCCGATCCGGAACATGGCCAGACCCAGAGCCCAGCCCACCATCTCCCCACTGAGCGGAGCTCAAGCCCGAGCCCACCTCTGACAGACAGCCAGAGCCGTCGCGATCGACAAGCCATCGCATAGGAGTGCGACAGAGCTGAGGATTGTCATGGAGTCAGAGCCTCACAGATCAACAGACTAGGTGCGAGAGACAGCTACAACGCTTGCCATGAGCAGAAAAAAGGGATTTGGGAGAATGCAAAGTGGAGAGAGGGTTCCGGTTTCCATGTCCTGCCCACAGGGGGCTCCCATTCCTGAGTTTAGCCCAGAGAGGGCTCCAGATTCCACATCTAGCCCTGAAAGCCCGGAGGCTCACAAATGCTCGCCCTCCTGCCCACTCCTGCCTCCTCCTCTGCTGTCGTCTGGCATGGTGCGAGCTCCAGGGGACTGTCATCCTACAGCATAGCCATGGCTAGTGTATCCCTTGACTCCACCTCCAGCCTCTAAGCCCCGGACTCCACCTTGGCCCGTTGACCCGTTGGCTCCACCATGGCTCCTAGCTCCCTCCTCTCCGCCGTGGCCCATCTGTCCACTGGCTCCACCTGGCTCCCTTGTCCCTCCGGCTCTGCCTTGGTCTGTCATCAACCATCCTGCGCCTCGGGACTCCTGGGTGTCCGTCCTCCTCCTGAGCCTCCTCCCAGTTCCCACCCGTCCCTCCCTCTGTTGGTTCTATGCCGTAAGGGCGCCTTCTGGGAGGGGGTGAAATGTCAGGATTGGATGTCTTTGTTGTGTTTTGCTCCCCATGTGCTACCTGTGACCCAGTTTCTCCCTCGTGTGCCCTTATTTAGTCGTTCCTGTTCCTGTCCTCATCATGACAACAGCACATGTAAAATACTTGACTATAATTTTAACTGGAGTGGTATTTGATATTACATTTAATGTTCCTATATTTTAAATGTACTTGCAACTTTATTATTGCAAATGTTTAATTACATGGCACAGAAGTTTTCAAGGGAACGACATTCAATTATATTTTTACCATAAATGCTTGTCAATACATTTGCCAGTTCACTTTAAACATATTTCAAAGAGAATAGAAATAATTATGAAATAACATATACAGATGTATTAGATGTCCTACTTAAGTAGGTCAAAGCACTGTTCAACTAATTGCATTTTATAGTGTGATTTGATTTGATTCAATAATATATATTTTAAACTATAATAAATTCTCATTTCATTCATATTCTTTTAAAGATAAAAGTGTACATTTGTACAATTTGAAGAATATAAATATGGCACAGCTTCATCCTCTGCAGGTCAGGTTAAAAGGACTAAAAACTTGTCCATTCACAAGATGTAATGGAAGGAAGTAAACCCCAAGCTTTATTTTGTGACAGTGACTGTAAATTATCCCTTACTTAGTGGCTCACCAGTATAGGCGAAGGCGGTGTTTGTTGTTGTCACTTTCAGACTGATTTCACAAGAGACAATCACCTGTGTGGGCTCAAATTAAGCTTGACACCGATTGTTGCTTTTGCTGATTTGTGTAGCTATCTGTCTCCTTCACACACAGATAGCGGTTTGAAGAGCCATTAAGGTGATGAGAGAAGACACAGACACAAACAATGTAAATAATGCATGCTGATCCTAATTACTGCAAAAGATCTGCACATTACGGCACTGCCTATGAAGTCCCTCAGACAACTTTCACGATCACTCTCCTCTAACTCACTACATTTGCCTATTGTCTTTCTCTTCTATAAAGTTGCTCTTTCATCCATTGGAGGAAATTCACTGCAGAAGTGATCAAAGAAGATCAGGAAAGCTGGTGTGAAGGTACTTCATTTCTGACAACAAAAAACAGACTAGAAGGCGGATCTACAGTCACTTCTCTCCGGAGAAAGAGAAACAGATGCAGGCCATCTTGCGCTCACTAAAAGTTACAGCTGCACTAGTTTATGAGGAATTCTGTGCTATACAGTGTTCAAACCAGTATGGCTCTGTGGAAAACAAAAAGAGATGTTTAGCAAAATTTTTAGGCAGTTTTCCATAGAATTTAAAAAAGTGTACAGTTAAAAAAAAAAAAAAAGCACCATAAAAGTTTTACAACAATACTCCATGTGACTTTAAATAAAATTTATTCCAATTCTTTGGAAGCAATAAAATAGCTTTGTTTGAGGAAAAGACACAAATTTAAAATAATGGTTTCTGGTTTAAACCTGTTTAGTTCCTTTTGCTAAAGCAAATAACAGTCCCTATGTAGAATGACCTAAAAGAAACTATTTAGTTTTTTGTTTCAATAGTATTTTGACACCAGAGTGCAGAACACATGTTGAATATCTTTACTAACTGCAGAAATGATTGTGCGTTTTGTTAATTTTGTCTGCTGTTTTGTTTTATTTATTGTTTGTTTGTTAGATGCATATTTTAAAAAGACATCACAATAAACATTAAGGTCTTTTGAAGAGAATGTTCTTGTCTTCATTTACAGTGAGTAAACCAAACAGAAAGATTACCACTTAATATCTATTTAGCTAAGTAAGTGTTTAATGCATTTAATGCATCTATGACACACCCTAGGCATCCATATCTGTTCAACTAGTGATCTCTTAAAATAAATATTTTGAGAAAGAGAGAGAGAGAGAGAGAGACAGAGACTCAGCCTTGAGACAGCGGTACAGTAGCTAAAATAACATCAGAGGAATTTAGAAAATAGCTTGACAGCCAAGTCCTCCTTTATATGGGTGCAGAAACTCGTTTCAGTTCAGAGTTGACTGTGTTCAGTGCAGTGGCTCATGTGACTCTTAAACACTGGATTGAAGACAGTATCTGTGTGCCTGAGCATGTAAATGACACTGCAAATGAAACATGCTCAGATTTAAGATTGCATCACCATTTGCATACTGTATACTTGACTATGCAACATTCTATAACAACATAAGACGTCTTGGCACCACTGAACCCTCTGTTATATACTGAAATAAATTTTTACTTCACCTTTAGGCTAAACATTTAAAAACTGCTGTGAAAGCTTATGCCACATCCTTCTGTTTAGTGTTTCTTTAACTGAAAGATGTTGAAAGTCAACAAACTCCTAATTTTGTGTTCTAGATCGTAGGCAATAGTGAACTAAAATGTATGCACAGTACTAACGAAATCCACTAATAAACATATAGCACCATATTACTTTCTAGTACCTAGTATACTTTGAAGGGACATGCATGATGTTGGTGCAATAATATGTAAAGAAACCTGCCTAAACGTTTTGCCTTTTTTGTTGTAAAAAGTTGAAAATGTCTAAAGAAAAACAGTGAGTAATATGCCTTCACCCACGTTTACAATTTAGTGAACTCCAACAAGTTTCAAAAGTGCCACTGTTGACTAAAAAAGCCACCTGAACCAGCTAATCAAGGTCTTTAGAATTACTATAAACTTACAGGCAGGTTGAAGCAAAACATTTTTGTAACCCTTCACTTAATTGTCCATAGATGTGAATGTGTGCCCTGTGACCGACTGGCCATCCATTTAGGGTGTTCCTCTGCCTACGGCCCAAGATGCTGGCCCAGCATCCCCACAACCTACAGTATGTAGGACAAGTGGTTTAAAAAAAGAATAGATAATGGAAAGGAAAATACTCCCTCTGTTGTTAGAGTGCAGGAACTACACGTTTATATGAATATAATAAAATGTATCTGCCTCCACCTTTAATGTTCTGTGTGCTTATGAAGGTTGTTTCATTTCTATTTTATTTTTACATTTCTTTAAAGTGTCTTTCCTTTAGTTTTATTTCTGCACAGCCGCCACATGATCAGACAAGTTCTTCTAACTGCAATCAAAGGAGAAAGAAGATCACAGCTCAGCGGACAGTGACAGCAGGCCAGAATAAACCCTTTATACTGCTAGAAACCAACTTCAAAGGTGTGATGCCTTCGATGTGTGGCTTGTGCAGCCGTAACCGTGTGAGAGTTTGATTAAAGACGGATTATGATTTTAAACAGACTTCAAAAAGTTCTTCTTGACGAAGACATAATATCTTAAGGAGTTTCAGTTCAGTGCCGCTTCAACATGAAGGAGCAACATAATCCAACTATTACGCTCTAGCATTTCAAGACGTTTTACTTTCATCATGTACAATAGTCACTTCAAAGCATCAGAGTATTAATGATTTATGGTGCATGGATATGTCCCAATGAAATTATGATAGACACATTTTCACAAACCCAGATTGTTGATTTGTTGGCAGCCCAGTAGCTCTAATGAAGGTCCTAAAGTCACTGGAGCGGAGGAGGAAGAAGATTATAGACATTCGACATCTGGAGGAGTAAAAGCTGTGGAGGATGGTGTTTTTATGGTCTTTAGTGTCTGGATGCGTGTTTGTATGGTGATGAGTCTCTGTGTGTATGCTTTTGATGTTTAATGTAGTAAAATGAAAAACATTCAAAAGGTTTCTGTAAGGGTCAGGGTGTAAATGGATGATAATACAAACATTTACTCAGTATGAAAACAAAAGAAGTCAATAGACAGTGCTTGATGTTAAAACAAATGTGTATTCTAGGTGCAAAACTCTCCCCAGATTTGGGTTAAATGTAAAAAAAAAAAAAAAAAAAAAAAAAAAAAAAAAACTCATTTAGGGATGTGCTGAAATGTTAAAATGATGTAATCAATAAAACAGTTTATTTACAAACATATACATTTTTGATACTGCTTTATTTAGATAGGTAAGTGTGTGGGGGTTAGGATTTGTTCAGCTGTCTTTGTGTGAAACAAAATGTCCCTACAAGGACATTAAAACCAGAAATCACTATTCAAAGGGCTAAAAATATGTCTTAATTCTAATCAGGAGCCAGAATGAAGGGTTAGGCCAGGGCAAATGCAATTATTTTAAAATACATAAGTCCCACCATGAAAGAAAAGCAATAATGTGCGTGTGTCTATTGGCTTCAGTTCCCAGCCAGCCTAATGAATGAGGTCCACAAAAACTCAGGCACCTGCCAGCTGTTGTTTCCAGAAGACTCAGGGCGCATGTCCTGCTGTCCCCTTCAATGTCACTTACCCTCATACATATATACATCAATCCCCGAGGGGGTTGCCCAGACAGCAAGCAGTTTCGGCCCAGATCTGGCCCACATCTGGCCCGCAAGGATTTCACATGGGCCAGATGTGGGCCGGATCTGGGCCAACACTATGTTGCTGTCTGGGCATGGTTATACAAATGTACGGATTCCTTATAAAAGATGCACTTAATTGTATTGAATGTGCACTGAAAAGTCATCTGTCTTTAAATCCTAAAAATGCATTTTTAAAAAAAACTGCACTTACAGAAACTGATTCTTTAAACACTTAAGTACACTTTTAAGTTGCATTTAATATAAGTTTAATATATGATACATTTTTATTTAATTGCAAACAACATGTAATTATGTGTCCAAAAACATTAAATTCAGTTCTCACTCAAGTATATTCTTTTTAAGTTTATTATTTTTGTAATAAGTAATCTTTTTTTTTTTTTTTTTTTTTTTTAGTATTCTTTTTCACAAAGTACCACACATTCCGGTCCAGACCCTTGAGAAAGACACTTCTCACTGAAGGGGACTGAAAGCTCAGACTCAGTCCAGATTCATCTGGACTCAGAGGTGCCAGTCCAAGCTGAAACATTCAACATGACACAAGAGGTCTGGTCCAAACCATAACGAGGAGCCTCACTGTCTATTGCTAGTTAGCAGCATCCTAACTGTGACAGAATCTCAACACTGAACTCCAGGAACAGCCTAGCAACCAACCAGAATGCGATAGTAACCACCCAAAAAAACCCGAAAGCAGATAACAAGACACTGCAACCTGACAGTAAAATCTTAGAAAACACCACAACACCCTAGCAACATGGTGTTAAGTTTTGCAAACATCACTCACATTTTATTTTTATATTTTTTTAAATCTAGTTTTCATTTTTAATTTGTACTGTATACGAACAATCTTGTGAAAAAACAAACAAAACAAAGCCACAGCATTCTCAGTGTCGCAGCAGTGATGGCCTCATCTTTATAGTTAACAAAATTATGTCAGACATCCAGTGAAAACAATTTCATATTTTGTAACAGGCTGTTTCGCATCTTTAAGAGCTTCTCTGATCTCCAGCACACAATCTTTTCCATGCTCAGAGCGAGATTGCCAGAGAAAATAGCAGAGAACAATCCAAATGCTCCCTGATTATCTCTATCTTATAATGTGTTCGGACAATTATCTTGGCTCTTTTCCATGGATACTTGCTCCTCAAGAAATGAACACAAGTCATTTGTCATTTGCCACACTCAGAGGCACATCATAACCCCTAAATAAGTAGTATGAATATTGATCTTTTGACTTTGCAAAAAGTGTGGAAAAGTTCAGTAGAGATGGAAATGAAGCAAGACACTGGAATTTGGGAAAAATAAAGCTTTTTATCCAGCTGTGGTAAATTGAATGTGAATATAAAAGATTTAGAAGGCCTAGACAGAGAAAAAAGAGAGGGGGAAAACACAACAAAAACAAATTAACATCTAAAATACGCAGGTTCCTTTCAACAGATCTCTTCGAATCTCCATCGGGCCTTTAATGGGCGGTGGGGGGTGGGGGGAGTTCAAAGCAGCACTGTTCTCCCGCTGCTCGCGAGAATAACACAAGCGCAACACTTCCGCCTCTCTGTTTTTTCTCTTCATATCTCCTCTCCTCTCTCTGCTGCAGTCGATAAAGTCTGGTTGCTCTGAGATGGAAGCGAGGGTGCTGAAGATGGCATCTTACTGTGCCTCTTGTGAAACACATCCCAGTAGAGAAAGTAAAAGCAGGCAGAAAGCCCTTGCTGAAAACAACAGCATTGCCCTGCAGTTATCTCCCAGCATCAAAGAGAGAGAGAGATGACAGGGAAAAATAGAGAGAGTGCAACCTTTTTTCCATGGTGGGACTTTTTAAATGTTTCACTGTAGCTATCTGCTCATTAAAAGGTCTTCAAAGTTTTGCACTGATGCAAAGGCATGCATTTTGAATTTGTAAGAGCGTTTAGCAGCTACCGTTCAGCAGTCTCACAAAAGTGTTTATATAATAGCTATCTCAGCCTGGAACAGATTCTCTTCTGCCAAAATGTTACATGTGGCTAGGCTAGCGACACGTGATACTCAGGTTTATTTTTTTGCTGACAAAGAAAATAATTTTTGGAAGAAAAATACACAGCACAAAAGTCACAGTATAGTGTATAATGCTGGGTAAATAAAAGACAGGACATTGGATAGGACATTGGATTGGAAATTGGATTGTCAAGTCACCTTTATTAATATGGCACTCCATGCAACACCGACTGTTTCAAAGCAGCTTCACAGTATAAAACAGGAAAGCAACAGAATAAATAATGCAAACTCCAACAGTTTTTCTGTGAGTATATTTAGGTCACACACACACACACACACACACACACAAACACACACACACACACACACAAAAAAAAACATTTTAATGGGATCTTATCAAACTGACAAA
This sequence comes from Cyprinus carpio, assembly GCF_018340385.1. Lineage (NCBI taxonomy): Eukaryota > Metazoa > Chordata > Actinopteri > Cypriniformes > Cyprinidae > Cyprinus > Cyprinus carpio. The sequence goes on from NC_056574.1 coordinate 33,506,247, forward strand.
TAAGTTCATTATGACATATACAGTGGTCACTGGAGAGTGAAACAGCAGCTAGGCTCTGCATTGCTTAGACTGTTGTTTAGCCATTATATTATAAATATAATATGATAATATATTTTAATATAATATGACCCTATAATCCTAAAGCACAATTTGTAACATGGTTTGGGAACACTAGGAGAGTGATAAATGCAGAACAATTCTCTGCAATATGAACAAGGAAATCCAGGGCTTATAAAGCATGTCTGATTGGATTCAGCTGTGTGTGTGTGTAATCAGTGCATTCATCTGTGTGTGTGTAATCAGTGCAATGGATGATGGGAACTGTAGTCCGGAGTGAAACAGAAACAGAACAATCCAGGAGGGTGGTGGAGCAGAGGTGGAACAGTGGGAGGGATGTGGAATTGGAGGGACAGGGGACTCAGGCAAAACCAACAGAGCAGGATGCCCAGGCATAGTAGAGAGCCGGCAGAACAGGAATCCAGGACGGGCTCCATAGCTGTACCAGGACAGGACGAGGATTCACAGATGGCCTCCATAGCAGTGACAGGACAGGCAGAGAGTTCACAGACGGGCTCCATTTCAGTCACATTTCAGTCACAGACGCGGTGTTGCATACATCCTCCGTGACACCCACAGTGAATGAGGAGCCAACACACAACAAAGCATGGTCCATAAACTGAGAGTGATGAATGTGGACCCTTGCGTCTAAACTTAGACATCAGTGGTTGATTAATACAGTCACAAAAAAACTCAGCAAACAGTCCGCTAAATCAGAGTAATAGGCAATGGATAAATACTCTTGAATATAGTCCTCGACGATCATGTGCCCTGCTCGAGAGCTAATAACAGTCTAGCAATGTTCATACCTGGCCAGTGTTCATCAGAAAACCTGTTGGATCCTTGTGTGGCCGAGTATTCTGTAACAAGGCGACCGGGACGAGAGACGTGCGGATCAATATGCAAAGCTTTATTCATAGACATGGTCATACACAGGCAGGGTCAAACATCAGCAAACAGATAGATAGATAGATAGATAGATAGATAGATAGATAGATAGATAGATAGATAGATAGATAGATAGATAGATAGATAGATAGATAGATATATGACAAGACAGAGTATTCCTAGGGCTGGCATAGGTCACTAATCGACGAACAGAATCCAGAGGGCTTGACAAGAGCGGTAATCCAGAAACATGAGCAATAGCCCAGACAAGGTACAAACAGAGTCCGAGTGGCGAGACCCAGATGGGTAATCTCCCCATCTAAAAAGAAGCAAGCAACCTTTGCAAACTACCTCATAAATGCTGCCATATATGACAAGACGAGTGTATTAAGCCTCAGAATAATTTATTATATATGAATTCCAATATCAGAATCAGTAAAGTCTGAATGAAAAACAAAGCTACCAAGATGAGAATAAGACTTTTTGATTATTATATATATTTATATTTTTTTACTCTCTCATCTTGTATTCAGCTGCTAATCTTGAGGAGGTCAGTTTCACTGTGTTGTGCTCACAGCATGTACCTGCATTCCTAGAATAGCTGCATCTAATGTGCTGTGAGTTTGTCTCACCAGCATGACTGAAATTCATGGAACAGAAGATTCAGAGGAAAGTGCTGGCATGAGTAGTCACCTCATAAGGCTTTAGATGGGTATACAGCATATAATCTCATAATGTTTTTCTCATGCCATTCTTTTATTATTGAGCCTAGTTATAGTGACTTGGCAAACACCACTAACAATACACATTCAGGCTCTCTCTTCCTTTATGTTTTGCAAATCAGTTAATTTCATGTAAATATTTAGCCTAAAACACTCCTTAGTGACACAAGTACCATACACAACTACCATATTTATATCTTCACACAACCTCTGTCACTGACATGGGCGGCCTGTTCCCATCATTTTGGAAATGTTTTTTTGAGGCCCATATGGAGCCAATCATGGCTGGCTGTTTTGGACGTCATTATCATGTGACAATATCTTTGGGTGGCTGCTGGGACGCGTGAGGTTTATTTGAAGCTCTGGCCGCTCTGAAGATGCATCTGTGCGTTTTTCCCCTCTGTCTTTCATTCAGTCGCTTTCATCCCGCTGCGAGCGGAAACATCAAGGGAGATTCCATACAAACATGTTATTTGGAAATGATGTCATACCCATGGGGAGTTCTGTTTTGTCTGACAGCCGGCGCCTCCGGAAGGGGGAAAGGCTCAGCCTCATTTTAGCAAGCTCCAATATAATCATGAAATGCCATAATCCAGCGGTCAGGCTGCCTAAAAACACTTGCAGCCTACATTTCCAGTTTATCATGCTGTTGTGAAATGATCTCTTCAACCATGTCTTTACACTGCAAGCGAGCAATGCTATACAACAAACTGGAATGGTCCCATTATGTTAAACAAATCTGTCTACACTGCAAACACACAAATTGGATTCAGTAGCCATCAACACAACTGCAAGAACTTCAGAGTGTAAAAGAGAATTTGTTTATTATAGATTGGCTTACTGCAGTACATCTGCACATTTGTCTAATAGAGTTTGGGCTCTAAAACCTGATTGGATATGCCACATTTAAAGCCACTGTATCCTGCCAAACAGTGATGAGAAGACCAATTTATTTCTGTGAACCTGTATTTTCAGACAGTTCGTAATTGTGCAAAACTTCTACTTCTAATTCTAACTGAAATTATAAAAGAAAAATATCTGGTTTATTTGGTTTGGTACTTTATTTAGTTACTGCCATTACCGTCACAACACATAGCAAATCCTCAGAAATAATCAACAGTTCATTGAACTGGCTTACCTGTTCTTTTTGAGTTAGAAATGACAGAAAAGCTGACTTTCAGCATTGCCTGTACATTTGATTCTTTCGTTTCAACCAAGTCTTTGGTTCAATAATCGGTCTGGACAGTCTCATTGAATTCAAATTTCATTCAAATGTGCGTACATATGATTGAGAGAAAAGAACATACACACAAAACACATGCATAGCCCTCTCTTCCAGATGTGAAAATGTTCCAAATGTTGTGCACAGATAAATGTTTTCAGATCTCTGCCTTGTAAACGCCCTCTAAATAGTGTTATTAGCATATACATTCAAGTCAAGTCACCTTTATTTATATAGCACTTTTTACAATACAGATTGTGTCAAAGCATTTTATCGTATTAAATAGGAAAATAGTGTGTCAATAATGCAAAATGACAAGAGTAAATACTCAATTTTCAGTTAAAGGAGCACCAGTCAACGTCCCAATCCTTACTTGACAATTGAGTGTGGCAAGAATTATTTTAAATTTCCAAATACCTGCAGTACTCCAACTCTGCCACAAGGAAAAGTTTGTGTCTGCTTGGAACTTGCTCAGAACCTGACATGGCACTAAGCACTTTTGCATGTCAAAGACCGTTTTCACAAATCTGAACATTGATTGAACATTGAAAATAATTACCATAAATGACTATTTTGGACCTACTAGACACAATATAAAAACCTTCTCATTCACAGCAGGCAACCAATAGTGCACCAATTCACTATAAACCATTTATTTTTAATTTTGATGCATTTGATTGAAACACTTTTCGGCTTTCAGGAACAGAGACGATTTTAATTCCTGTTTTCTCTTTTTTGCTTTGACCTTTGAGCACTTTGTATCTGTCTCCTTAAATAGCAGAAGTATGAGTTATCCAAGCAGCAGCCGCATCTTTGAGGAGAATAAGGGCTGCATTGTTGGCAGCAGGTGTGTGCTTGTGCCAGTTGCCCTTAGTACAGGATAAGAGAACAATGCGTTGTGTAAGCGGACACCCTGAGTCAGCGTACAGAGGTGAGAGAGGCAGATGGGGTAAGATTACACTGCTTAAGTCCCTTGACAGAGAGATGAGTAAAACAACAGAAACATGCCATAGACACAAGTGGGCATCCATGTGATGCAAGGACATATTAGTTATATGATTGAAAGAAACTGAGCGCAGACCCCACACAAGAAATTAAATTCCTGCACATAAATAGACTATAAAGATCATTATTTTATGCCTGCTGAAATTAAACAACTCATCACTGGTACTGAAATTTTATTGATCATCAGACATCAGACAAATGAGTGGACTTGAAAGTTTCCCGGTGATCTGCCTAGACAGTATTTTAAGGCATCAAAATTTCTCAATCCCAGGATGCATTTCAACAAGCTCCATGAAAAAACGATCCAATCTGGAGGACAAATCTTGAGAAGTATTGACTGAAAAAGCATTTAATTCATTAATGAGAAGTACTGATATAATTATAAAAAAAAATGACTATTTCACACAGTATTTGTGTGTGCTGTGTAATGTTTGAGCTTATGCGAGTATTGCATTGCTATCATAGCAACATGCTAATATCAAACTATTGGAATCAATTGTGAGTCAAGTCTCTTGTGTGCTTCAAGTGAAGAGTGCTATTTTTGCATTGTGCGGGTTGCTGCCTAGAAAGAGCATTTTAGATCAATCACTTATGTTGCTTTAGACAGCAGAGAGCAAAGAGCTCACTAGATTTTTCCGGAATCAAACTTAAATCAGGGCTGTACAAAATATTAATGATTTCTCCATATTATGTTTTTAAAATGTATGTGCCATCATAATCTTTCATCAAAAACATTAACACCCCCTTCCCTCTCATGGCAACAGCATCTCTTCCTTGATGACACACCGGCACAAGGGCTGGGCAATAAGGCCAAACATGTACCAACCCAGGGCCGTTCTTAGTGGAGTGCAACTGGTGCAAATGGACCGAGGGAGACCCTGCTCTCTACCTCACATCAGGCCCCACATCAGCTAAGGATGGCTTAATTCCAACCCTCATCTCCAGCAACTTTAGCAAAAAACAATGATCGAATCAATTTCAGATTGACAAAAGAGTCTTGCCCTATATTTTTTCACTCAGATATGTCACAATAAGGAAGTAAAGATGAATCGCTTTTTTTTTCATATTGACTTTGGTATAACCCCAGAACACTAGGAAATATAATTTAAAGGTCAGTAATATACCAATATCTTTTTCAAGTGAAGTATTTAATCAAAAGCATAAATCATCATCTTAGCTGTATGATATCACATAAATTGAATTTAACTCAACACTCTTAAGAAAAATGGATCTAAACAGTAACAGAAAAGGATTCTTCAGCTTGTAACTGTCACACTCACTCTGGGAAGGAATGAGGAATGAAGAAATAAGGCATAAACAAACACAATAGTCTTTTTAATCCAACATCCAAGGAAATACACGGGGCAGATAGGAGCAAGGGTAACACCAGGGTTTACGTACAATCTCGGACCAAGACAGACAGCACAGACTCAAACTTGAATGCAAGGGATAATTAACAAACACAGGTGAGCTGAATGACTAATTAAACAAAACAAGGACAGGAAAAATACCATATAAGGAACACCAGGAACAATGACAGGGGCAAAACACAACTAAACCGGTCCATAATCCTGACATATTGCCCCCCCTCCCGGAAGGTGCTTCCTTGCACCTTAAAACAAAGGTGGGGGGGGGGAAACTAAGGAGGAGGTTCCAGAGGAGGACGGACACCCGGGAGGGACAGACAGAGTCCAGGGAGGAGACAATGGAGGGAGGAGCCAGGGAAGGGAAGGGAGGGGCTTGGAGCAGGAGGATGACGGCCCACGGTGGAGCTGTCGGAGGGAGGAGCCACGGAAGAGGAATGGCTGCCGACTCCAGGGGGCCGACCAACGGTGGTCCTAGGCAGGAGCAATGGAGGCGGTGATTGACAGAACTTTTGGGGGTGGGACTTTGGCTCTGAGCATGCTGATTGGTTGAGTTCACACAGCATTGTGATTTCAACCACAATTTATTCTGATAATTTTCAAAATATAACAGTTATTGTGTCATGAAATGTAGTTTAAAAAGTATTTCAGGCGAGAATGTAGTTGTTTAAAACTCAAATCTGCGGTTTATTTATAAAGATAGTGCCTATTTAAAAATGTGTTTTGACGATTTTGGAGACGATTAGCTCCACGCGATCAGCGGTAGTTCAGTGCTCATGTATCCGCCTACAGCAGTCTCATCTTGGCTAGTCCTTCTGACATTTGCCTCTGGCTCTGATGTCTCTTTAGGGTTTGAACATAAAATATAATAAGTTTTGGGTAAATCTAACAGGTAATCTTTGGTCTTTATTCAATTTATCTATATGTTAAAATGAAAATAAAAAGATGCAATTGATATAATATTTAGTTTAATTGTAATGTAGACTGTATATATACACATTTCCCTGAACTAAGTACATTTCTGCGGCTATTATTATGTTTAAATGAAAACGAAAGGAGGCAGTGGTATTTGATATTCTATTTCATCTTATTGTAAATATACAGTGAGGAAAATTGAAGTAGCCAAGGCGAGCTGACTGATGTTATCAAGTACCCTGCTGTTTGCGGAAACACCAGACTTGCGTCGTCCTGTCCGTGGGAGATCACACTCCTGAGTCGAACTCGCAAGGTCCAAACTACAGAGGAAGTCTGAAATTTGCGTACTTTGTATTGAGAAACGCGTGCAGACCTACGTCAACAGACTATTTGCCTAATCTTCATGGTACTTTAGACCGTGGTGGAAATGCAGAAAGCAACAGGTCTGGGGGGAAAAAAGTACCTGGTACAATTGTCCCAGGTAATTTCGGTGGAAATGTGGCAAAGGTCTTTACAGAGGATCTGTATCTGGTGCTCAACTATTTGTCCTGGTCTCCGCTGTCTTTCGGGGCTGTAGAGGTCCTTTCTAGGTGCTGATCCACCATCTGGTCTGGATACGTACTGGATCCGGGTGACTGCAGTGACCATCTGATCTGGATACAGACTGGATCTGGTGGCTACGGTGACCTCGGAATAAGAGAAAAACAGAATAATATCAGCGGAGATGCCATTCTTCTAACGATGTAGCAAGTACATCGGGTGTTATGGGAAGTGTTCCCGGTTCCGGTTTACCTAATTAATACAGCCTAAAAATCCTTTAACGGATTTGGATATTAGAAGCATATTAGTGTGTTATGTGTAAGCCAGGTTAAAGAGATGGGTCTTTAATCTAAACTGCAAGAGTGTGTCTGCCTCCCGAACAATGTTAGGTAGGTTATTCCAGAGTTTGGGTGCTAAATAGGAAAAGGATCTGCTGCCCGCAGTTGACTTTGATATTCTAGGTATTATCAAATTGCCAGAGTTTTGAGAACACAGCGGATATAGAGGACTATAATGTAACAAGAGCTTGTTCAAATACTGAGGTGCTAAACCATTCAGGGCTTTATAAGTAATGAGCAAGATTTTAAAATGTATATGATGTTTAATAGGGAGCCAGTGCAGTGTTGACAGAACCGGGCTAATATGGTCATATTTCCTGGTTCTAGTAAGAACTCTAGCTGCTGCATTTTGGAGCAGCTGGAGTTTGTTTATTAAGCGTACAGTAGTGATCCATAATCCTGACAGTAACAATAGCAGAATCCTTTTTGGTGCTAAATAGGACCCTTTTTATAGTGTTCCATAAAGAACCGTGCTTTGAAAATACTATATAGGACGTTGGAGTTATAAATAACCTTTTTAATGATAGTTTATTTTCATTTATATTAGTATATTTTTTATATTAAAATTAGTACATAAGTATATTTATATAATTAATTTTAGTATTATTAATATTATTTGTTTATATTATTTATTAATATTGTTTTGTTTTTTTACCCCTCTGTCTGTATTGTCTTAAAATATCTTGTAGCCTCTATTAGGGTTTTATATAAAAACAACAATAACAACAGCATGTTGTCAATTATTTATTTATTTTTATTTATGTGAAATCGTAGCAAACATGATAGTGCTCTAATAACTGATATTAGCAGAATACATTAACAAATGACAGTTGACATTGAACATAAATAATTGACACTGAACATGAATACTTAAAGAAGTAAAACTAAGTAGAAACAGAAAACAGTGTAATGAAGACCAAGTTACAACAGTTTTCATAATCCTCTATGATGCCTTTCAGTCCATCATTATGTGTATTTTGAAATGATTGTGTGGCAGTTTCTCTCTGCAGATGACAAGGTTGTAAGATGTGACATCTGAAATGCACAGTTAAGTTACAATGTGTCTCCTTCCATTTGTCTATGTAAAAACAATTGTTTAGGAAGGCCAAAAGGAGTATGTGAGCACATCATAATGTTAAAGTGATATAAAGTCATGAGATAGTTGTGACATGGTGTTTATGCATAAACCCAAGTAATAAAAAAAAAAAAAAAAAAAAAAAAAATAATTTATCCGTGTACAAATATAAATTAAATATCTTTGTTCCTTACTTAGTGGTGAAGAGGAAAGAAGTAACATTAATTGAACAGACCTGGTAGCACTCTAAATGTTCTCTAAAACAAAAAGATAAAATATGATTGGTAGAAAATCAGTTACAATTTGAGAGTTAAAAATTATAGACATTATAGTTATAATCATGAGCCACATCCAAAAGGTAAAGGGCGAGGTGTTGCCAGGGCCAAATGGGTGCCCTAAGCAGGGGTGTATTGTTGTGCCCCCCTTCCTCAAATATCTATCTATCTATCTAGCTATACACATATACACACACACACACATATACACACACACACACACACACACACACACACACACACACACACACACACACACACACACACACACACACACACACACACATATATATATATATATATATATATATATATATATAACATATATATATATATAAACACCTACTACAGGGGTCAAAATAGAACTTTAATATTTTTTTTAAAAAGTAAATAAATGACATTACAAATTACAAATTACAATTGTAGCTCTCAACATTTACCTATGGCTATGACTTATTATGACTGTAATTTATTTTGTAGTCTCAAGCATTTAGAAATCATGCAAAAGAAAATTAAGTAATTTTACTGTGATAAAACCATGGTTTATTTTTGTAAGGCTTGTGATGTCCACATGTTTTTTGTTGAAGAAATTATAGAGGCTGTGTCATCTATAACAGAAAGGTGGCCAAAAATGAAAGATTAAGTGAATATTTGAATTAATTGTTTGGCTAATAGCCTAAACAAGGATTTGATCGTCCTATAAGTGTAACAGCAGCAATTACCCTTTGACTCCCTTTGTAGCCATTTGTAATAACATGTTATGTACATAAATTGTTTATTTTGTATTCCCCTACATTATGTATTTCAACAGTGTTATTAACCAATCATTATTGCCTCATTGTTTTTATATAATGCATTTTAAGTCATTTTAAAGGCTATTGATAGCTTAGGTCTGTTTTTATAGCAGCAACAACAACAAAAATATTATATTAATACTTCTTTGTAAATTATTATTTGAAGTAACAAAACCATGGTTAATTTGCAGTTACCATGGCTACAAGAACGATGATTTATTGGTGTTATTCTTGTTAAAACCATGCATCATTTTCGTAAGGGATCATGGAAAGTCAGAGACAATATTAGTTGTGTTGTTGGTGGTGAAATTATTTCTGACATTAAAACTCGTTATTAACGTCAACAGCCAAAAACCTTTCACAGGAATGTGCCTGAAAGTGATACACAGTCCTCATTTTTACCTAACTGATTAACAATTAATTTGAATAAATATTAAAACTGTATAATGTGTGCATTGTAGTTGACACCTAAATTAACATATTACAGTTGTTTTTGTGACTGTAAGTCTTTCTTCTCAAACGCTATTTGTGTTTGAGCCCATTCGGTTGTGAAAAAAGTAGCATAATTTACATATGATTTACAGTTTATTTTAATAAATATCAAAAATTTAAAATGGTGTGCATTATAGTTGACACCTAGATGAACAGTTTACAATTGTTTTTATGACTGTAAGTCTTTCTCCTTTAAATGCTATGGACCAGGGGCATAGCCATTTTTCAGAAGTGAGGGGGACAGAAATTACATATACATATAAATATATATATATATATATATATATATATATATATATATATATATATTATATATATATATATGTGTGTGTGTGTGTGTATGTGTGCGTATGTATATGTATTTATTTATATTTATATATAACATTACAATATAACATTTCTGTAATCTATATAGCCTACCAGTCAACAGTTTTTGAACAGTAAGATTTTTAATGTTTTTAAAGAAGTCTCTTCTGCTCACCAAGTCTGCATTTATTTGATCCAAAGTACAGTAAAACAGTAAAATTGTGAAATATTTTTACTATTTAAAATAACTGTTTTCTATTTGAATATATTTTAAAATGTAATTTATTCCTGTGATCAACGTTTCAGCATCATTACTCCATTCTTCAGTGTCACATCCATCAGAAATCATTCTAATATGCTGATTTGCTGATTATCAATATTTAAAACAGATGAGTAATTTTTTTTTTAGGTATTCTTTGATGAATAGAAGGATCCAAAGATCTGCATTTATGTAAAATAAAAAGCTTTTGCAACATTATACACTATATCATTCAAAAGCTTAGAGTCAGAAATTTTTAAATTTTTTTGGAAAATAAATTATAGAAATGAATACTTTTATTTAGCAAGGATTCTATAAATTGATCAAAGGTGATGATAAAGTCATCATATAACAAAAGATTTCTATTTCAGATAAAAGCTGTTCTTCTGAACTTTCTATTCATCAAAGTAACCTGAAAAATTCCACTTAGCTGTTTTCAACATTATCATAATAAGTGTTTTTTGAGCAGCAAATCAGAATATCAGGATTATTTCTGAAGGATCGTGTGACTGGAGTAATGACGCTAAAAATTCAGCTTTGAAATCTCAGGTTATTATCTAGTCTGGTGTATACTGCATATAGCTAAAGCTGCAAATTCAACTCCTCATTACAAATATGATTGAACCATCACTTCTACCACTTAAGACAATATTGTAAATAATCTTCCTGATTTGTCTCCATTCACCAGCATATGGACTCTCTCTTTTCTAGCACTACAGTCACAGTCGCTCCTTTATGCTTAAAGAAGATTAAGGAAAGCAGACCGACACCATGGTATAACAAGCACACTTGTACCATAAAGAGAGCAATCCAGAAAATGTAGCGCAGCTGGAAGAAAACAAAACTTTCATATTGCATGGAGGGAAAGTACTTCCTCCTACAGAAAAGCGTTAAAAACTACTAGATCTGCTTACTTTTCGTCTCCTTTAGAAGAAAACAACCTCAACCCCAGGTATTTATTCAATACAGTGGCTAAACTAATGAAAAATAAAGCATCAACAGGTCCCAACATTTCCCAACAGCAGGGCAGTAATGACTTAATGAACTTCTTTAGTCCAGAAGTAATAGATCCTCTTCTGAATATGAATTTGTCATTAGCATATGTCCCAAAAACCTTCAAACAACTTGATCCTAGAGAATTAGTTAATTACAGACCGATCTCAAATCTCCCTTTTCTGTCAAAGATACTAGAAAAGGTAGTATCCTCACAACCATGTTCCTTCTTGGAGGAAAATGGTATCTGTGAGGATTTCCATTCAGGATTTACACCATGTCATAGTACTGAAACTGCTCTCATCAGTGTTACAAATTACCTGCTCTTATCATCCATTCATGGTTGTATCTCCCTTTTAGTGCTACTGTATCTTAGCATTGCATTTGACACCATCAACCACAGACTTCTTTTAAATAGACTAGAAAATTGTGTTGGGTGATATGGTCATTTTTCAGATCATCATACTGTCAACCCGTGAGATCAACAATACATGATATTATTGTGCATGGGTGGGGCAAGAGAGAGACTCTCTGTACTTGTCATAGCATAACTATTTGGTGTTTTAAACCAAACAGGTGCGCAAGAGTGGGCTGGAAACACCAATAATCGAAAAAATATACTTTCAAACATACTGATAAACTAACATGTTAAATATAAAAAATACTGTATTTAAAACAGCTAGTTCATATATAGTCGGACACAACTGTCATACCGCGCGTCCTGTGACAAATTTGCTGCATCTGTAAACGGAAGTTATCAGTCTAAATGTTCTGCAAAATCAGTCAATGGTGAATTCATTTTAAGACCAACAGTTTAACAGTAAATACTGGACATAAACAAACACGTTAAATATAAAGTATTCAAAACAGGTAAGTTCATATATTTGGAGTAAAGTTAAATTGAACAGATACATCAGTCATACAGCACTCTGGACCATGCGCCCGAGCCTGACGAAACCGTGACAGAAACAAGAATGAGATGAATTCTAACATAACTTTGGCATTAAACTCTTAAAATATTGCACATATATAGGCTGTACAGATTACTAGTTAAAGTGCAATGAATTACCTTATATCTGCAGATGATGTACATCTGTTTGTGGTTGGAGACTCCTTCCCCAGCTACAGGCTCCAATCTTCATTTGCACGTGCATGTGTGAAATGCGGTGCTGAAGTGAAATAGAGGGGCAATTTGATAGCCGAATTATAATAGTCCGCCTAATGATAATAATGATTATTAAAATTTAATACATTAATAGGAGAATGAGCCTAATATCGTCTTGACTATCAACAAAGACATCTGCTATCATCAATATCTCTGACTGTCATCTATACATGATACTATTGTCTGTCGGCACAACCCTAGTTGGCATTAATGAAGTTGCATTGGAATGGTTAAAATCATACTTATCTTACCGTCATCAGTTAGTAGCAGTAAATGATGATGTATCATATCGATCACAAGTGCAGTATGGAGTACCACAACGGTCAGTGCTAGGACCATTGCTTTTCACGCTTTACATGTTGGGAGATATCATCAGGATCACTCGGAAGATATAATCTGGAATCATACTCAGCTCAGTATTTCTTCATGGCCTGGCGAAGCATATCAACTTGCAAAACTAAAGGAATGCATAGTTGATAAAAAAAAAAAACCTGGATGACTAGTAATTTCCTACTGATAAATTTTGAAAAAACAAAACAAAAAAACAGAGGTGTTAATTATTGGACCAGAGCCTCTGCATGAAATAACCTAGATCACTAACACTTGATGGCTGCTCTGTCAATTTTTCGTCATCAGTTAGAAACCACCTGTGCTATTTAATAGCAATAATATACTATGCCACAACCATATCACCCTGCAGCCCAAGACTGGTTGCCCACTGAAGCTAAACAGGGTTGAGCCTGGTCAGTACCTGTATGGGAGACCATGGGAAAACTAGGTTGCTGCCAGAAGAGGTGTTAGTGAGGCCAGCAGAGGGTGGTCACCCTGTGGTCTGTGTGGGTCCTAACACCCCAGCATAGTGACAGGGACACTATGCTGTCAAAAAGCACCATCTTTTGGATGAGACGTTAAACCGAGATCCTGACTCTCTGTGGTCTTTAAAAAAATCCCATGGCACTTCTCGTAAAGAGTAGGGTTGTAACACGGGTGTCCTGGCCAAATTGCCCTCCCTGGTCTTTGTCAGTCATGGCCTCTTAATAATCCCCATCCAATGAATTGGCTCTGTCTCTCTCTCTCCTCTCCACCTGTAGCTGGGGTGTGGTGAGCACACTGGCACTGTTGTCCTGTGGCTGCCGTCACATCATCCAAGTGGATGCTGCACACTGGTGGTGGTTGAGGAGAGACCCCCCACATGATTATAAAGTGCTTTGGGTGTACAACAATACACAATAAAGCGCTATATAAATGCATCATTCATTCATTCCTTCATTCAATACTTCCTATAAAATCCAAGTTTCTAGCATTGATAAAACCACATTTTTTCATCTTAAAAATATCTAAATTTGCCCTATTTTCTCAATGTCAAATAAAGAAACATTAAGTCATGCATTCATGACCTCAAGGTTAGATTATTGTAGTGTTTTATTGGGTGGTTGCTCTGCGCGCTTAATAAACAAACTTTAGCTGGTACAAAATGCAGCAGCTAGAGTTCTTAATAGAACTAAGAAGTACAGTATGACCGTATTAGCCTGGTTCCCTTTCAAGGGAACTGAGAACTGTGTCCTCTAGGGGTCGCTAGAGGACGCAGTGTCTCGTTCCCTACTCAGGGAACCATGGTTACATTCGTAACCTGAGACGTTCCCTTTCAAGGGAACTTCGAACTGCGTCCTCTAGCGACCCCTAGAGGATGCAGTGTCTCATTCCCTACTCAGGGAACCATGGTTACATTCGTAACCTGAGATGTTCTGTTAACACTGCATTGGCTCCCTATTGAATATCATATACATTTTAAAATCTTGCTAATTACTTATAAAGCCCTGAATGGTTAAGCTCCTCAGTACCTGAGGGAGAGGAAGGACTTATTGCATTATAGTCCTTCACGTCCACTGCCATCTCAAAACTCTAGCCATTTAATAATACCTAGAATATCAAAATCAACTGTGGGTGGTATATCATTTTCCTTTTTAGTGCCCAAACTCTGGAACAATCTACCAAGCGTTTTTCATTAGGCAGACACACTCTGTCAATTTAAATCTAGATTTAAGACTTATCAGAATCAGAATCAGAATCAGAAAGAGCTTTATTGCCAAGTATGCTTGCGCATACAAGGAATTTGTTTTAGTGACATAAGCTTCCAGTACACAAAAGACAACAACACACAGTCAGAAAAATAAAAAATAAAAACCCTTTGCAGATAAATAAGTGTATAAACAATTGTGCTATAAATGATAATGGAATTGGATTGAGTAAGATGCAGGGATGTACTAGGATGAAGGGGTAACAAATAAATATAAGGATACTGCACATTTTTATTGTATAAGTGGGGAACATTTAACTGTTCATGAGGTAGATTGCCTGGGGGAAGAAACTGTTCTTGTGCCTGACTGTCCTGGTATTTGCGGCTCTGAAGCGCCGGCCAGATGGCAAGAGTTCAAAGATGGGGTAACTTGGGTGTGAGGGATCCAGAGTGATTTTCTGAGCCCTTTTCCTCACTCTGGATGTATACAGTTCTTGAAGGGTGGGCAGGGGAGTACCAATAATCCTTTCAGCAGTCCGAACCGTTCTCTGTAGTCTTCTGATGTCTGATTTTGTAGCTGAACCAAACCCAGACAGTTATTGAAGTGCACAGGACAGACTCAATGACGGCTGAGTAGAACTGTTTCAGCAGCTCCTGTGGCAGGTTAAACTTCCTCAGCTGGCGAAGGAAGTACAACCTTTGTTGGGCCTTTTTAACAATGGAGTCAATGTGATTGTCCCACTTCAGGTCCTGAGAGATGGTGGTTCCCAGGAATCTGAATGACTCCACTGCAGCCACAGTGCTGTTCATGATGGTGAGTGGGGGGGAGTGCAGGGGGGTTTCTTCTGAAGTCCACGATCATCTCCACTGTTTTGAGCGTGTTCAGCTCCAGGTTGTTAAGACTGCACCAGACAGCCAGCTGCTCAACCTCTTGTCTGTAAGCAGACTCGTCACCGTCCTGGATGAGACCGATGAGTGTGGTGTCGTCTGCAAACTTCAGGAGCTTGACAAAGGGGTCCTTTTGAGGTGCAGTCGTTGGTGTACAGCGAGAAGAGCAGGGGGGAGAGAACACATCCCTGAGGGGCACCAGTGTTGGTGGAGCAGCTGTTGGACATGAATTTCCCCAGTCTCACTAGCTGTTGCCTATCTGTCAGAAAGCTGGTGATCCACTGACAGATAGAACTAGGAACAGAGAGCTGGGTCAGTTTGGTCTGGAGGACTGTTGGGATGATGGTGTTGAAAGCCGAACTGAAGTCCACAAACAGGATCCTCACATAAGTCCCTGTTTTGCCCAGATGTTGCAGGATGAAGTGCAATCCCATGTTGATTGCATCATCCACAGACCTGTTTGCTCGGTAAGCAAACTGCAGGGGGTCCAGTAAGGGTCCAGTGATGTCCTTCAGATAAGCCAGAACCAGTTTTTCAAACGACTTCATGACGACAGATGTTAGAGCCACAGGTCTGTAGTCGTTAAGTCCTGTAATCTTGGGTTTCTTTGGAATGGGGATGATGGTGGAGCGTTTGAAGCAGGAAGGCACTTCACACAACTCCAGAGATCTGTTGAAGATCTGTGAAAAGATGGGGGCCAGCTGGTCAGCACAGGTTTTCAAACAGGCTGGTGTAACGCCATCTGGGCCTGGTGCTTTTCTTCTTTTGTTCTTCCTGAAGACCTGGCGCACATCATCTTCACAGATTTGAAGAGCAGGAGGTGTGGAGAGGGGGATTGCAGGAGGTGTTAACGGTTGTGTAGAGAGATGGTCAGAATGGGTGTTGGGGGGTTTCAAATCTACAATAAAACTCATTCAGGTCGTTAACAAGTCGTTGATTAGCCTCAGTGCAGGAGGATGGTGTCTTGTAATTAGTGATGGCTCTCAGTCCACTCCACACTGAAGTTGAGTCGTTGGAAGTAAACTGGTCTTCCAACTTTTTAGCGTAGGTCTTTTTAGCCGCTCTAATCTCTTTGTTCAGTGTGTTCCTGGCCTGATTGTACAAGACTCTGTCCCCATTTCTGTAGGCATCCTCTTTGGCCTGACGAAGATGTCTGAGTTTTGCTGTAAACCATGGCTTATCATTGTTGAATGTTAAATAAGTCCTGGTAGGAATGCATATATCCTCACAAAAAACTAATATATGATGTTACGGTCTCTGTGAGTTCGTCCAGATTGGTGGTAGCAGCTTCAAAAACACTCCAATCAGTGAGGTCAAAACAGGCTTGTAAATCCTGCTCTGTTTCGTTGGTCCATCTCTTTACAGTCTTTACTACAGGTTTAGCAGATTTAAGTTTCTGCCTGTAGGTTGGTATAAGATGAACCAGACAGTGATCAGACAGTCCCAAAGCTGCTCGTGGAACAGAGTGATATGCATCCTTTATTGTGGTGTAACAGTGATCCAATATATTACTGTCTCTGGTGGGACATGTAACATGCTGTCTGTATTTTGGCAGTTCACGGGAGAGATTGGCTTTATTAAAGTCCCCAAGAATGATTAAAACAGAGTCCGGGTGTTGTTGTTCTGTCTCTGTAATCTGGTCAGCGAGTTTCTGTAAAGCCAGACTTACGTGCGCTTGCGGAGGGATATAAACACTCACCAGAATGAACGAGTGAAACTCCCGCGGCGAATAGAACGGCTTGCAGTTAATGAAGAGTGTTTCGAGATCTGAGCAGCACATCTTCTTTAACAAAGTTACATCTGTACACCACCGTTCATTGATGTAAAAGCATGTCCCGCCGCCGCGCGATTTCCCCGTTGATTCTGCGTCGCGATCCGCTCTGAACAGCTGAAAGCCCGGCAGATGGAGCGCACTGTCCGGTATGGCGTCATTGAGCCAGGTTTCCGTGAAACACAGAGCAGCAGAGTGTGAGAAATCCTTATTTGTCCAAGAGAGCAGAAGGATTTCGTCCGTTTTGTTGGGTAGAGAGCGGAGATTTGCCAGATGGATGCTAGGCAACGGCGTTCGAAATCCGCGCTTCCTGAGTCTAACGAGCGCACCAGCTCGCTTCCCCCGTTTGCGCGTCCTGAAGCGTTTGATCAGCGCCGCTGCTCCGCCGACAACAACGTTCAGTAAAACGTCTGAATAATTGAAATCCGGTAAAAGATCTTGTGGTGTGTTCTGCCGAATGTTCAGCAGTTCTTCCCTGGTGAAACTGATCGTGTTTGTTAAACAAAAAACAGGAAAAACGAACAAAAACAGTACAAACACTGGAGAGCCAAGCACTGAAGCAGCCGTCTGCGGCGCCATCGAGAGTCTTATCGCTTTAACCTGGCATACACATAACACACTATCACATTTCTATAACTCAAATCTGTTAAAGGATTGTTAGGTTGCATTAATTAGGTCAACTGAAACCAGGAACACTTCCGATAACACCCAATGTACTCGTTACATCAAAAGAAGAATGGCATCTATGCTAATATTAGTATGTTTCTTTCTTATTCTGAGGTCACCATAGCCACCCAGATCCAGTCCGTACCTAGATCAGATGGGCACTGCAGTCAACTGGATCCAGTCCGTATCCAGTCCAGAAGGTGGATCAACACCTAGAGACAAATGGATGTTTGGTAATTCAACGTAAAAATCAACGTAACTTAACTATCAAGAAGAAAAAAAGCAAACTCAGCGTCTGAATACAGGCCTTCCCGCTCCATGGGTTCTCTCCACCGCTGGAAAGCTGCTCCAATATTTACGCAGGTCCTACCTCTTACCTAATCATAACCCTTCATTTTAATGTTCTGTTTCTCCAAAATATTCCACTTTTTTTATCTGCCATCTCTTGCTATCTATAGTCGATCTGCTAATATCCTATTCACTCACTGAGTGCTCTATTCTTCCTATCATTTCTAGTCATACCCCTTACTACTAATGGCAGTGAGTGTGTTTTGGGACTGCGGTCAAAAGTGTTTTTCAAATTTTGTTTAGTGCAGCTTTAAGTTTCCAAATACTTTTTGGTGCTGCTGTATGTATGCCACATGGCACTAGTGATGGTGCTCAAATATGAAGTGATCAAAGCACTGGTCCTGTCTGCATGTGGTGCATAACACTGATGGTTTGGATGGGAAATAATTAAAGTGTGTGGAGGCTCAGTGGGGGAGCCGCAGACACCGGAGCACGGCTAGGCCATGATTGATTTCGACTGTCAGGACACTCAGCTGGGCATCCCGTGCCCTCCTGAATAAAGGATTACAACGTCTAGCCATAACTTTCCATGGCATTGTTTGCCCTGACATCAAAGCACAACAGGGCACATTAGCATTTTTAATCAGCTGCAGGGCACCAAGCTGGCACATGACGCCTGATTGCTTTCATCAGAGTGGCCTGTCTTCACAGCCACCCCTTCCCCCACCCCTCCCAACCATTATTCTCTTGCTTGCAGGAAAGCCAAACAAAACGACTCCATTTGAGTGAGCAAAGTGACCCGTCGCAGGAAATTAGCTAGACTCTTCTGTGTGCATCAAGTGAGTTCACCCATGGTTCCACTGTTCACCCTGCAAAAGTTGATGGGAACAAAGCGAAAGAGGGCTTCCTCTTGTGTACAACTAAACTTTGTCCCAGATTTTATCCCTAATATTTCTTAAGAAAAATAAAATAGACCAAAATGAGACTTAGAGACATAAAGTTTGGAAGGGGTGAATAGCATAGCTATGATCATTTTCTGATAAATTTTTGAGTTCATGTTGCGATAAATCTTTTGAGGCTGACTTTGTGAATCTTGGCAAATCTGGTACATTGCTCAGATCTCTTCTGAAATTCTACAGGACACAGATATTACTAGGGAATTTTTTAAGGAGAAACATTTGAAACATTTGCGAAACATGAGAGCTCTACATTTGATTAATCTCATTGATAATATTGAGGGAAAACTGAGATATGAAAGAGGTCCTTTGCTGTCATTACTGTCAAGAAAAAGCAAGTGATGCATCCACAAAATTTAATTGTGAAGATGAAAAAAAGAGATGCAAAAGCACGAGTTGTGCGAACCTATGGCGACAAAGCCATCCAGAGCCCCCCATCTGGCTATATAAGTGGGCGTTTCGCCACAGGATCCTCAGATTCCTTTTCCTTTAGCAACGAGGACTACATTCTCTGCTGATCCCAGAAGTAGGACCCAGCAACCTCTCTGCTCGGCTGATCCGCCGCCTTTTCCTTGCTCTTCAGTGCTGCAGCAGTTCCGGTCCTGCTTCCCCTGTGGCCATATGGCGACTTCTAAAAGAGCTTTCTAAAAGAGCTTGGTGTTGTTTCAAATGCTGCGGTTTTGCTTTTATGGCAGTTCGTGCAGGTCTCCACTGCACGCCGATGACGGCCACAGCGAATGCGTTTCCTGCTTGGGGAAATCCCACGCAGAGGCCGTGCACATAAAGGTGGACTGTTCTCATTGCGAGAACATCAGTCTCGCATCTCTGCGCTCACAGATCACTTTCTTTTCAGAGAGTGACTCTGCCCCTTGTGCCCTTCCATTTTCTTCCTCCCAGGAACATGTGAGAAAAAAACAGTCGTGAGCGAACTCATGTCAGCTCAGATCAGCTCAGATCCCACGTGCCTCACCCTCGCCACACAGAGAGGCTTCCCCCATCCTCTTCACCCAGCCTGACCAGCCTCTCTCTGCCAGCGAGAGCGATCTGGTCTCGTTTGAGGGGAGGGACGACAAGCTGTGCGTTGGACTCGGTAGCTGACCCCACCCCCCTGCTATTGTCCGCGCCCAGCGCCACCACAGACGGGATGGATGCCGAACTTCTCCGTATCCTCTCGAAAACGGATGAAGCGCTGGGATTAGAGTGATCACCACCAGAGGAGCCCTCTCGCAGCCGTCTGGATGAATGGTTCCTGCCTGCTTGATGAGCTCACAAGGTCATGGTGCACCCCCTACTCCGCTCGCCTCTGTACTTCTGCTTCATCCACCCTCACTAGGATCGACGGTGCTGAAGAAAAGGGGTACGAGAAGATGCATCGACTAGATGCAATTCGCTCGAAGACCCCTGTGCTTCAGTGGCGTGTTCTCCACCTCGGTGCAAAGCAAGGACGCTCACATTATGTGTTAGGTGACGAATCTGCTGGCAAAGGGAGCTATAGAGATGGTTCCTCCAGCTCAGAGCGAATCAGGCTTCTACAGCCGTTAATTCCTCATCCCCAAAAAAGGATGGCAATCTCAGACAACAGAATCACGCCCTCATGAAAAGGTCGTTCAGGATGACTACGCTGAAGCAGATCCTCTCGCAGATTCACAAAGGGTACTGGTTCTTTCCTCTGATCCTGAAAGACGCATATTTTCACATCCAGATAGCCCCCCCATCACAGACGACTCTTGAGATTCACCTTTGAGGGAGTGGCTTATCAGTACATGGTCCTTCCCTTCGGACTGTCTCTGCCTCCCCGCACTTTTACAAAGTGCATGGATGCAGCTCTTTCCCCTCTAAGGCAGATGGGAATCATTATCATTCCTGAGAACAGTTTTCGACTGAGAACGTGCTCTGGCCATGCAGAAACTTGTGACCTCCTTCGAGATCGCTGCTGCTTGCCCTCTCAAAATGTTTCAGAGGATGCTGGGTTTCATGGCCGCAGCGTCACCTGCGCTACAGCTGGGCCTGCTTCGTATGCAGCCCCTTCAGCACTGGCTCAAACTGCAGGTTCCCTCCCATGCATTGGTGTCCCCTCAGAAGAGTGGATGTTCCATCCACAGACAGTTCAGAGAACTTTGGAGATCTTTGGCGAAGCAGAGGTAGACCTCTTCCCCTTCTGGAAGAACCAACCTTGGTTGTCAGAGCTAACTCCACTGCTTGTAGCAGCCCCTGGCCCATTCCACTGAGATGAGATCTCCTCTCTCAAGCGAACAGGACAATATGGCTCCCCCGGCCCGAGTTGTGGGCTCTGCACTCGAAAGGAGCCTACAAGCCTCTCGTGTGTGTTAAACATGATTATGAGCCCCGTCTACGAGATGCCTCTACGCCTTTAGGGAAACTGCTCTTTTATGCTGAAGCACCCAGGGGGAATCACAGCACTTAACCGTGCTATTACCAGTGAAACACCACTGAATGCACAGTAAACAGAAGTGTCAAGCGAAGACAATTTCCCACAGGTGATTGGAGAAAACGAGTAGCACATATAACAGCAACCGTTTGGCTCCAAAGCAAAAATCTGAATGAGTGGATGCAAGCCAACCTCTTATATACAGTGGGTACGGAAAGTATTCAGACCCCCTTAAATTTTTCACTCTTTGTTATATAGCAGCCATTTGCTAAAATCATTTAAGTTTTAATTTTTTTCCTCATTAATGTACACACAGCACCCCATATTGACAGAAAAACACAGAATTGTTGACATTTTTGCAGATTTATTAAAAAAAGAAAAACTGAAATATCACATGGTCCTAAGTATTCAGACCATTTGCTCAGTATTAAGTAGAAGCACCCTTTTGATCTAACACAGCCATGAGTCTTTTTGGGAAAGATGCAACAAGTTTTTCACACCTGGATTTGTGGATCCTCTGCCATTCCTTCTTGCAGATCCTCTCCAGTTCTGTCAGGTTGGATGATAAACTTTGGTGGACAGCCATTTTCAGGTCTCTCCAGAGATGCTCAGTTGGGTTTAAGTCAGGGCTCTGGCTGGGCCATTCAAGAACAGTCACGGAGTTGTTGTGAAGCGACTTTTACGTTATTTTAGCTGTGTGCTTAGGGTCATAGTCTTGTTGGAAGGTGAACCTTCGGCCCAGTCTGAGGTCCTGAGCACTCTGGAGAAGGTTTTCGTCCAGGATATCCCTGTACTTGGCCGCATTCATCATTCCCTCGACTGCAACCAGTCGTCCTGTCCCTGCAGCTGAAACCCCCCCCCACAGCATGATGCTGCCACCACCATGCTTCACTGTTGGGACTGTATTGGACAGGTGATGAGCAGTGCCTGGTTTTCTCCACACATACTGCTTAGAATTAAGGCCAAAAAGTTCTATCTTGGTCTCATCAGACCAGAGAATCTTTTTTCTTTTTTTTTTCTTAGCAAACTCCATGCGGGCTTTCATGTGTCTTGCACTGAGGAGAGGCTTCCGTCGGGCCACTCTGCCATAAAGCCCCAACTGGTGGAGGGCTGCAGTGATGGTTGACTTTCTACAACTTTCTCCCATCTCCCGACTGCATCTCTGGAGCTCAGCCACAGTGATCTTTGGGTTCTTCTTTACCTCTCTCACCAAGGCTCTTCTCCCCCGATAACTCAGTTTGGCCGGACGGCCAGCTCTAGGAAGGGTTCTGGTCATCCCAAACGTCTTCCATTTAAGGATTATGGAGGCCACTGTGCACTTAGGAACCTTAAGTGCAGCAGAAATTTTTTTGTAACCTTGACCAGATCTGTGCCTTGCCACAATTCTGTCTCTGAGCTCTTCAGGCAGTTCCTTTGACCTTATGATTCTCATTTGCTCTGACATGCACTGTGAGCTGTAAGGTCTTATATAGACAGGTGCGTGGCTTTCCTAATCAAGTCCAATCAGTATAATCAAACACAGCTGGACTCAAATGAGGGTGTAGAACCATCTCAAGGATGATCAGAAGAAATGGACAGCACCTAAGTTAAATATATGAGTGTCACAGCAAAGGGTCTGAATACTTATGACCATGTGATATTTCAGTTTTTTTTTATAAATCTGCAAAAATGTCAACAATTCTGTGTTTTTCTGTCAATATGGGGTGCTGTGTGTACATTAATGAGGAAAAAAAATGAACTTAAATGATTTTAGCAAATGTCTGCAATAACAAAGAGTGTATGGGGGAGTGGCTGGGCAGGCAAATTCAACTCCCAAATGTTCATTGGCCTGTTTTTTAATACTCACAGGTGATTGGGGCTCCCAAGGGAAACCCCATACGTCAGTAACTATGTAACAGTGAAAGTGACTGACTGAAGGGCAACTTTATTTCCGTATGAACTCTTTTACCAAAATCACTTTGTTTATAAGAAACCATTCTGGTTGGTCATCTTAACTTTCACCTTCAAAATGGACCGTTACCAGCTAAATTTTATAAGTTTGAATGTTGTGCAACCCAGAAGCATAAAAGTATTTGCATGTTTGCTTTGTTTGTATGGACAGGGCAGGAATTTTCCTGTAAAACTACACTGAAGGTAAATATGGGTCAGATACCCTTCCCACAACAAACATTTCTGAGTCAAGGGGGGAACATGCTTTGGAAAACACATACCATCTGCTAAACAATGTGTGTCATAGGCCTATTAAAACTTCATAACAGGGAAGCTGCCTTTAAAGACAGCTGTACATTAACCTCAAATAAGCCTTCAAGCTCCAAACAATGTCAGCAGAAATAGAGGAAAATGTCATGATTAAGACAAGTCCAGATTGTCATTCTGTTTGGACATGTTGTTGAAGACGTAATTTCCACTCACAGAGGGCTGTCAGCTACATAACTTGGGCAAAGACATGAAAGCAGAAGATTAGACGGCCTTTGAAAAGCAAATGCTAATTTAAATGTAAGTGTGACACTAGCGTCAAACTGAATAGCCAGTAAGACTTCAGAGGCGTTATTGTGCCAGCAAGGTGTCTTATCTCTCATATACCAACTGGCATCTTCAGCAAAACTGGCAATCGCTCGGAACAGAGGCAGCTTTCATACGGCAGCTGTCCAGGGCAGCCTATCAGATTTACAGAAATATATCAGCTACCAGTAAAAAAACACAACATGACTGAATTCCATCTACATGCTGTTTCTTTGTATGACATTTTTTCCATCTCATTATTGTTTAGCTGGAAATATAGAGCCTTTGAAGTGTGTCTTCAAAGAAGGAAGACCTGTACACTAATATTTGCGAAGCTACTGTTTTTAGAAAATCTTGACTGCATGTGGTTATACCGTATTATTCTTTGGAACCTCTTATCCAAATGGTAAAAATGCAAGAAAGATCACCTGCTCAGAATCCAGTTTAATTTGCATTCTTAGAAAAGCCAAGTCTTTACTTTGCATTTATGTGACACAGATATCAATATCATATTAAAACATCATCCAATATATAGTTCAAATAGCAAAAGGCTGCGACACATACTTAAAGGATCATTCTGGGTTAGATACAATTTACTCAGTTGCAGACAATAATTCTGACTAGCTCCTCAATTCATAAAAAAAAAAAAAAAAAAAAAAAAAAAAAAGTAGTTAGGGCAATGTAAGTGACGATTTATGAGCAAGCTGAACAAGCTAAACAAATGATAAAGGAATAATAATAAAAAAAAAGTTCTGATATTGTAAGGCTGGGCCATTTGAGAGACAGGGAGAGTGCTTTAATATTTCAAACATTCTCATTCAAAACTTTACATGTTATTGATCCAGCTGCCACTATGTTCACATTCTGACTGTGAGAGAAAGACCCAGCTTCTTTCCACAAGAAATCCAATACTTTTGTGTTAAGCATGAGAGGAAGTAAAAATTTAGAAAGGTTTGATTACAGAAATGTATTAAATTACATTAAAAGGGGGCTTAAAAGCAGCAGTCAACATCATTGTACTCTGTGTGACCTAAGAAATCTAAAGAGGCCATTATATATATATATATAAAGACATGAGATAAAGACATGAGAATCCCAAAAAAGCAGAGAGAAAAGCTGTGCAGTCCAAGTCCTGCTGGTTTATTTCAAGTAAAGTTTTAATAAAATTACAAGTACACAAAAAGACATAAAAGACACCTGCAACTGCTAAGAAGTGGAATTCTGCCTCCAACCTTTCTGTTTTATCTTAGTGAACAAATCATGAAAGAGCCATGAGCTCATGGACATATTTAAATCACATAAATGGGATCAAACAGGACAAGTTCCCATTCCAGTAGAGCGACAGAGAACATGGGACAATTTTTTAGTGACATCATCATTTTTCATCAGAATCACTCACACGTCAGCATTACAATTTGACGTCTTCCAGCTGTTTCATATTTCTTCACCTTCTCTCCTGTCTCAGACTGTTCGTTAAGAGACCCAAAGGGGTGTTCCTCTGAAAAATGTTGATAAAACATTGCTGGTTAAGCACAGCAGGACGAGTTACGAATTATCACCTAGGCTCATGAGAATTTAATTTCCTTTAAAATTGTGATCACAGTAAGAGGTCTTCATCCTTGGCAGATATTCATCATAACATAGTCAAGTAGGCCTATATAGTGAGTGAGAGCTCTCTGGTCATACATAGTGACATTGCATTGGAGAAAAAGAAGAGTGTCATTACTATTAGGAGTCCAATTAGGAGTAATTAAATTGCTCTTTTAACATGTTACAAGTACACGTTCCTCAGCCATTGGTTGTGGCAGCCAGGTAGAGTTAGAGCAAAGAAATTCTGCCATGCTTTCCCTCAAAGAAGCTCAGAAGACCAACTATTTTAAAAATTTAACAAGGGGGAAAAGCGCTTATACAAAGACTACCTCTTAAATCGCACACACACACACACACACACACACACACACACAATGCTTTGTCCCTGGTTCTCCAGCTGGTCAGGGTCACACAGGCTCAAAGATCTTCATATCTTGCGATTAGCTTGTGTGCCTGTGAAGGAAGCCTTTGAAGTGACACCAAAGTCAGCCTCATGTATCTCTCATCTAGGATCTTTCTTTTAACACCAGAGTACCGACATTTCAGGCTTCTTCTCTTTGTGTGCATTATGCTTTGAATTCTTTTTAAACACTAATTTCAACATCTTCAAGGCTGCGACAAAGCCTCATAGTTAAGATTCCTTCCTTTGACATCTTGCTTTCGAGCCAAACAACAAAAGTTCAAAGGTAGCTCAACTCTTTAAATGTAACAGAGAGATGTGTGGTGTTTTGATGTTCTAGATCATTGTCCTTTGACATGTCTGTTGCCGTCTGGTGCTTCAAAATCAAGCTCATTATGTCCCATTAATACAAGCAGATAACTTTACTAAATGAAGATAATCTTAAAGGTCTAACCCACACTATTCCACCATCATGTTTATGAAGGAGCCTAGTCTAGTTTTTTTCATGCAGAACTTCCTATCACAGTGCTTGGGTTGCCAGGGCTTACCTATGTGTTTTCTTCTGGGTTGTTGCTCACTGTTCAAAGTAAAAAAAAAAAAAAAAATTTATATATATATATATATATATATATATATATATATATATATATATATATATATATATATATTATATATATATATATATATATATATATATATATATATATAAAAAAATACCACATTTAAGTCTCCATTAACTTTTCCTTCTAATTTGAGCTAGTTCTCATGCCAGAACTGGTACTCTAGGTTATTTGTGAACATCTCTCAGAACCTGCACAGATTTCCACTGGCTTGAGAACCAAACAGAGATATATCTGACTAAAGCTAACCTGCAATTCAAATGCAAAGTCTGTTTACAGGCCTTTTGAGAAGTTGAGTGAAGATGTTTCCCTATGTGCGTTTACTTTTATATTTATATATAAGTATAGCATATGCAGGATGATGATACATCAGACAATGTGTCATTATAGGTAATAAAATAGCATACAAATTGTCCACCTTAGAATAGGGAAAACATATTCACCGTTAACTAAGGGTTTTCCCTGAACAAACACCTAATTTGCTGCTTATTAATAGTTAATAAGGTAGCTGTTAAGTTCAGGTATGGGGTCAGATTAAAGGGATCTAAAATATGTTCAGGCAGAATAAGCTATTAATATGTGCTTTATAAGTAATAATAACCAGCCAATAAGCTAGTAATATGCATCCTAATAAGCAACTAGTTAATAGTGAGAACTGGTCCTTAAAATAAAGTGTTACCAAATTACATTTACCTTTAGCGATTAAAAAAGCCCATCCTGTGTATACCACTGTTTTATTTATATATATATATATATATATATATATATATATATATATATATATATATATATATATATATATATATATACATATTTATTTATATACTTGATACTGTAATTGGTCAGTGTATTATCCATTCCTGTTTGAAGACAGGCAGGTTTCGAGGTTTAGTGTGATTTGTGGTACCATTCTTGTCTGAAGCACAAACAGTGCAAACAAGCAACATGTCAAAGTTTCATATTTAGGGTTAGGGGTTTATTCAGATCCTTAATCCTATGTATGATCAACAGAAGTAATGACCCTTACTTTATCAAACACTCAAATTATTGAGACTAATAAAAATTAATTAGGGATTAACAGTTTCATTACAGATTGTCTTGGTTTAGTATAATAGAGCTCAGCTGCTTGAACATCAAAATCACAACAGAGACCCTAGCTCAAAGAGGAAACTCAGTCAAAGGCAACAACATTCAAGGCTGCTGAGAAAAGAAAAAAAATCTTCTTCCCACTATCCTTTGTCACTCAGCCCCTCCTGCATCCAAATGCGAGGGCTAATTTTCCTGTTTTTGCTAGGAAGATTTTACAGTTCACAAGATCAAACGCTGGCATAAGCACTTAGTTTGTTTACACCAGCCCACTAGTGAGAACTGAGCAAAATGGCTATTTTTTCACAATTGGGGAGGGGGTGTTTCTTTCCTGCTACTAACCATTATCATCATCCTAGTGAGCTATCTCTTACACTGCAAATTGGTCGCCCTTACACCCAGTGTCTTTACCTTTATCTCCACCTCATTCTTCCAGTGCATATGGGTCTTGCATTCCCTTCAAATCACTATCCAGCTCTAGACATTTCTGAGCATTGATCACCCTCGCAAATCTTACCCCATCTCCCTTTCTCTCCCTTTGTGTACCAGAGCATTCACTCTGTTAAGAACTCCTCATGCGAGGTGAGAAGCATCGTGTGATCTCTCTCCAAGCCGGCTGCTCTCAGCGGCAGGTCTGGACACAGTAGTGATGGGAGTGGCTGATCAGTGCCGCAGAATCCTGCTGTTTTCTGCTTCTGATTCCAAGCCAGCAGAAGAGCTGGATGACTCTGATGGAATGCTGGTGCAGGAGAAGCTTGGAACAGTGTTCCACATTACCTCACACACTATAAACATAACCATCCAAAGAGAAACTCCAGTAACCCATCAAGGAGTCTGTGGTGTAATTGTCTGAATGTTCCAAAGTGATGCATTCAAAGTAGATATAGTCTTTGAATAAGAAAGAAAACACAACCCAAAGTTAGATGGAAGAACATGTAATTAGGGAAATGTTCTTAGTTCCCCTCATTTTCCCATCTAAGACAATTTTCTCATGTGACTTGATTGATTAAAGGAGATGTGTTGGATGCTAAAATGCTTTCCCCTATCCCAGTTTAATGTGCAGATGTGATTTCTAGGCTTCCGGAAGTGTGGCTTTGTAGAACTTTCAAAAATTTTCTTTGAGCAGTCTGATATGCCAAACTCTGTCTTAGGCAATGGCATGAGTTTGATGTGGGAGTAACTGTTTGACCAAGCAATGGAAGATGGGGATACATGTTTGTCAAAGTTGAGATTCCAATACCGGAAGCACTGTCTCTAGCTTACCTCAGATTTTTATATTTTAAGGCTCCCATGTGCCAGGTCTGCAGTGTATGTCATGGTTAGTGGATTGCCAGTTGTGAAATATGGCCACATGAGGGCCAAGAGGGGTATTAGAAGGTTTACAAATCTCTTAATCACTGATGGTTTCCACATACTAAGAATGTTGCATATTCTTCCCCCTCTTCCCTACACATTATTGTGTTTATGCAGCCATGCAGGCATCACATGATGGTGTATTTTGTTGTTTCTCTTATGAGGGCGTCACAGAAGTCATACTGTTTAATCATGGAGGGGATGTTTGGATTTCCGTTGCACTTCACAGGGAAGAAACATGGCTTCTTCATCTTAACCCTTCAAACAAGAACCATATGTTTTTCTCTCCCACACCAAGTACCCCCCCTCACCAGTATCCCCCAGCCTACCCATAACCCATCCCCAATGCACACTACCCCCAACTGCCTTTCCATGAGAAATAGAGGCCCAAATATCTAAAAACACATGTGGTTAGCCATAAAAATTTGCACATGTACTTCTCCTCTCTAAGCCTGTGACCCCTCAACTGTGTACCCATACCCTTGCAGAGCAAAGAGAAAAAAAGAAAAAACAAAAAACAACAAAAATTAGGTCATGAGAAGAAAGATGAAACAATAAGTGGAAATGATGATGGACAACAATCGCACAGATCTTTCAGCAAAGGGAAGTAAACAGGCATAGGCATTTTTTTTAATCTTTCAATATAATGTTTTAATCCGACTTGTTCTACCCTGTGCTGTTTTATCCTCTGTCCTATTCACAGTGGAAAGAGATGATATAATTGGGCACAATGCAGTTGCGTACATTAAGAAGAGGAACACTGAGGTTCCCTCACTTAAGCCAGCCAAATTGAGATCCTGTGATGCCTAGTTCAGAGTGGGTAGACAAGAAAGATCACATTTGTGCCATTGCAGGAACCAGGAAAAATGTTTGCAGATGGTATGGCCTATCACTTGAGCACATAGCTATTTACAGTTTACATATTATGTCGGTTACAAATAAAATTGTTGCTCCATGGATTTTTCCCCTCACCCTGAGTTTTAAAAAGGACAGTTTTCTCCTGAAGTTTTAAAAGAAGAAAGACTTGCTCAAGGGAGCACTTGACTCAACAATGGCAGCAAGCGCAGTCACTTACCTTTAAAGACTCCAAGGAGCTCTTCAGGTATACAGCGTGACCTTTCATGATGAAAGTGAAGAAAGTGGTATTTTAACAATATTGTGATGACCTTTCAATACAAAAGGCAGTATAAGAATTGTTCTGAAGCTATCCACTCAATCAAGGGCTCCAAGAGACAGCTGTTAAATAGCATTTAGGTAGGGTCGGTCTCCTGTTAGCACTAATAGCTTTAGCTTTTTAAATGTACCTACAAAAGATGTTTTTTTTTTGTTTGTTTGTTTGTTTGCCAAAGTGTGCAGTATACAACAGAGCACATTACAAGGAATACTATAGCCCATAATGTGGTCAACTTGATTTCTGTTTCCATAGTGACAAATGAACCAAAAATTAACCAACGTTGTGTCCAAAATCAAATACCTTCCTTCTATATAGTATGCAAAATAAAAATAAAAAAATAAATAAAAAAAAACAGTACTACAAAACTAGCTTGTCCAAATTTATAGTATATATATAAAAAAAAAACATTAGGTGAAAAGTACATTGATGACCTATTACTTCTGTTCGGATTCTGAAGTGTGCATTCAATGGACACTTTACTATCCCATGAGGCCACGGACAGGATTTATGAATGACAGTGAAACGACACAACTGACGCTGTTAGGTCACATGATAATAAACAACTACCGAATTTCATTCATACTAGCCAATTTCATACTATACGGAAAATACTTTTTAATGGTCGCCAAGTAAGTTCAAATTCAAATGTAGTACCTACTCAGACAGTATGTGATTTCAGTGTTTTTTTTAAATCTGACTCCCAAATAGACTTGCCACTAACATGCAAAATTATGCCATATCTTTATTTATTACATGGCTCTGTGGAATACTTAATTCTGACTGGTCAGTAGCGACATTCCGAGGTATGTTATCCTCTCGATAACAACCAGTAAAAGCTGATAACACAGGCTTATCTGGGTAACTGAAGTCGGCGCTGTACTCTTGCTAGGAACTGTTTTTCTTGGAGGAAGTTTTGCGTTAGTTTAGCTAATAAAATATTAAAACTCGATTCAAAATGGTGTACAATTATTTCATTATGTCATCCTGGTATTGCGGACTCGCTCTCTCGTTTCATACAAACGCAGCTGCTGCCATTTTGCTACGATTGTTTTGTACGCTGTAATGGATTATAAGATAACTAACAATCTGGTAAGATTTTAAAACATTTTCGTCTTAAATCTTTTATTGCTTTAATTATTTATGTGGTGAAATGTTGTGTAATAAGTGGTTTGACTGCACCTTTCCCTTAAATGTCCATCTAGTTTGAACTTGCCGCTTGCTCGCAACTGCTGTGTTCACAGAAACTTTGCGTTCAAATATTTCAACTCAAATCAATATTTTGTGTCTAATTATTTACTTATGTGGCAAGTAGCCGTGTAATCAGCGCTTCGCGTCGGGGTCCTGATCACCCTGTCGTGGGTTATTCTGAGATAACATCCGGCTGGATGTACATTATCCCTTACATAACAGATAATGCTATGTCATTTTGAATTAAGCCATAAATTCACTTAAATAATGTTCATCACAGAATACGTACTCTTTCACCTGCTATTTATAGTAATATACTGTACAGTGTATACTGTGTAGTATGCCGTATATTGTAAACAGTGTTGGGTGAGTTACTTTAAAAAAATAATTAATTACTAGCTACTAATTACATCTTCAGCAGTGTAATTAGATGTCTGTACTAATTACTCTATAAAAAGTATTTCATTAATTATTATATTTACTTCCTATGTCAACCTCGACCAGATGAACAATACAGGGATAAACAAGAAACTGCTCTTTAAATTCTTTCTAACAAATAATATAAAATTGCATACATTCATTTTGAGATAAGTATTTAAAGTGCCCCTATTAATGCCCTTTGAAAATATTCCCTTTCATGCAGTGTGTAATGTGGCTGTATGTGAATGAAAACGATCTGCAAAGTTGTACAGTTAATGCCTCCCAAAATAAAGAATCGACTCTGTTCACCCTAGATGAGTCGTAAGTAATTCAAATCCCACTTCCGTGACAGCTACACATCATGGGGTAACACATTTGCATAATGCGCACCTATGTTCTATGTTGGCAGCCGTTAACAACTTGACCCCGTCCACACACACATCATTCTACAGACGACTGCTTCTCCAATCTCGGGGAGTTCAACGCGGGATTCACAAAACGCATGCTGTTGAAAGATGGATCAGTATCCTGTTTATATGGACCAGCTGCTCCACTGAATCACAACCTGTAAGTATGATAAATAACAGATGTTTATATTTTCTATAGAGCGTTCAAAATACATTTTCAATGTATTTCAAAACTATTGAAATAGGCATATCATTTCCGACACGTGCTGTACGCCGTAGACCTATCACAACAGACTAGGAAATCTGACCAATCAGAGCAGGGCAGGCTCACGGAAAGGAGGGGTTTAGAGAGACTGAATCTATGAACTGCGTCGAACGAATCGTTTGAGAATCACTGGAAAATGAGGTGATATTAAATGCATATTTTGAAAAAACGAAAGCGGTTTTTTTATCTTGTATGCATGTTATCCTATTGTAGGAGACTTCCAAAACAATATTAGGAACCAAAAAACAAGTTAACATCAAAAACACACATTTTAGATGATGTTAAACTCTGATGTTAAATCCACTATTGTTATATGTATGTATATATATATATATATATATATATATATATATATATATATATATATATATATATATATATATATATATATAAATATTACAAACAAAATAAAAAATTAAACTACAGAAAAATTAGGAGTAACCCCTTGCTTTAACTTTTTCAAGGGAAAAGTAATTAAATTACTTTAATAAATTATTTAAATTACAGTAATGAATTACTTGGTAATGCATTACACCCAACACTGGTTGTAAAGTAGTTTTCTATTTTGAAAATGAATTCAATATCTGTGTAGAATGAATAAATTTAGCATCAGTCTTGAAATAAAGGAAGATGATTGAAAAATAGATCTGCAGTGATAACTGTGTGGATTCAGTTGGGTATATTAAGGCATGGCAAAAGACAGGTCAGAAGATTTTGGATGAGTTTTAAAGGTGATATGGCATAAAAGTATCCCCTAGAGCAGGCAAAACATCACGGGGTGCTGGCAGAGAGGCACTAAAGCAAGTGAAGACATGACACATTTTAAAGTCATCGACCGTCTGCATTCACAGAAAAGCCACAGCAATGTGGTATGTTTTCTGGCTTCTTTTATCTAATTCCAGGATCCGCAAGCATGCAAACATGCACACTTTTCTTTATTTAGCGCTAGTTCAGTGTCTTTAAAATTTGCTGATTTCAAAATAAAGAGAATGGGCAAGAAAATGTGAAGGCTGTGGGTCAGGAAAAACATTTAGAAATGGCTGATCAACTACAAAAACAAAGACAAGCATAGCTTATTGGGCAAAGGCTCAAAGCAGTGCACCCAGAATATGGGTGGATGTAATCATAACCTGGTCTTAGCATCTCCACCATTACCACACCCTGCTGTTCCTTTTAGAGACACAAGATGAGAATATTTGTGCCCTCACAGGATTGCTGCCTGGCTCCATACTTCTGTCTGTCTCTCTTGCTCTTTCTTTTCGTCTTCCTGCTGCAATTCTTTGCCTTCAGAAACCATTAGTGCCCATTCAAAATAAACATCAAGGGAGTGCTTTGATGTGTCTCTTGGCAATAGCCCATGTCTCAGTCTCTGTCGCGCTCTTTTCCTTCTTTTTTCTTCCTCATTTATCCTTTAACCCTCCTCCCACACATACACCCTTGTGTTTCTCCCGTGTTTCACAGGCGAACGTTTTTACCTGGCAAATAAATCTATCAACAGAGACCCATTTTTTTATTTTATTTTTTTTTGGCAGAACCGGTTTGGAGTCCCTCTCTTAAGTGTAACAAAAGTGCGATAGTACAATAGCCCTGGCCTACCATGTGAGCTAATGTTGGCTGGGAAGTGAACTAAGGCAGTTTTAGCTGTCTCTTTCTCTCCCTTTCACACACACAGAAGCTGGTTAAAACCGCCAGAGTAGAGCTTAATGCCAATTACCACCCCACACAATGAAGTGAATGAAACAGTTAGCGCTCCTCAGAGCGAGCCCCTGGCACACACTGCCTGATATGGTTACTGTGCTGCCTCCCACGTGCTACGCTTTGTGCCATGGGAAACGAGAGCACTGATATCATCAATCTAACATTGCGACATTGTCTAAATGACTTGAAGTCAGCCAACTTTAAACTCGCCCTCAGGCGGCAGATGGCACCTGCGATTTCCACCAAGGTTTGCGGGGTGTTGTTACGGGTGCATTTAGGTGGGAAGGTCGTGGCTGTTCGGGGAAATACAGCTAAGAGTTTCCTAGATGGTTTCACGATCAAAGGACAGGAAACTTTAAAATAGAGCTTTGCTGGAATGAAGGACAATTAGGAGAAGGGAAGTGACAAGTCAAGGGTCAGGCGTGCTCTGATCTCTGCCAGGCTGTATTTGGCATTCCATGCAAAGAAAAAACACTTGGCGGATACATCCGTGTAAGACATGCCGAGAACACTTAGCACTCCAACCTATCTCTGAGCTCATACGCACAGGCAAAAAGGGCTCTAGTGGCCAAATTACTGCTGCATTTATTAATTTTCTACGAGGGAGCAAATTAAAGGCTGATAATGGGAACAAATATGGCTGGGATTTCTCACCGGGGTCTGAAGTGCTTCATTATGCCGCAGCATTGTCTCTGAGCATGCTGGGCCAGTGGTGTTTCCAGGAGCATTCTAATCCTCCAATTAGCCCCAAGAAAAAACAGCTGCCCAGACCCTGGCAATGCTCACATCTCCCAGGGCAGAGGTAAAGGCCAGGGCCCGGTCCAAGTGTGGAGAGGCACTCAAGAATAGCATGTCACCATTAAAACCTCCTCCCTCCACTTTATGGTGAACACTTGAAATACTGAATTAAGGCAGCCAGATAAAACTATTCCCACATAGAACTCTGGAAACAGATTACGCTCTCTGCCAAAATGGCGACAAGAACAACTTGATGCCTGAATCCCCCTCCCTCTCAATGGGCCGAGCTGAAGCTTGAGAAACACACTGGAGGAAGCAATAGGGGTTTTTCTGGGAAAGGCCTTCACCTTGGAGTTGGTTTCCCATGGAAGAAGCTACAGGGGGTGAGATTTTAATTAAGCATGGAGGTGCTGGGGCAGAGCTGGAGGGAGCTGACAGGGGGAATGATCCATGAACAAAGCCTTCTATGGTGTACAAACAGCCACAGAGTTACCCCCCAACTGGCAGGAACCCTGCCTGCACTTTAACAGATGGGATTAATGGCCAATCGGGAAGCCTCTTTATGACATCCTACTGCTATCATTCATCATGTCCTTACCAAACTTCCTGTTAGAATGGCACAAATAAGAAGATAGTTATGAAAGACACCCTTAGATAACCCAAACTGGTCTCAGAGCAGTCTGATGAAGTCTGAAGGCCCTCATTTTGGGTTTGATTACCAGGGACAATGCATACTGACCAATGTATACCTTAATTGCTCAAATAAAAATGAGTCAAAGGGCAAAAATCACTTCCAGCTAAACACAAATGCACAGTAACCACACAAACATACTAGCATTCATTTAAAAAATATAACTTTTAATAAAGGCTACATCTCTTTATAATTACAATAATTAAAGTACCAAGTCGTCCTTAAAATGAAGCTCTATATAATGCATAATTTACATTTTAGTGAAACACAAACAAAATTGGGGGAGGAAAACACTGAAACGTAATGTCATGATTACAAGATAAGCATAAAAAAAATATTTTAAACATAAACCCCTCAGAAAAGCAAGGGAATATTCACACCCTGAAACAGGGCAGCACACAGCATGGTATCCATGTAGGCACAGGTAATATATAATATACTAGCGATGGCATGTTCTCATCCACGCATGCCAGTGCATTCCGAGATTTTGCCCTGGAGCTCTGCGGTTTTAAATCAGCTACACCAGGTCTTTCCATTCAGCATTTACAGAGGACATTAACCCCTTCCATGCACACCCTTTGATCTCCCAAACAGTGTTGAAATTAAGATTACCTTATTTATTTTAAATAGTATGACTTCCTATTACTTAGATTTGGAACTGGTTCCAGGACAAGGCTATTGGTTCCTGTGCAATGTCTGGACCTTAAACCAAAGGCACTAAAGATGCAACACATCATCAGCTATTGGCTGGGTAATAAAGGTTGAAATATCCACCCAATCAGCAGAGAGGTTTGGAGAGGCGTGCTGGTCTGAAGCACAGTTCGTTCTCATTGGCCAGAAGAGAAGATTCCAGGTATAGTCTGTTAAGGTCGCGTGACTCTAGACATCCATCCATGCATGTATAACATTGAAAATCTCCCAATCAAATAAGCAGCTTGTCCATAATCTGAACACAAGTATGAGGGGAATGACAGTTTAATAAATAGCAATAAAGTCTTTAACTTTTGAAGCATATTATAACTTTGTGTACATATGAGCCCCTCTGTATACACATGCACACGTTCTCGCATCCAAAACACGTATATAAATCTACAGTTATCACAAATGGTGGTCAGCAGCCCATGGTATGGTAACACACCAATGTTGGCATGTTGTAGTCCAAACAAACAAGTGGATGACTGCATCTTCATTGGTCACAACATCTCTCTTAGCGTTCCAAATCAA
This sequence comes from Cyprinus carpio, assembly GCF_018340385.1. Classification (NCBI taxonomy): domain Eukaryota; kingdom Metazoa; phylum Chordata; class Actinopteri; order Cypriniformes; family Cyprinidae; genus Cyprinus; species Cyprinus carpio. Next base: position 33,542,988 of record NC_056574.1, read on the forward strand.
AGGAACAATTTCTCATGATGCATTGCTGGTTCAGATCCCTCTGTACTTCATTGGCTAGTATTCCTTCAATAGTTTGGTGAGTTTAAGCTTCATAAAATGTCCATGTTCCACTTGTTGACTTAGTCTTGAGTGCTGGGTAAGTCTGCTGTCATGTTCATTTAGTCCATTCTCTCCACTTTGCCGAGGATTTTGCCCTCATACATGGGCAGAACTGTGCAGTCATCCCAGACCTCCTCAAACACAGCACCGCACTCAAACTCATCACTGGCCTTTTTGAAGTAGTACCTGAAAGAGAGCACATGTACGGTCAACAAACTGTTGATGGCATTCATAAATGTACTGAATACACTATAGGTAAAATGGTATTCTGTTGTTCCAGGAAACAACAATTTTGTTTTCCAAGCCTATGAAATGCTTAAAGACCCCATGGAACTGTCACAGAGACACTTCACAATCCAATCCGAATATCCTGTTTCAATAGGAAATGCATCACATTATAAAGTAAAATGTTTCAAACACCATTTCATGTTGACTTCAAATACCTGCATCACATACTAGTGCTATACCATGTCGCACTCAGCTATATGGGGGACAAAGAGGTGCTTTAGCCCAAATTACTGGGTCTGTTAAACACTACCACCCATCCACCATCAGGCCTCTGGTGTCTAATTGGGAGCTCTGAGCAAATGAGGGGATCTTTCACAAGGGCTGACATTTTTGGGTGCCGCAGAGTCTACACTATGCTTTTTTCATTACCACATTGCGACGGGATGAGTCTGGCCTTAATCTTTGACCTTGGCGGATGACCTCTTTGCCTCATTTCTATCATTCGATTTGTCTTTTTCCTTCCACCTCTGATGCACTAATGATCTCCACCTCCTCCAGAAGGAAGAGAAAACAGTGGGAGGGGAGGGAGTGGTGAGGTCTGCCTCAGTAATTGGCTTTGTAATGGAAAATGCCCCCTCTTACTAACTTGCGCTGCGGTGCATGCTAGGTTTTTACAAGCAAACACCACCAAGACATAGAAACAGCACACATAAAACACATACAGGAATAACCATGACTCAAAACAACAACCGACAAGAACAAAGTTGCTTTTCTTCTTTCAATATGTCGGAAACAATCCATTGTTCTCCCACTGCCCGAACCCAACTTTATAAATGAGGGACAAACTCGAATACTGCGACATGGCACATAATTACATCCTTATTTCTGGAGAATAAGCTATATCCTCCTCCGCAAAATCTTCAAAAGGGAAGCATGGCTCTTATTTGTTTGAAAAAAAGAGAGAGGGAGAAGAAGAAAGAAAAAGAAGTCTTTCCATTGGAACATGTTTTATATGGCAAGATTTTCTCTTCACAACATCTGGCACCAATATTGTCTGGCAACTCTGGCAGTACTGTTCTTTGTTGAATTTCTGCCATGTTGAAATGACCCAACTACACACATTTTCTGTGATTAAAACCATCAGCTTTGAATTCTCTTTTCTTTGAAAATGCGCATGGTGAGAGAGGGGTCCCTAACATGAGGATTTTTTGACAATATTTATGTAAAATACAAAACAGCAAGCTATTTGATAAAATAAAGTAATCAATATGGACAACAATGCAACCACACAGGGCATTACAAATTGTGGTCAGGGGGCAGTTGAAAGCTATGACCGGCATAGTTACCAATTAAAAGTTACTCAACTGTTCTGGTGTGCTTAAAATGGGCTTTTATGTAGTCAACATGCACAGGGAAAACCACTGGCGGCCATCTAACAATGCCCCATTCAAATAAAAAGGCCAACACAAAGAGAGGCTTTGATATAAATGAGAAATAGTCATTAATAAAACTGATAGTCTTATGTAAACACACACACAAATGTATGAGAGCAACGTAGCTTGATACAATTGTTGAAAAATGTGTGCAAGTCTTTGTGCATCAAATGAAAGGCCTGAGCTTCAAAGAGCTTCTTATTAAATGTGCCTTAAGATGAAATCAATACCAGATGTGACCAAACGGCTACAGTTAAAATTCCCTCATTCTTTCTTTCTCTGCACCCACCCCTCTCTCTTTCCTGTCGTCTTAACTCCATACTTGCTGCTAATGTAAATAACTTATAGTAAACATCGCAGCCTTGCAGAGACCAACACAACCAGTATAAAAACACATTAAAAAAAATACCTTGGAAGAATATTTTGAATTGCAAATCTATTATATTCAAGTCTTCAGCACCCTTAATATAAACTTTCAAACAGAAATATACTCGTCAGAATTGAGAGCATACCTGTAGTTTCCTTTTTTCCGCAGTTGTTCCTTGAAGTGACCGAGTGTGAGGCTGTGTGTTTTCATCATCCGGCGGTACGGGATTTCCTCACCACAAAAGAAGTATGTGACCACTGTCTCAGAGCACAAACTACTGTGGGAACCTGACATCTTCTTGAGATCTTTCGGTCTGTAAAGACACAAACACACATGAGCACAAACGTAAAGATCATTACAGCAGAGGATAATATTAGCTAGGCCTTAAAGGCCACACTAGATGGCATGCACAACACACTGAAAATCTGTAATGACACAACAGGAAATATTAAGGGTGGGGCTTGTTTTTATCCATTAGGATTAGATTTGGTGGAAACATGTTAGGATGTTATTAGTGCTGTCTTCTTAACCATCACTATTACAATAACAGGTCATGTAATTGATGAAAAAACACATCGATTCACTAGAGAAGGCCTTTGTTCACCCCCTGTAGCCGTGTAAGACACTTTTCTTTTTAATGGATGGGCGCTTTTTATTTAAGTTCTTTTGGACTGATGCACTGCGACACCCGCTGAGTAGCATTAAACAGCTTGAAAGATCAAAGACAATGTTTAATATAACTCCGACTGGATTAGTCTGAAAGAAGAAAGTCATATATTCCTATGATGACTTGAGGGTGAGTAATTTATGGGCTAATTTTCATTTTTGGGTGAACTATCCTCTAATATATATGTCAAAAAAGAAGGAATAGTCTATAGTTGCCACAAATGCAGTGCTTTGAGTTTAACAAATGCTGTCAGAGATTAAGTGAGGAGACAAATGGTCAAGATTATCCACTGGCCCTTTTCTCCACTATGTAGTGCTACTTCAGAAAGCCAACCCAGTCTTAGAAATGAAAAAGAGTTTTGCCATCAGGTGGCCAATGCTCCACACTTCCAATACTGGCTAGGGCCAGAAATCAAGAGAGAGAACAACCAGGAGTTTCTCAAAGGAAGAAAAGGACTAATGGCTGCAAAGTGTGTCATTCATCAAGGAAAAGTGAATTAAAACATGCAGGAGGATGACTATCAGGAGTGATACATACTCATCCATATGAAGTGCTGAACTGCCATTCTGTACAGGCACTGGGTGACTCTTGTCTCTCTGAAGGCTTGATGTTGAATGCCTGTGAAGTGGAACCCATACGTCAATGCAGAAATCAATCGAGAGTTTTTAGCAAGGACTGGCAATCAGGGTCGTAAAGTCAGGAGTTGTTACCTCTGTTTAGAGGGTTTGGAAACTTCTTCTAGGCGTCTGCGGGCCTCTTCAAGCTGTGCTAGGGTGTTGGGAGGGGGTAGAGGTGGCATGGCAGGGTCCTGAACGAAGGGGTGTGAAGGCTGGTGGGCACGGAGATGCCCACTGCTTCCTCCACCTCCCCAGGTGTGTGTGCGTGTGGGTTCCAAACAGTGCGACTTCTTTACATTTTGAGTGCTGCAAGAACAGACGATTTGACCTTGTAAATACAATGTAAGCACAAACGCTCATAGGAATCAAGGTGGGCAACCACTGGTAGCGCAAAGGCACATGCACAAAAATTTTAAAAGAACGAAGATTACAACATAGAGATGACCACAGAGTTGCGAGACAGACCTGTGGGGCTTGTGCTTGGTCTGTCGGTCGCTCTCCAGGATCCATTGCCATACGTTTTGAGAGCGGTCTGTACTGTCAGCTGGCAGCTGAAGGAGACTGCTCTCCAACCCTTCTGTGTTCACCTCCTCTCCAGATTTACACAAACGCTTAGATAAAGAGCTGGAATGCCTAGCACCAGGAAAATGAAGAAAAAATGAAGTTGCATTTAAAAAACAAAACAAAAAAACAACAACCATCTATAGACCTCAGGATGCAACAATTAAAAAGCAATAAGGAACTAAAGAAGAACAACAACAACTACAAAAGAAAAACTTACCCAAAGGCCACTTCTGCAGGGCTGCCACACTGGTCTCTGCCCAGACTCCGGCTGCGGTTGTAGGGGGCAGAGCAGCATTCTGAAGCTCCATGGCACAGGCACTGCACCCGCTGGGTTGCCTCCGCCTCGATCTGCTCCTTGCTTTTGGGCCCAGCATGGTGATGGATGTAATGGTGATGGATGTGCTTGGTTGACTGTCTGGAGATCTTGGATGGCATGTATCCATTCACAGAGCCAGACTGCGACCTGGTCCCAGGACCTCCCCGAGGCAGGGGGCGCTGTTCAGGAGATCGGGAGCGTGGGGAATGCCTAAGCATTCCTGGAGACTGACAGCCAGGGGTCTTGAGAACTCGGGAAAGGTGCTCATCCAGGATGGCCTGGGGGTCCTCCTCAGAAGAGCCAGGAGGGAGCAAAGGTAGAGAGTGGGATGCACTGCTTCCAGACACCTCAGATTCATCCCTCTCCTCCTCCTGAACACACACAAGAATGCATTGTCACAAAGAGATTCTTGAAAATAGCTTGTTTACCAAAAATGTTCTGTGAATGTCTTGTATGTAAATGTATGTTTCTCTGAATTCTTCAATAGAGGAAGTAAAACTGACAAAGTGACAACATTTTCGGAGACTTCCAGCAATACCTCCTGAATCTGCTGAAGTCTTTCCTCTAGAGAGCTCATGGTTTCCTGTTCCCGCTTCAGACGCTCCAGTCTGGCTATCAGCTGTGCCGCAAAGGCTGCTGGCTCCACAGGAGTCATCTCCTTAGGTGGCCGCCGTGTCCTCTGCAGAACAAGAGAGAGATACAGATTAGCAAGAAGACCAGACAGGACAGGAGGGGGTGATTTCTACAGCAGCCCTCTCCACAAAAGTCTACTGCCCATACAACACACACACACACACACCACTGGCATGGGCCGCAGCCGGCATGAGCAGTTGGTCACGCTCTAAGGAGCCTCGGCTTGTTCCCTCTGTAGTGAAACCAAGCCATCAGCCCGGCCTGTGAAGTCAGGCAGCTTCAAAGAGCCCCCGTCAAATATCAAACGCTCACCAGGGGCGGCAGGGACACTGGCTTTACATCTAGCAATAAAAGTCACATATCTACAGGGGGAAAAAGGAGGGAGGCAAAGGAAAAAGGAAAGAGAGAGGGATTAAAAGAAGAGAAAGTAAGATGGCGAGATGTGTGCTGCCACTAGAGGAGTCAAGCGGTGGAAGATCAGAAGCACAGAGGTAATTTATCCCCCCCCCCAATGACAGCAGGCACCTTTGAGCTACAGTAGCCACATTATCTTCCTTCCCCATGTGTGCGTCTCACACAAGGATTTTCTATTGCTTTCTTATTATTTTTATTATTATTTTGTGCCCTGCCTTTCTTGATTTAGCTTCCTCTTTCCATCTCTTTGTAAAGATGATGAAGGGAGAGGCGAAAGAGAGAAGAAAGCAAAATGAGCTGCTGGTGAGACTTGCAGCAGCTCCAGGCCCCTGCTACCTAAAAGTAGCATCCTGGGACAGGCAGCCAGTCATTGCGAAATCAGAAGGGAAATATTACAAGCTAGACAAAAAGAGAGGGCGGGAGGGAAGAAGATAGAAAGAAAGAGAGAGAAGTCACAGAAAAGGGAAAGTCTTTCCAATATAGAATTTAAAATTGCTAAGAGTAAGAAAGGATAAGAAGGCATAGGACTTGCTTAACAAGTTGTCTTTCCAAACTCTCTCCAAACACTAACCAACAATCTCTCTTTTTTTACTTTGAGGGAGGCAGAGAGGAAACGAGGGAGAGGGGGATGCAGGGTGCTGCTGGAGGAATAAAAAGGGTGCAGCTCGGTTGGAAGTTGTCACTTCCCTTGAAGTCAGCCCCATTCATCTGCTGATCAAAGTGCTCTCAGAGAGAGACAGTTGATTTTGGTGCCCCGGGATAAAACAGACTTATTTAGTGCAGCATGGCAGTTTATTAAGAGTCATTATCCGAGAAAGAGCACAACAACACGAATGGTCCACAACTGTAAATGGGTAACGCTTTTTAATTGGGGAGTAATGTTGGAGTTGCTTGTGTGTAATTCAGAAGAATGGTGAGGACACTTACAGGGAACGGAGGTAGAGACACTTGGCCATTCATTCTCATGTTGCGCTGCATCTCTCGTTGTAATTGTTTTTTACTTCCCAGCTTGTACGGAGGGATGGCATCTCTGTCAGGACACACAGAGAACATTGAAGGTTATTTACTCCACAAACTCAAACACAATACTCAAGAAACATACTGCACATAGCATCCATAGACACTCAAATCCTGTAGTCATAGAGATAAACACATAGTGTGTCGTTGAAATAATGGTCAGAGAATGATGCACTCTCACCCTGTGCAAACTAAAAGCGCAAGCCCCATGACTTTCCTTTCAATATCATCCAAAACCCAAAGTTCTTCATCTTTCTCCATGTTAGCCGTAAGCATTCCAGAGTGCTGGTAACAGCAAGATCTTTCTCTGCTCTCTTGCCCAGCACAGACGCCATGGGGCTTGCTCGAACCCAAAGGGCAGCAGTGCAAATGCTGCCACTAATGTCAACGCACACTCAAGCTTGGCCACCGTTATGACATCCATATGATGTTACCAATTACAATAAAAGATGGCTTGTGTTTCCATAAACACTCCTAATCCATCTAATCCAAGGCAGAACGTTTGTAAACCTCCACCTATTCAATCTCACCCTTTCTTGCCTCTAAAGCCAGACATCTTTCTCATCCTCCACTTGGCTTTTTTTTTTTTAAAAGTCAGGCCAGTTTCCTTTGCTCTGTTCTGACTCTGAAGTGTATGACCTAGCCCAAATGCAGTTTCCAGCATGTCTTTGAAAGCTCACAGTCATGCGCATAAAGCCGTCGCTCCAATCTTCATTTGGCAAGCGCTCGGCAGTCAGCCTCTGATCTTGCGCACATCAAAAGGCTGGTTTGTAAGATAAGGTAATGTTTGAAGTCGGCGCAGCGGCATTCCCTAGCGTCCAAGTAAATCCATAAATAAGATATAAGCAAAATTTCCCCCACTTCTCCTCCCCTCCCTCACTCCCTCCCTCCCTTTATCTGGAATTCAGATTCTGATTTAGTGCCGTGCCTTTTAACTCAAATAAAAACACAGCTAATTCCAATCAAATCAGCCTCCAAATAAAGAACACAGAGACTGTTTTTCCCATTGCCTATGCTACTTCAAAGTGGCGCAAATAGTACAAAAAATAAAATAAGAAATGCAATGGCAAAATATGCGTAAAATCACTGGACAGGAGCATGCAGTTTTTTTTTTTTTTCAGAACAAGCAAAAGTTGATTAACTTTTGTTTGACTCACTAATGTAAAATGAATGTTGTAACCTTTGGTTACGGTTTTAACTAATAAAGAAATACTTCAAACTAAGATGATTTGAAGACAGGTCACTCAAAAAGCTGTTGCACATTTTGAAAAAAAATGCATGGTTGTGCCTATCAAAATATTAATCTTTGGTTCAATCAGCCCACTGTCCACATACACTCACTGTGTTTGGAGCTTTGGGGTGTCACAGGCTGGCTGTGCTTTATGGGAATCTCCTATTCACTTGTGCAAGTAATTTTCAAAGCAGCCAGCCACCCTCTTATCCCTCTAAGCTCCCGGGGCCTAACAATGATCCAAAACAGATTCAATCAACACACACATCCAGCATGCACTTTATTTCTCACTCTCTGCACTTAGCTATGCACTCGCACAATTGCCTCTGCCGCAAACACAGAGGGGGGAGGGCTGCTTTCAGCCAGAGGTGGGGTTGAATGGGTGGTGTACATGAGTGTCTGGGGGATGGGGTCCCAAACACCCTAATCCCAGGTGACCTGCTCTTGTGCTCCAGAAATGGCTAACCTCTCAAAGGCCTAGCTGACACCGGATCCCCCTCATTCCAGCCCCGGTGGGCTCATACCAAACCTCCATGTGAGTTGAGATTCCTTTAATTTACTGCCAAAGCACCTCAATGAGTGTCTTATAGTCCACATGGCGAGTTAACCCCCACCCCCTTTTTCCCAGGGACAATGGGGAAACCAATAAATAATGACTATGTCTTCAGTGACTAAGTTGTGCAAAGTCTAAAAAGAAAGCCATTGAAGATCAAAGCTTTATAAGGAAAGAGCATGGGCAAAAGAGGAGGACAAACTGGCCAGTGTAATTTCCTGTTGAGGAATTTGCAAACATTAGCTTCAATTAGCACATAGAGGAAGCACATTATCTGAGGGCTCTTCTCTTGGGTCCACTCCTTTTTCAAAGCTCATCCCCACAAGACCCCAGCAACGCATTAAAAACATCTCAAACACATTGAAAGATGTTAGTTTTGACCACAGATACAGTGAACTATTAATTTTTCAAGATATAATTTTTAGGCATCATCTATTCATTCCGATTCATTCCTACCTAGTGCCATCTAAGTAGGCAGTTTACTATGTAAAGAAACAGGAAAATATAGAAATATAGGGGGTACCAGAAAGATACTTACACACTACTGTCCGTCATGGACATCGAGTCATCTGTCAGGGCATCACTGGAGATCTCGCTGTCGTTGGCACTGGTGGCAGGGGCAAAACTATAACCGGATGCAACACGATAGGGGTTTCCAGGGTCGCTGCGTCTGTAGGACCTACAGGAACAACAAACAATTTTGGTTTTAGTTGAAAGAGTGGTACAGTGGTTAAATTTCAAGGCTGGTAACTGGAAGGTTGCTTGGTTGATTCATGAACTCACAATTGAGGCATTTGCAACACACAAGGTTACTCAAAGGGAACTGAACTTGGAAGGCCCAAACGTGTATCACTTTCTGAAATGTGTTCCGCTGCATTTTAAGCTTTGCCACAACTGAACTACAGCATGCAATAGCGTAAACTGACTCAATCACTCAGTTTTCTCTTTCAGGTAAACTAGTGGCATGGCAGAGCAACAGTTTGAAAAGGAACTTAGAAACAGTGGCAACTTCACTAACTTTTACCATCTCAAAGTTGACGCCTCCATTTAACAGGACAGACATCTGAAGGTAACTTGTTTGCCATCTTGACTACTGAGGTTTGTTACCACCACAGTAATGCAAGAAAGCATGTCAAGTATGAACAACGAGACCACACGTGTACTTGCCTAGACTGTGATTCTGTCCCTAACGATAAGATAAAAACATCAGCTAAATGATAAAATAAAAGAAAAATTGTTACAATATCATCCAAATTTTGAGAGCAAAAGGGGGGAAATATCACATTGCAAATTAAAAATGCTTCTAACATGGCTTCTCTTATGTTTGTGAAAAGGGTCCAAGCTATTTTTTACTAGGCTTTTTTCTTTTTGGTGGGGGAAGGAACTCAAGCTCAGTTTGTCTTTCTCTACTCTTCCCTTTCATCTCCCTCACCCCGCACCCCCAGCCCAGGGAGGGTTGATCAGGGGGAAAGTTAAGTGAGCAGCACATCTGTGTGAATTGCCAATGCCACTTCCCCTCAGTGGAGCATATCTGGGGCCTTTTGTCTGGGCCAGGCACCCTGTTCCTCACTTTACCTCCCCCTTCCAAACTTTCCCGTTTCATGTCATTCCTCCTCTTGTGCTCTTTCCTCTGGTAAGGGCACCTCCTCCACATACCCACCAAGGCCGCCCCTCCCTCCGATCTCTCTCTAGCTCTCCATACCCCTCTCTCCTGCTGTGACACATTCCTGCTTCACTGGAAGAGGAGGAGGAGGTAGAGAACCTGAGCCGGGCCGAAAGGGAGAGAGAGAGACAGAGAGAAAGAAAGAACATGAGAGAGCGGAAAGAAAGAAGAGAAGGAGGGGGGGGCTCCTCTTTATGAGAATGCCTACTGCCAGCAGCGCTGTGAGGGGAAACCCAGCAGGACTATAGCCTACGGCCCCAACTCAAACCTGACCTTTGGAAGCTCTCGCTCAGAGTCAGGTATTTAACACAGCTGGGTTCACATTCTTCCCTCGCTCACCCCCTCATTCATGCTTTCTTTCATGAGGTGCCTCGCCCCCCTCTGTCCTTCTTTTCCACTCGCTCAAAAAGTGTGCTTATTCTCCATCCGTCTGGGTTTTTTCCTAGATAAAAGTGCGAAGAGAGGCAGTTGAAATCAGAGGAGAATGGTGGTAAATAAGAAACGCTGGAGATGAAGGCCACGGTCTCTCTGACTCACAGAGGAACCGCTGCTGCGTGTTGTTTTGTGAATAACTCGATTCAGAAACACAGAATGGGAGAGAAATAAGTTCCACATGCTTCAGACGAACAAAACAGTGCCCCAAGAGAGAGGGAAAACAGACTGCTCAAGGAGCATTCTTCAAAAAGAAATCAGGGAATAAGATCAAAATAGAGACTTTGCTTGCACTCGTCTGGTTCTTAATCATCTCCTACATAAACAACCTGACAAAGATAAGCAGAGATTAAACATTCTGTCACCTTCTTCAAGATCACCCTCCCAATGGGCCATCTTTAAGACAGATAAACATTTGTCTGGCACCACACCTTGATGGGTCACCTCATTAACAACCTCAAGTTGTGTGACGGGTGCTAATTCATCAAACCAGATTTCCCCCAGTGTTTTGTTAAACCCCGACAATATACTTTTTTTGAACAACCAAACCAGCTCTTCAAGACATCTAAAGGTGTCAAACATTACAAAGTACAGTAACAGAGCTGGTCTAAACGCAGACTGTTTCAATTAAAATTAGCAATTTCTTAGCAAAAATAAGCAATTTGACGATGTACTTTGTTTTGTTAATAGCAAAGCAAAAACAATCAACTTTCATTTTTAAATCAGTGACATTTTTGATGTGTGCCACTTCTTTTATCAGTTTGACGGCTGAAACCAATTTTGCATTGTGAACTAGCCTTGATCCTCGAAGATGATCCTCTAACAGAGGAAGAATTTCAAAGCAGAGGAAACTGTGTGGAGCCAGCAGAGGGCCTGGTGCTAGACAATATTTACATGAAAGGAAGAGCTGCTCTATTGATGTTTTTTCCCTTCTCTCTCTCTCTGCGTAATGCAAGCCAGGTGAGAGCAAACGGCCCCAAACTTGGAAGAAAGGGCCTCTCATGTTTAATGCAAGAATTCAAGAGCAATAGCTACACGAATCGAAGTAATAGTACACCTGAAAACTCATTACTAATTTATTAATTTGTCATCCCTCTGATTAATTTATCCACAATGACTTGCTTCACATACACAAAAAGAATTATTCTGGAGTAACCTTAGATTAATGTCTTGCTCAAGGACAGAAACAATGATATCCTAAAGTTCAATCATTTTTTTGTGATGCTTCAACCTACAACTTTCCAGCTACCACAATAGATCTTCAAACACTAGGCTACAACCCATAGGGTGTCTGATACATGAAACAGTATGAAGCATGCAGCAGTAGGAACTTTGTTAATTTATGGTGGCAGCATAGAGTAGGTAAGTAAGTAAAAAAGAATTGTTGGGATGTCTCACCTGTAGCCTTTCTCCAATGCTTCCACTGCACGAAGGGATGGAGGTGACCGTAACGCTTTGGCAGACAGTCCTACTACAGTGGCCAAAGCTTTGGCTTTAAAGTCATTACAACTCCATTCTTCCTCTTCATTTAAAGTCGGCAAGTATCCACATACCAGCTTTAGACCACCTAGTCCATTAGGATTCATATGACTGGCATTCTCGCACCCGGTTCTGACATACTCAAGGTATATGTCTGAGGTCAAGAACATCTGATAGGCATTCTCCTCCATAGCAGTCTGGATCTCCATTTGAGCCTGATCAAACATTGCAGAGTCAATCTGCTGACGCTTAATATTATCCCTAATAAAGGTCTTAGTAGCAGGTTTAAGCTGCTTGGCCACAATGCTGTTGTTCTCAATATATCGCTTGTAAATGGCTTTGGCAACTCTGTGTGTTTTGGTATCCTTGAGGTCCATTTGCCTGAAACCATTGCAAGCAAACCAGAAATCTAAAGTGTCCTCGCATTTCTCACGTTCAAGATATGCCCGGAAAAGTTGAGCACCGTCCTGGTCCCCAAGAAGGAAATGCAAAGATTTGGTCCACCGGGCAAGAGGGGAGTCCGGAGATGCACTGCCCTCAGGTTCCCCAAGTCCATCGTCATTCCTCCTTGCTGTGGAACAGCGAGGATCAGCCATAATGGTTTTCACAGGATCCTTCAGTCTCATCATGGCCAGTTTGCTGGGATGGTGGCATGTCGTCTCACCCTCTTCCCCTGGGACCGGTGGACGTGGGTCATCTTCTCTGAAGCTACTGACCATAGGATCTGTAAGTGTCCTATTCATGGCTCTTGCAGCTCCAGCAGCAAAGCCTTCAGTGTGTAGCTCAGCTATAATCTCCTCTCTCTCTTAAATCAGCAGGGGAGCTTCTCTCTGAAACACAAAGTATTGATCTCATCAAAACCAGATCCGCCCCAAAACTTCAAAAGAGTCTCTTCAGACACGTATAGCTCTACATTGTGCGCGCTTGCTGTGTACAATCGGCTTTGTCGAAGCTACCCTGGCACTATTTGAGTTTTAAAACTTTTTTTTAATAAGATAAATAAGAAAAAACATTTTCGGAGCTGATTATTTATTACATCTTCCTCATTCAACCCCAGTTTGAATCACCTCTTAGCGATGTAATAAGGGCAGGAAAAAATATCACATTAACGAAAACGGAGCTTATCCGTTCAAATGTGCGATTTTGATCGTAAGTGAATCTTTAACAACATAATTAAAACGTTCAAACATGGCATTCTAAGTTGTATTTTTAATAAATAAATAAAAATAAAAATCAGTCAACTAAACTTCAAGTTTAAAAAGAAGAAAACATACTAAGAATGCGAATTTAAAACGGCAACATAAGCGAAAACAATATCGCTTTACTGTTTGCAATGTTTAATTATGCGCATAAATGTCGCGTAAAACTCGACTTCTGACGATGAAATCGAAAAGCAATGAAACGCACAATAATGTAAGCCCATTTCATCAACAGCATGCTTGCTTACAGTAAATCTGTAAAGTATAGACTTAACATTACAACATCAATAGTTCATTGACAACTCTTAATAGTGCAAGTAACTGCTTCACGTACATTAAAACTACACACATTTATAATACTAAAAATAATTATAATATAGTACAAAACTACACTTCTGATGACCTAAATGATCCCACATGCATCATTAAAGATACAACGGCATTGTAACATATAGAAGTCTAAAACACACATTAAGGCACGTCTTTAAACTATTCGTTCAGTTTTGAAAAATAAAACAACATATTAAACTCGTCCCTTACGGGTATAAAGAGTGATCGAATTCAATCCATGAGAAATATGACAAAACATGCTGCATTCAACTTCAAACCCCTCAAGAAAAACAAAAGTACGAGATCACAGGGGGTTGAAGTCCCATAAACAATATTATGAATATTGTTTAAACACAGCCGATCTAACCTCAAAACAACACAATCAAAAAACATACCGAAAACACGCGTTTTAATGTAACGTCTACCAGATATACTGCATTTCACAGCGACACATGACTTCAAAGTCGGTAAACAGCACATCAAAGCAATAGCATGGGGCCAGCGCTGGGAGAACACACACACACACACACACACACTGCTCTAACTCACCATCCATCCATGAATTCGCTCCCCAAAATCCCAGTTTTCCAACAAAAGAACAAATATATTCCACTATATATCCAATTGCACGCAGTCCTCCTGTCCTCTGATGTTGTTTAGTGTCAAATGGAGATTTTAGGTTTTAAACGTAAACTTCCTCCGCTGAAGAGCACACTAGATCCCTGTATAGTGTGTTTGAATGTGCTCTGGTCTCTTATTCCAGTGTGGACTGAGCTCAGGGTTTAAGAGCGGACATCAAAGAGCGCAGCCGACCGCACGGTCCCGACAGATACATACAAAAGAATTTCTCTCATTCCCGCTTTAAAACAACATACATCACTCCAGAATGGTATAAACCCATATATTTCTTATTTTATAAGCCCAACCGATGCCTCTATCCCTAATACTCTCAATGAGTTGCTGTAAAGTGCCCATTCACTAAAGTCCGCCAGGGAAAAGTTTCAACTAAGGCGCAAGGACCTTATCAAAGCAGAGAGATCTTGAGCCGACTCCCCTCGAGCTGTGGAGCGTCAGGAGTAAGTGATCTGCAGCGCCGCGATCCTGCTGTTGCTACAGAAACTTTAAAGACACAGGCCGCTTTTTCCTCTGAGGACTCACAGTTAACCCCTTCATTGCTGTTTTCATAGTTAACCCATTCGTTTCTGCGTTTACACATAATAGAATTGTAAAATTTGCAATCCAAAAGCCTGTTGTTGGAGAATTAGCCTTTTTGAGCAATGTGCTCCCTCTGGATTTTCCTTTGGGTTTTTAAAATAGCAGTTTTCGATTTAAGAGTAAAATAATGTCAGTGGTTAACACTTTCTACATCATAAAATAGTCACACCTCAAATGTGCATTGATGCTGCTTTATATATATATATATATATATATATATATATATATATATATATATATATATATATATATATATATATATATATATATATATATATATATTCATTATATAACAAGTAGTTAATATTTCAGCTGTTATGAATTGAAGCTGAAATGGTCTCTTCATGTACAAAGTATCTTTTAAGCACATACATTAATTTACAAATTAAATTAAATCTAAAATCCACTATTCTGAAACCCATTCAAAACTCCTGAGAGAATACATGGTGAAATACAATTCTGTGTTGGCCTACAGTTTGGCATTGTGACCGAACAGCACAGTACAAACAATTCTGTTCAAAAGTGTTTTGTTGCTGATGAATTAAGGACTAGAAGCTAGGATGGAATAGTTCACTCAGAAATAAAAATGTTATCATCATTTTATCAGCCATTTTCATGTTGCTCCACTCTAGTCCACTTTCTACAGTGGAAAGCAATGAGAATCTCTGACCAGCTTTTTTCTAGATGCGAGTAATGATGACAAATATTTTATTTTCAGGTAAACTATTCCTTTAATTAAATGTCTTTACTGATATTTTATGACAGTCAAATAGAAAAAAAAGTATATTGTAGACATTTACATTGACGATTAAAGGACTAGTTAACCTAAAATAAAAATTCTGTAATTTACTCACCCTATGTCACTCCAAAATATATAATATCTTCTGTATAATGTTTTCTTTCTTCTGTATAACAAAAAGGAAGATATTTAGAAAAATGTCTCAGTGTTGACAATGGGGTTCAGTATTCTTCAAAATATCTTCTTTTGTGTTTTGTTGAGCAGAGCAGTGCATACAGGTTTTGAACAACATGAGGGTGAGTAAACGATTGTAAACTTTTCGTTTTTGGGTGAACTACCGCTTTAAGACATGATGAGGTTACCACAAAAGTTCAAAGTCGGTTACTTTACAGTAGCAGTATACTGTAGTCAAAAATCTTTCTCAACTAAAAAAGTGAAACTACCAGAAAAGCTTGTCCTGCATTTTGAACTAGTGAGGGAGGACGTTCCACTGATTTCACTCTTGATACTTCAAAGGCTTGAGCGCTTCCTTTGATGTTCTACATTCACTTTAAGGAGCAGGATATTATAAAATACATGCATTAGTGCTAAATGAGATGAATTTAAAGAGCAGATCTGAGGCTTTGTATACATTGCTGTCATACCATGGTAAGCAGAACATAAAGTACATTTTAGAAAATAATCTTTAAGACACATTTTTAGAACGACAGATTTTCAACACAGCTTTACTTTACTTGCCTCTTTCTTCAGAGGGAGTAGGAAGTCATTGTCCAGACATAATCATCAAGAATGTACCATTTACAGACTCATAGAGATTCATACGTATCATTGTTCAACACTGCAAACTAGCCTGATATGCAATTGATCCATTAAACCTGTTTAATAACTAATAATTAGAAAGAAAGAAAAAGTTATTAAATTCATATCTCAAAAGGAAACACCAGTATTAGATTTTTAGTGGAACCTGTGCACACTTTATAAGTACCTTATAAAGTTCACGGCCAATGAACAAAGTCAGTTTTTTATTCCCGTTTGGTAATTGCTGAGAATTCATTTTGGAGCGGCTAAAGTGAATGCGTCTGAGAGCGTCTGCTGCTCCGTGATGAACGCTGTGATCTGTAACTGCTCTCAATGACTGTATTGTCTGCCTGCTCTTTCAGCTCAGGGCTAAACTCTCAGCAGTTTGCTTTGAAGTGATTATCCCTTTATCACAAGCCAGAGCAAAGACTTTAGGGAGAACAATGGAAAATGAAAGCAAGTAGGAGGCTTATGGCAATCATCACAGACGTCCACCAGGAGTGAAGTGTGAATGTCCACTTTGTGAATGTCTGATGTGAGTGTGTGCAGGGGTCGGGGGGAGAAGGAAGGCATAGACACAGGGAGGCAACAGAAAATGAAGCAGATCATGATTTGCATGGCATACACAGAGCAATGACCAAGCTTTTGGAGGAAATTATGGCTTAGGCAAATAAAGAAGATCAGTCTGAGACAAAATCATTAAAGGCACAGTGCATCGAAAAAATTAAAGTTCTGTCATCCTTTTCTCATCCCACCTCTTTCCAAACCCATGTGACTTTCACAAAAGGATATATTAAGCAGAATTTCCAAGCAGCTCTTCTCCAAACAATGAAAACATAAAGTGACCAGTCTCTAAAAAGTGCTATAAAATATCTTAATAGCACAATAACAGTAACAATAATACATTATAATATATAATAATTAGAATACAACTTGTGCAGTGTACTTGTACAAAAGAAATCACAATTCTGCAATATCTGCATATTCAAATCTATTTAAGTTTTGTGGCCAGTGTTGGGGTTAATGCATTATGATACTCATTAAGTAATGTGAGTTACAGATTACTTTTCTCAAGTAACTAGTAAAGTAATGCATTACTTTTTAATTTATAAGAAAATATCTGAGATACTTAAAAAAAAAAAAGTAACGCCAGTTACTTTATTTTATTATTTATTGACTGACAGAGCATGCATTTATTCATCTAGTTTGCACAAAAACAGATTCAGTATTCCTCAAAATTAATCAAAACATTGAAATGCAAACTCAGAATATGATGCAAACCTGCAGTAATTAACACAAATATTCTTTATGTATTCGATTACATTTTATTAACCAATATCTTTGAGCTGACCTTAGATGATCCAATTCAACCATACTAATGAGCAAAAATGACTACAGACAAACATAACACTTGTGATCCATTTTTTTTAATTGCTAAAGAGTGTTGAACTTTCTTCTCCTGCATCCTCTACTCTAAGATGTGAATTTCCATTTCCATCAGCCTGAGTCTTATTCATTTCACTTTTGGTGTGAAAGTGCTTTTACATTTGCAGAAAATATAACTTTTTTATATTAAAAACAAACAAGCAAGCCCAGCTAAGATAAGAAAAAGTAACACAAAAGTAACATAACACATTGGTTTCCATAAAAAGTAACTAACATAATTAGTAACTTTTTAAAGGAGTAATTCAGTATTGTAGTAACTTTCCCTAACACTGGTTGTGGCAAAACATGATAACTTTTAGTCAAAACTGATACGGCTGAAATCAGATCCCTGAGCCAATATCTGACGTATTTTGCTAAGCTATGTTCAGATAAATGGAGTGTGAAAATTGATATGAAATGAATTAAATCAAAAAATGTTTACTATGTTTTTCATTAGTAGGTCGGCATTGTTTGTATGACTTCAGAAGATTGTTTGAGACGTTGTTGTATGGACAAGAACACATGGGTTAATCCTGCTGAACTTCTATTTTTGTGTTCCACAGAAGAAAGAACTTCATAATGGTTTAGTAAAATGAGTAAATAATGACTGGATTTTTATATATGGGTGAACTCTTTAAGTGTGCATGGGTCAAAAGAAGGGATGACTGGACCCAAAAAGAGAAAGAACTGTAAGGGGCCATTTAAACAACGTTTTCAGCCTTAAACTGGAAACTTTTTATGAGTTTTGCCTGTTCATTTACACGACAACGGCATTTTGGGGACTAAAAAATGCATATTTTTGAAAACAGGTTTCAAAGTGCAAGTTTTTGAAAACTCCACCTTTATCGATTCCATGTAAACACCCAAAACGTGAATCTTTAAAAACGGTGACGTCATGCGCTTGAGTAGTAAGTGTTATGTATGTAGACTTGCACAGTACATGTCGATTTTAAAGGCAAGCGCGAACAAACATACACAACAATGGTGGAGTACATGGTACTGTTGTTGCTGCTCAAGAGTTTGCTAACGCTTCTTCAGCAAAGTGTGGATTTACTTCACCAATATTACAACCAACAGCAGAGACACATCATATACAACATATAATCGTCACTTCCCTACAGGTACTGTTTACTAACAAGGTGACAGCGCCAACTACTGGCCTGGCATACATAATACAGCGTTTTCGCGGATATGTGTACATGCAAATCGTTTTGAAAACATTGTCATGTATATGTGACATTTTTAAAAACGCAAGGGAAAAACTTTTCAGTTTATGACTACACCGTTGTCATGTAAACATAGCTTTATTGTAAGTCCAGTAAAGGCAGTCAGCAGAATCAGATGGCATGCAAAGTATGCCATTAAGATGGACTTTGAAGTTAGACATGGTGTCTTACACCCCTCCAGGTGAAGAGAGCAACAATTCAGCTGCTTGTTATGGGCTTTTAAGAGGATCTTGTTAGAAATGGGAGATTTGAAGAAAATAAACTTGAATTTCGTTCTGGAATGGCCTTTGAGGTGATAGAAGCAGTGGGACGCTGTCAGGAATATGGTAGCTATTTGAAGCTGGTTTAGTCTTCTGCCAGGGGGGTTACTTAAGGTTATTTATCGGCATTTTTTGTTTTGTTTTAATCCCATTTTGCGCATGACTTTAAAGTCAAACAATACATAGAAACAATGTCTGATGTTCTCTCTAATCCCTTTTTGGCCATGAAAGGGAGCACATCTGTAGAAATGATTTTCATTTCCTTTGCCAACAGTGGGGAGAGCAGATGAAGACATCCTAAAGGTTCATCCTCATCCTCTTTATTTCTTAATATTTCTAGGAGGAGAGGCAGGGTTATGGCCACAGTCAAGATCATTTGGTTTTGGCTGCTGCTACTGGTCTGACGTCACTCAATCAATCTTTACAGATATACAGACAAACAAAAGGACAAGCATTCACACAATGACAGATAAACCTGCACCACCAAAAGAGAAAGCTGAGAGTTCACTCATAATGAAATAAAAGTAGTGACAGATCTTTTCTTCCATACTGTGATCTGAGTGTAACAGACTGCCGAAAGAGACTTGATCTATGCTATACATTGGGTGTTGATTGGATGTTGACATGTGAGGGAACGGAGGGAGATAATTGTGAGCTTGCAGGGGCAGGTTTATGTGGAGTAAATGCTTGGAAAAATTTTGTGTACATCACTAGAGAAAAATCTGTTGTTTTCACAGGAAGATCCAGTAATGACATTTGAATTAAAAAGTAAAAAAATAAACATACTCATAGATGAATCTTCTGAAATAAGACCTATAAAATGCATTTAGAAAATAGATAGGGTAAATTTTTAATTTAATGCCAACATTGAGCTACATTCACAGTGGTCTTTGATTCCAGAAAGTTGCCGTCAAATCGCTGGAGAGCTTTTTATGTCATTGCAAAATACATTGCAGGTATCAGACCCTAAAATCGATGCTTGTCAACATTAGTCGCCTAAACCCCAACTTGCTTTTTGCCGCCTCTCATTGGACATTTTATTTTGAAAGTGTCACAAAATGTGTAAGAAGCAATATAATATCAATTTGCAGAAATGTTGTCACAGGAATGTTTTCCCAATATTTTGTGTCACATCAGTGTTTGGGAATGAAAGCACAGGACACAGAAATCTAGCTGTGTGAACAAGATCCTGTCCTTAATCAGGACGGTCAGAAAACGGCCATTAGACTGAAATTGTCAATCAATCGGGAGCACTCTGTCCAACAAATTAAGCATCAGGCTTGTGTCCTGCCACAAGTTGTTCCTGTTGCTTAGCATACTGCTAGCTTACCTTGATAAAGTTTGATCACTGATAAATGTGTCCCTTGAATGTGCTGTAAGTTGCTTTAAGCCTTTGCCAAATGAATGTCAATTTTGTTATAAGTATATTGTTAGTTTGTCCATAATCTGTCTGAAATGGAGCATATACACAGTGGCCCAAAAAGTGCTTGGACATTTAAATGACACATTAAATGGTTTGAATGTCATTTCATGAGATTATCAAGGCAGCACAAATCTGCAAATGAGTGCTACTGGACTTTTGTATTTGTATTTTTTGCGTCTTTTAATGGTATTTGGTGATATTTAGTGGATGCATGATCACTATTGCTTGTCAAAATATCCAATTTGTCTTGATTTTGAACAGTACTTCTGTTTTTTATCATTCTATGAATTATATGAACCAGCTACATGATGTGTTTTTTTGCCTCAGCATTATTAAACAGTAATGTTAAATTTTTTTATATATCGCTCCTACTGACAACAGCAGACAGACACACATTCACAGCAGCTTTAACATAAGTGTTATGACTGCCAGACTGAGCACAGTTCTCTGTGTCACAATGCAACACATCAATATTAATGATGGGAAACATACAACTATGAACTCGCCTGGCCCTACACAAATAGAGCGGAAAAAATGAAACCTGTCCTGTGTACATGGAACACTAACTAGTCTGGCAGAAAATCCATGAGAGACAAAGGAATAGAAAAGATTGTCACACACATTTACTCTCAGACTGTGTCATAGTCAGATTGCAATGGCAGGTTGCCTTAATACCACACTCCAAAAACTTGACGTATCCCTGCACACTGTGATAATGACAAAATGTAATGCTGGTGTTGAAAGTAACATATAAGCAAACGACAAAACACTGAATAAAAGAGGTAGGATATAACATGGCATGTGATGGCTTATGAAGCTGCCTCAGTACATGTGGGGGCAGAGAGTTTGTTTAAATGCAGCTGTGGATATGCCTGTGCAATCATTAAATCACATCGTTATCCTGGGACAAACTAAAGACATCTCTGTCTGCATTCACCTGCTCTGGAAGGTCTTCTGCACTTAGGGTCTATAGATCATGGGAGTGGCAGAATATAATTGTGACCCTGGACCACAACACCAGTCTTAAGTCACTGGGGTATATTTGTAGCAATAGCCAAAAATACATTGTATGGGTCAAAAGATCACAGTCATGGACTCCTATTCTCCTGTTCCTTTTGAGTTTTCCTTATTTGGACATTTTCCTTTTCTTGTTTAGTTAATTGATTACTCCCCACCTGTTTCTGTTCTCCTGATTACTTCCTTTGTGTCTATAAGCCCGGACTGTTTAGTTCTAGTTTTGTCAGTCCTTAAAGTAATTTAGCGTAAAGTTGAGTTTTGTATGTGTTTGTTTTTCACCATTATCATCATTAAAACCTCCATCTTTGGATTTGTCTTGCACCCTTCATCTAAAGATACACACTTGTTACACAAAATGATAGATTTTTTTTATGCCAAAACTCATTAGGACATTAAGTAAAGATTATGTTCCATTAAAATATTTTGTAAATTTCCTACTGTAAGTATATTTAAGCTTAATTTTTGATCAGTAGTATACATTGCTAAGAACTCCATTTAGACAACTTTAAAGGTGATTTTTTTTTTTCTAATTTTTTTTTATTTTATTTTTTTTGCACCCTTAGATTCCAGATATTCAAATATCTCGACCAAATATTGTCCTATCCTAACAAACCATACATCAATGGAAAGCTTATTTATTCAGCCTTCAGATTATATATAAATCTCAATTTCGAAAAATTGACCTTTATTTTGCGGTCCAGGGTCACAATTTTTGAGTTCTCCTTTGTGTGTTGGTATGAGACTAATGTAATAGAATAACCGTTAGAGTGTAGTGGTGGAAGGTTTTTTTTTTTTTTTATGGTAACTCTGTATTGTATGTACAAAGTCACACTTAATTTTAAGGTCCAATTCTCACTATTAACTAGCTACTAACTACAACTTTTGCCTCAGTAAACTCCTAATTTGCTGCTTTTAATAGCTAGTAAGGTAGTTAAGTTTAGGTATGGGGTAGGACTAAGGGATCTAAAATATGGTCATGCAGAATAAGACATTAATATGTGCTTCATAAGTACTAATAAAAGGCCAATATGCTATTAATATGCATGCTAGTTAATAGTGAGAACTGGGTTTGTCTGGTTTGGTTAAGCTACAAAATCAGACATCAGAAGACTACAGAGAACAGTTCGGACTGCTGAAAGGATTATTGGTTGCTCCCCGGCCCACCCTTCAAGAAATGTATACATCCACAGTGAGGAAAAGGGCTCAGAAAATCACTCTGGATCCCTCACATCCAAGTTACCCCCTTTTTGAACTTTTGCCATCTGGCCGGTGCTTCAGAGCCATCTTTTGCCATCTGGCCAAATACCAGGACAGTCAGGCACAAGAACAGTTTCTTCCCCCAGGCAATCTACCTCATGAACAGTTAAATGTTCCCCACTTATGCAATAAAAATGTGCAATATTCTTATATTTATTTGTTACCCCTCCATCCAAGTACATCTCTGCATCTTACTCTATTCTATTCCATTATCATTTATAGCACAACTGTTCATACAATTTATTTATTTGCAATTTTTTTTTTTTTTTTCTCTGTGTGTTGTTGTTGTCTCTGTGTACTGGACGTTTATGTCACTAAAACAAATTCCTTGTATGCGTAAGCATATTGGGAATAAAGCTCTTTCTGATTTTGATTCTGATAAAATAAACTAATACCAAAGTTCTAAACAATCTTGTTATGTACGGTCCATTCAACTCATGTCATGACTAAAAGAGAACTATAGGTATAGGTACTACACAGACAACAAGTAGAAATAACCTAGAATATTTCTTATTTCTGGATTAAGTTATTGTAATATGACGTTTTTATTAGGATCTAGTTATCTCTGTAATATCCTGTGGCTTCTGTCTTTGTTCATGTAGTTGTTCCAAACCCAAACATTCCTACAAGAAATACATCTGTGTTACACATATATAGTGTACTGACTATAACCAGACTGAGAAAACAAGGGTGTGATTAATCTAATATTTTCTTTGTGAGAATCTCTTCAAATGATCAGTCATCAAAACGTTTGTACTATAAACACTGACAAAACATACTGTACATTTAAACATGGAAACACTGCTGTAGTTTCACACTTTTGTCAACAATAATGGAAAAAAAGGATAGCAATTATAAACAGTTTAAACAAAAGTTGCATAATTATAGTATTATGTAATTAATAGGCTGATGAATTGATGTTAAAGAATGCATGAGCAATATTCAACATTAAAGAGCACAAATAGTTCATTATCTTACATCATGTTTGGTTCAGATCCAAATGAAACATAACATACAAATATGTGATAGAACATTATGAATATTATTGTGGGTGTAAACTCTTTATTATAAATTTCAAGGAATATAATAATAAAGAGATTACACCCACAATACACAGCAACAGCAGTGGCCAGAATGATGCATTATTACAAGTCTACTTTCTCGCTTTTTATTCGCTTTTTTAATCGCTGAGATAATTCATTTATTTTTTACCTTGATCTATTGCTGTCCTTTTGGGAATTTTCTGCTTGCAAGATCAGAAGTTGTCAGAAGGTGTGTTTGCATAATTTTGGTGGATATATCATATTTACTATCCTCTTTTTAAGACAAGATTAAATTCAAGAAATTGTTTACATTTCAAGCTCCTACAGTACAGTAAATATGCAATTTAATTGTAAAGTAAACATTATGTTCAAAATGTATTTGCATTGACAAGACTTTTTTAATTCTTAAAAGTCAGGACTCAATTTTCTGCCTTCAAGTCACACTAGAATGATCATATTTAAGAGATGAATGCATGAGAGGCACCTTAAAGTTGCAATGAAATCAATATTGACAATTATAAATTTTTTTAAATTTTTTTGGGAAGTCGTGGCCTAGTGGTTACAGAGTTTAACTCCTAACCCTAAGGTTGTGGGTTCGAGTCTTGGGCCGGCAATACCACGACTGAGGTGTCCTTGAGCAAGGCACCGAACCCCCAACTGCTCCCTGGGCGCCGCAGCATAAATGGCTGCCCACTGCTCCGGGTGTGTGTTCACTGCTGTGTGTGTGCACTTTGGATGGGTTAAATGCAGAGCACGAATTCTGCGTATGGGTCACCATACTTGGCTGTAAGTCACATCACGTCATGTCACTCACTTACTCACTTTATGGAATACTGAAGTCTTCATTATAAATGATTTATGCACATTGCTATTTCTTCTACATTTATGTGTCCTTGTAAATCTTAAATCAAAATAACTTCCTGAACATTTCTTCTCTGGTGAGTAGGACTGCAAGGGTGAAGGGTGCCATTTGGAACAAAGCAACATTTGTCTGGAAGTTAAGTCTGAAGACACTGATTAGCTGCCTCTGTAGGGTTTAATTAGGGTTGGAGCTGAACACTGCAGGACACACATCAAAAAACATGGTCATGAACTGTGACTGGTCTTTTTAAACTGTATTATTAATTTAATTGTGTTCTCTACCATCACACAAAAAAATACAAAGATATAACATCTATTGCAATTTTTTTTTTATTTGCTATTCATTTTGTTGTATTAATGCTAAAAAACGCTATGTGTCTTTGTTAGAAAAAGTTATAGAAATGTCAGCATCTCAGGCTGTAGGCAAGGACATATCCTGGGCAATTTCGGCATCAAGTTACCTGCATGTGGATTGTGGGGACTGCACCCAGAGGTAACCCATGCAAACATAGTTGAGTGCATTCGAACTCTACACAGAAAGGTTTCCTGACTCAGCCATGTCTCTTATATATTAATTTTTCACAAACATCACTTCAAGTAGGAACATCCCAGGAAGAGTTGACATCAGCAAAAGTCCCACTAGTTTCCCACAAGCAATTATGACATTGTGGTGTTCATGTGCATTCATTTCCTAAACATGATCACGCTGATATGACTTGAAGGCAGCATTACACTGGCTCTCCAAATGCAAACTTTGACCAAAGTGAATGCTAGGTGGTTTCATATCAGTATAAAACGTTAATAAATATCAACGCTGCTGTGGAATGCAGGTGTGGAAATCTAACTGCCACCTCCTGTTTTAGAGCCAGTGTGGGATATTCCATTGGCTGTAATCTTCCTTTATGAGGTAATGGCACGAAGTGCTACGCCCTCCTGATCAGCAGATAAAACAGAGACAGACCAGAGCGTGTAAAAAACCCTTTGATCCTCCCAATACTCCAAAGATGAAAAATATTGATAAGGTTGAAAATAGCTTTGGTTTTAGCTGCAGCCAGGATCTATTGTGGAGTCCTGTAGAGCGTGGTCACGGTAAATAGTGACCTCTTGTTTGGATGGACTTGGTGACTGCAGTACGGGGCAAGAATGTAGCATAATGGAGGCCGCAGAGAATTCCCGTGTTATTGTTTAACAGATATCCCACTGTCTTTGCGTTCTGTGCTGCAGAGCAATAGAGTGGGAAGAAACAGAGAGAAAAGTAAATGCCTCCATGAATAGTTATCCTTTGGTGTCCCAAAAACTCAAGTTTTTATAGTGGGAGCTACTGTATTAGATATGTTAGATAAACTATCTCAGTTACAATTCTAATGTGTATACTATGCTATGTCCCAAAAGCATAGTAAAAAAAAAAAAACCTATGCCAAAAGTCCCTGGATGGTGTACTATTTCAGGTAAACTTTCAAGATGTGGATCCTTGAACACTCTGTTGGCTGATATTGCCCACAACACACTGTGCTTTGGAGGAGAATTCAGTTTAGAACTACAAACCTGATTAAAAGAACTACAAATATGGTGGATGTTCGTAAAACCAAGTTTTAAGTTCACAGGAGTTGTATGATTAATAATATCTACCTTCATAAAAAATATTTACTGTTATCTGTGTTTTACTACAAATACCATGTTAGTGTAGCAAAACCTTGGTTAATTTGTGGTTACCATGGTTTAACTACAGTAACCATGGTTTTCTGTAGTAAAAGCATGATTAATTTTTGTAAGGGCTGAGCTTGAGTTCTTTGCATTTAAGACCCATGACTTGCATATCAACTAACTGTTTTCTCTCCAGCAAGGTAGAAAGAATTGTTTGAGTAATGTTTTTAATTGAATTATATAAAATGTGTAGTTGAGGGTGTTAACTGTGACAGGATGGTTGATAGGCTGGTTTATGTTGACAAAATGCAAGTAACTGTGTCAGAGCATCATTTTAAGATGTATGTCCCAAAAGCTTGCCATCTCTTCTGCTACACACTCAAAAGTATCCACTTTTATTCTCAAAAAGAGAACTCACACTGTAAGGTCCAGTCCTGACTATTAACTGTTCGGTTCACGGTCCGGTCCAAGATGGCGCCTGTGTTTGGCATTTTCGCTGTGGCTGGAGGATTGTTTCGTTTTGTTTTAATTATTTTATGTGCGTTGCTGTTATTAAGTTCGTCCTCCTATGATGTGTCTGCCGTGTGGGTGTATGATCGCCAAACTATGATTTTAATTCGTTCATCTGTGACCAAGTGTGGCGGCTTTTGTACCTGGAGTGGCTTGGGCGAATCAACCCTGTACCACTGTCCACCTGCTTAGGCTGTTTGCATGCGGGAAGGAGAGGGACTTGAGAGACGTACTAAGAAGCGGAGGAGAAGGAGAGGAAAAAGGGCTGGGAGACAGGTGTATCTCAGGAAACTCTGGAAGTTGGAGCAGTGCTGTGTTGTTTCCAGATTGCCGTGTCTTCACCCCTTGGTTCCGAGCGTCTACAGTGGTCCGTTTCTTTTGCCCCTGAGAGTTTCTTCGACCGGTCGCGGTGTGTGCGACGAGCACTTGAGGCCGCTGCTGCGTACCTCTGTCTCTGTTTCGGGTGGTAGATCTGCACCGCTTAAGATTGCTTTGTTGAATGTTCGATCAATCAGGAACAAGTCATTCCTGCTCAATGAACTATTTACTTATAAAAATTTGGACTTTATGTTGTTGATGGAGACATGGCAACGGAGTATGGAGTTTTCCCATTTGATTGAACTCTGTCCTGCGGAATGTTCATTCATCAGCACACCAAGGCTCGTGGGCCGCGGGGGTGGACTTGCTGTTGTCTATAAAAATCAGTTTATTTGCCAGTTGATGAACTCCAACACGTACTCTTCCTTTGAATTACAGATGTCTAAGGTTGGTCAATCAAATTCTTTTTATTGTATTCTTGTTTATTGGCCTCCTGGGATTTTGGGTCCTTTTCTGAGCGACTTTACTGATTTTTTTATCCTCTATCATTAAGTTGAATAGAGTTATTATTGTCGGTGATTTTAATATTCATGTGGATAATGCTGCATGTAATACTGTTTCAAATTTTTTAAATTTAATGGATACTTTTAATTTTGTTCAACATGTCTCTGGTCCTACACATGATAAAGGACACTTGCTTGATTTAGTGTTTTCTCATGGTTTAAATATTGACGATGTGTGTGCAGCGGATGTCTATGTTAGTGATCAAAAATGTGTTTTATTTAATCTTGCGTGTAACGAAAATCCACTGCTGGTCAAGCGGGTGTCTTGTTCTCGCATGTTTACCCAAGTTGCTGTTGAGAATTTCTCGACCGCTTTTGATTCCAACTCGGTTATTATTTTAAATGACATCGACAGTTCTGTACAGTCGTTTAATGATCACTGCACTTTGTTACTGGATAAAGTGGCTCCCATTTAGGAATCGGCATATTCCCGTGGGTTAATACTTCTCCATGGATAAATGATGCCATTCGCAGTCTCAGACGTGTGTGTCGGAAGACTGAACGTTTGTGGAAATCAACGCGGCTCCAGGTTCATCGTCAGTATTTTAAAGAGTTACTGTCTGATTTACATGAGATGATCAAGGTGGCCAGAGCGCAGTATTTTAAAAAACTGATTTTAACTTGTAAAAGGAATCCTAAGACTTTGTTTGACACTATTAATTGTCTTGTGTCTCCTGTTACATCATCTGTACCTGTTTTTTCTAACGATGATTGTAATAATTTTTTATTTCATTTTGTGGGTAAGGTTATGGCTGTTAGGGCTAGCATTTTACCATCAGCTATCCCCTCTGTAATTATCACAGAGCGGCCCTCAATTTTAAGCTCTTTTCAGTCAATTTCCATTAATGATCTTATAAAGATTGTTTGTATGATGAAACCATCTCAAAGCCCGGCGGATATTTTGCCTGCTTCTGTGGTCATGGAAACTATTACATCCATTGGTCCATGTTTGGTCTCAATTGTTAACCTTTCGTTAAAGTTGGGCCAGGTCCCTAGGTGTTTTAAACACGCTGTTGTTCAACCGCTCTTGAAAAAGTGTAATCTTGATGTTACATCGTTGAACAACTATAGGCCTATCTCTAAGTTGCCCTTCATTTCTAAAATCTTGGAAAAGGTTGTGGCAATGCAGTTGAGCGATATTTTGGATACTCATAATATTTATGACAAATTTCAATCAGGCTTTCACAAAAATCATTCCACTGAAACCGCTTTACTCAGGGTATCAAATGACATTTTGATGGCCACAGATGCGGGGGAATGTTCCGTGTTGGTTATGTTAGATCTTAGCGCAGCGTTTGACACGGTGGATCACTGCACTCTGATAAATAGATTACGCTGTTTAGTAGGTATTTCGGGTTCGGCTCTGGATTGGTTTTCATCTTATCTGTCCGATAGGTCTTTTTCGGTTTCTGTTGGATCCTTTACGTCCGATTCTGTACTTTTGTCCTGTGGTGTGCCACAAGGTTCTGTGCTGGGCCCCTTGTTGTTTAACTTGTATATGCTTCCCCTTGGACGGATTATTAATAGTTTTAAAATAATATCTTATCATTTATATGCAGATGACATTCAGTTATTTATCTCGTTTAGACCTGATAGTCTAGATAAACTGTCAGTTCTACAGGAGTGTTTAGTCTCCATTAATAAATGGATGGCAAACAATCTTTTGCAACTTAATAAGGATAAAACTGAAATGATGATCTTTGCTCCTGACAATATTATACCTAGGATTAAGCAGGTTTTGGGGGTTTCAGCCACTTCAGATTGTAGTGAAATAAGAAATCTAGGTGTCTTTCTGGATAGAGCCATATGTTTTAAACAGTCATATAAAGTCTGTAGTTCGCTCATGTTTTTTCCATCTTAGGAACATTGCTCAGATTAGATCGGTGGTCTCAAGAAAAGAGATGGAGATGCTTGTTCATGCCTTCATCTCGTCACGTTTGGACTATTGCAATGTTCTGTATACTTGTTTGAATAAATCTTCTATGGAGCGACTACAAGTTTTACAAAATGCAGCTGCAAGGCTGTTGTCTGGTACCATTAAGTGGTCTAATATAAGACCAGTTCTCAAGGACCTTCATTGGCTCCCAGTTGAATTCAGAGTGCAGTTTAAAATTTTAGTTATCACTTATAGAGCCTTGCATGGTCAGGCACCTCTCTATATTAGGATCTTTTACATAAACATTCACCGGGTCGGCTCTTACGGTCTTCTGGTCTGGACCTTTTAATTGTCTCTAGAACACGTCTTTAGACTAAAGGTGCTCGTGCTTTTTGTACTGTGGCACCGAGGCTTTGGAACTAACTTCCATTAGCACTGAGAACTATGGGTTCGGTCAATTCTTTTAAAAAACACCTGAAGACGCATCTTTTTGAACTCGCTTTTATTTAACAGCAGTGGTTTATTTGTCTTTTCATGTTTGTGAAGAGTGTTTCTGTGTGTTGTGTTATGGTAGATTTATTGTATGCATGTTTGATCCTTTTTATTAACAGATTGTAAAGCACTTTGTGACTTCTTGTCTGTGAAAGGTGCTATATAAATAAATTTTACTTACTTACTTAACTGTTAACTACAATAAACGCCTAATTACTGCTAATTAATAGTTCATTAGGTATTTCTTAAATTAAGGTATTGGGTAGGATTAAGCGTGTAGAATGTAGTCATGCAAAATATGTGCTTTATAATTACTAATAAACAGCCAATATGCTAGTAATATGCATGCTACTAAGCAACAAATTAATATTGAGAATTGGTCCCTATACTAAATGTTACCCATATTTTTATGATGCAGCGTAAGTAGGCAAATTCAGACAGCATATTATGCAAACTATTACCTATTATCCTTGTAGACTAGCCATAGTGGTTGTTTGACATTGATCACCTTTGTCATTTCATTTGAGCAGGTGTGTCTAATTTTACTGCTTTGAATGAAAGTCTTTTTTTGAGACATCTTTATGTTTGCAGATTGCACCATTCTTTGCCGTAACGCATATGTTTGCATCTTTTTATTAGTTTTCTTTTATAAATAATTTCTATTATGATTATTTGAATTGGAATTGTGCCAGGGGTCAATTTTCATTTATTTAATTCACATATATATGGATAACAGATTAAGGAAAACAAATGCGTTTCACAAATAAGTTCAAGACAATGTCATATTTTTATTTCAGTGAAAGCAATGAATATTTGCTGCTATACTGATGAAAACAGTTCAAAACAGAGCACCAAATACCCCTCATCTAGCCAAAAGGCCGCAGTCCCTATTCACAGAGACAATGCTTGATAAAACAGCACTCAGGATTGGAGACAGGTTCTTGATGATCATTTGAGCAGGGTTTCCAACCACAACCCCTCCAAGGTTTTTCCAGCAGGAGTCTGAAGCTCCTGTTACTCAGAGCTTTGTCTAACATTTGCCCATTCTGCTGCGACAGTAAAATCTGAACATCAAATAAATATCTGGCGGGGTTGTGTTACCTTTGGAAAAAGCAGATCAGATCATGGACAAGAGGAATTTGAGTGGGTAGATGTGTTAAAGATTGTAATCTCCAATGCAGATTTCTGGAGAGCTTTCTGAAAAGAATCCTACTTTAGCCTACGCTGCTTCAAGCTTTCAACACTTGAGTTCTTTTCTATCAAACCGTGTTCTGCTGTATAAATACCGTAGTTATTCTTATGTAACAAAGCACAGGACAGAAAGCAACACAACAGGTAGCCTGAGAGCCATCTACCTAGATAGCATTTTAAGGTTTATTTTGCCCATTTTAGACGTTTCTTCTTATTTGCCATGTGTCAGATGTGAAGACCAGCAGCATCTCAGTCTTCTCTCATCAGCGTTGCAGATGGTGTTCAGTGTGTTCTGTTCAATGAAGCTTCTAGTTGAGTACTAGTGAGGGGTCTGTTTTTCTCAAACTAGAGGATCTGATGTACTGCTCATATGGGCTGTCCACTTATCCCCCCTGTGCTGGTTAGATCCAGTTTGCTTTCTTCTTTTTTAAGACAGAAGTGCACGACAGCAGGTAATAATCTCTCGAAATACTGAAAAACAGACTTTTTTGGAGAAATGTGCTTGAGCATTTTTAAAACTAAAATTTGACTGTGCCAGACTGAATTTATAAGACTGAATGTGAATGTTGTTCTTTTTTTATTTTAGAATTGTTTAATTACAGAAATTATTACACAAAATAGTTATACAATAAGTGAAAAAAAAAACTTGTTAAATTTGTTAAAAATGTTTTAAGATGTGTCAATATCAACTCAAACTTACATCTGCTGAACCTGTAATGAGTAAATTATGACACTTTTTTTAATGAACATCTTTCACATGAACACTGAAAATCAATGACTTTAAACTGAAACATAAAAAGTACTAATATTTAAAATATTTAAATGTAAATATATATATATTTTTTGGATGAACATTTCTAGTTTTGTATTTTTAAAATAGTTTTCAACAGGACTTATTAATATCATTAGTTATTTGTTTATATGTTCATTTTGCACAGTTGTTAGACCTAACCTTGAAAAAGAAACTGATTAAAAAATTAAAAAAATAAACAAACAACTTTAAAAGTTATAGAAGTGGTGTACCAGTTGAAAGGGACAAGGTGTTTGTTAAACACTATAAACTTTTAGGTTATGAAATGATACAGTACCTCTTACGTGGTGTTTCTTGACTATAAATATTTTTCATAACTCAAAAATCAAGGTAGGAATATAATATACTACATTATATAACATATTTTGCGATTGACTCAAGAAGAAACATTTCTTGCATATCAAATAAGCAGAAAAAAATCTTATTCAGCATGAAATTGATTTTTAACCTTGTCTTTAATAAAATTGGACTAAGTTGCTCTTCCTGCTCTTCTCTTTTGACATTTGTAAGACTCTGATCTGCTTTCACCTTTCCCCCCACTGTTCAATAAGCCAATTCACCCAGAAATATGTCACAAATCAGTGTAAAAGTAAATTTGGTCACAAATTCTGTTTCATGCCAACTTTAAACATTATTTGCAAAATGCCAACAGCTACTGCTGAAAAAAAAAAAATTTGAAATCCATTTTGTCAACCTCTAATATTATTTTTCTGCATGTATGCTTTAAATTTAAATTAAAGACACAATGGGAATGATGAACACCAGAAAAACTCCTATATACTTTTGTGGTGCCGGAGATCTAGGGTTGCTCAAAATAAACTCAAACTTACCTGGCTAACAACTTAAACCCACTTTGTGGTACAGGCATCAGGCTATCATGAGGTTTCAAACTATTAGCGAAGTAAATCAAGAGCATTTATAGTCAACAAATGACAAGCACACACTGCTTCCGTGGTCTCAGGAATGGTCATGTCATGTGTTGACTATAAATGCACTTGATTCAACTTAATAGCTGAGGAATCTCACAGTAGTGGGAGATGGTAGAGTGAAAATGTTAAAGGGGTCATATGATACAATTTCAAATTTTCCTTTCTCTTTGGAGTGTCACAAGCTCTTGATGAATAAAGAAGATCTGTGAAGTTGCAAAGACTAAAGTCTCAAATCCAAAGAGATATTCTTTATAAAATTTAACACTTATCCACGCCCCCCTGAAACGGCTCGTTCTAACACGCCCCCACATATCTACGTCAGTATGTGGGAAGATTTGCATAAAGCCGCACAAATGTTCAAGCAAAGAAAGAAGGCATACCTTTTATTTTCAATGTAGTATTGTTGTTGCCGCTGCCGCCATGTCGTATAGATGCTGTGTGTTTCACTGTGAAAGCGAAACGACTTTGTTTGGCCTTCCAAAAGAGGACAATATCCGCTTTATCATGCATGGAGCTGATCTGTGCTGGTCGCTGAGGAAATACATCAACTTTGGTCTTCGTAGATTCTGCCTCAAGCCGCCCGGCTCTGCTCACTCAAGCCGGCTGCAGGTCACTCTTGGCCTCCGGCCTCTGCTCACTCAAGGCTCACGCTGTTTCGTTGAGAAAGTGAAACTACTTTGTTTTTGCCTTCCAAAAGAAAACACGACTAGATATCATGTTTATATCACGTTTATAATGGGTTTTATGTTTATGTCTCATCACATTTCCGTCACACGCTTCAGGCATTCGCCCAATCACAATGCGCTGGATAGCTGGCCAATCACAGCATACCTCGCTTTTCAGAGAGATGAGCCTTGTAAAAATCGATGTGTTTCAGATGGCGGGACATAGAGGATAATGTACAGTATGTGGAAAATAATGTGTTTTTTTAAACTTAAACTGCATAAACACATTCCATTACACCAAATACACAAAATAATGTTCTTTTTAGCAGCATCATATGACCCCTTTAACACTTTGACTCTGTAGAGGTATCAAAACAATGTTTGATAAACATTTGTTTAATAATCCTGACTGGACCTACATAGCAGCACTGGCACAAATGATACTGTGATTTGGGGCAGCACTACCTGTTTGACTGACTGATTCACAGATGATTTCCTATTATGCCCTTTTTATGAAGTCTTGATTTGGTGTACTAGAATAGGTCTTCATGCTTGATTGTTCCAAAATGCATTATTTTTCAAATACTTTACATTATTGCAGCACCTCTCTTCCCAGTCAGTCTCGAACATACAGTTAGTTCCTTAATTCCTGTTTGCTTCCTCCGAAAGGTTTGATTTAGAGCCTGTTCTGGAAAGGCCATGCATCCTACCATGCATCACCAGCAACAACACACTACTAAAGCAGTTCTTCTTTGTCTTCTCTAGCGCAGCTCAACCAGGCCTCGCCCCCTTTTTTGCTTATTCTGTGGGCGGAAATTATTTAAATAAGTCACTTTGAGATGTCTCAATATCTGAGCCGTACGATCCATTTGTTGTAGTTCTTAAAAAAGTGTTTTCTGTTAGAGAATATCTCCAATTTAAAATGCTCTTTGAGCTGTGTGATCTTTTTCATTCTCGAACAGCAATATTACACAGTAACTAATATTGAAAAAGTGAAAAAGCATAGTAGGACCCCTTTAATTTTGAAGGGAGGCTGAATAAATCTTTCACTCTGGAGAAAACCTGTTTGATTAAAAAATGCAGAATTTATTGTTTTAACAAAAACAGAGAGAGAGAATAATTTTTTGTGTAACTGTAAACTCTGAAGCAAAATAGACAAAATGTTGATGGCTGTCTATAGAACTATAAAACAGAACAATCAGGTAGAAGAAATCTAAACCAATTATAAAAAAAAAAATGCATAAAGAAGAAAGAAAACTGGAGCGACATGGATCCTACTGATGTGTATAATTGTCAGTGCTAAAATAATGTTTTTTTGTTTTTTATCATGTAGAGTCACTGTAAGTAAGCCATTGCTATAGTTAATCTTTCTGAAGAGTGACTGTGAATGTTTAAGCAGCCTAACATGTCAACGTCTGACTCAATCAACTGTTCGAGTTTGGGGAGGGACTAGCCATTTGCCAGATGATAGATGAGCGCAGAATAAGTGCTTGGGAAACTTGTTTCTCATGCTTTTTATTTTTGCAATTCCATTTAGTTCCACTAGCGGCACAGAACTCCCAGATTCACCTTTAACTGAAGCCAATATGAAAATGACAACAATGCAAAGTCAGCCATTTGAGAAACAATGTCATATTTAATAATAATGATATTAAAATAAATAAATAAAAATACAATGATATCATACATAAATATGGGTTAAAAATGTGGCACATCAGACAAGTGGAGCAACAGTGAATGAAGCGTGTGTATCAGGACGGGCTCGCTTACAAGTCTGCATGAGGACATATATTAATGACCTGATATCATCCACTACCTATACAGTGAGAGAGAAACACAGGGGTAGTGATTATGACGTGTTAAATGAAACATGGCTTTTAAATAGTTCAGTCAAAAACGTACACTTTGAAACCCGTTTCCAAAAATATGCGTTTTCAGTCCCCAAAACACTGTTATCGCGTAAACGAACAGGAACAACGGATAAAAAGTTTCCTGTTTTTGGCTGAAAAAAAAAAAAAAGGGCTCAGGTGGGGGAGGGTTTAAAGTTCATACGGTCTCTTTATTATAAAACTGGGCTGGTGATGGTCTCGGTCTCAGTCAACTCATTCACAGTCTGTTCACTGACTGCATGCTGATCATAAAACTGGAAAGCACTTATGAACACCACAAGCTCCAATCAGACTCTTATGCAGCATTTTGGCATCAAGTTTCACAGGTTTACTTTGTATGATCTCTAAACGGCATCTAAAAACAAACTGAGGTTGGTCCTTTTGTGCATCAGTAATTACAGTGTTTCTATACTCCAAACTTGGACTTGGAAGATGTCAGAGGGGTGTCTTGTGCACGTCATGTTTGTGGACTCTGTCACAATCATTCTGACATACAGCAATGCTTGTGCATTCTATGCACATGTGCGTATAAACAGACAATCCACAGCTGACACTGAATTTGGATAAATTGTGCGTGAAAGCATGTCCAGGTCCTCACCTCCTGATGTTGCTAGCATCTAGCTGCTCCTGTAAGACCGACGCTCTCTTCTGCAGGAAGCTGACCTGCAGATAAACACAGCTCAAGTTTAGTGGTACGTTTATCAAATTAGGAACCAATTTACCTGCTAGGTTTTACCACTTTGAGAAATCACTACATTTTTCATGCACTGATTTGAAGTACAACAAAATCATTTACATGTGCAAGCATTGTCAGAGCATTATGGGCCAAACTTCTAGTTCTTTGGGGAAGAGTATGAGCTCAACAGTTATATATATGACGCCCATAGGATCTAAATTGTAAGCCCACAACTGCCAGACCAGATTACCGTACTCTACTTTTAAATGGCTCATGTGTGAGAAATTGAATTGTCCTTTATCTTTGGAAATAAAAGACTTCAATGTGCTATTAAAACATACTGTAGCTTTCAGAACTCAGAACGTCCTCCCAGCCTTTAAAAGAGCATTTACTAAAACTGTGTAACAATAGCGAGTAGAAAAATGTCTCATTGCAGCAACTGTAGATCCGCTGTGAGCAAAAGTGATTTCTTTATAAAAATATTTTCTCACAAAGAAATACACTTGGTGAATTGTGGCTTTTTTAATTTTGTATGAGCTTGAATTTTTTATTTTTTTTTTTTTTACATTGTTCTGAGACGATTTTCCTGGAAACCAAGATACACAGAGCAAACCTCAAAGCAAATCTAATGTTACCATCCTTGCAAATGCATGCCACTGACTATGGTTAGATTCCTGAATGGCCACTGGTTTTGTTAAAATAATGCACTGCTATGTGCAATGCTCGAAATATTCAAGGACAGAGGAGGCCACGCTGGTCACCAATTACAACGCATAAACATATCAGATCACAGAGCAGTGGCTGCGATTCTGAAAGAATCTAGTCAGAGCCATTCAGAGGCGTGTGCCAGGTCTTTGAACTGTGATCTTGAAATGTTGTTTGAGGGGCCCAGGGCCATGCCTGACAAAAAGGGGCTATTGTTTAGATTTGAAATGTTTAAAAAAATGCTCTCGCCACAGACTCGTGTAGAACAAGGCTGACTGTAACTAATAAGACCCTGGCCGGAGCCCTTGAAGACTGTATTAATGTGGTTGGCGGGTGTAATTGCACATAAGGAGATGAACTGGACCAGAGACTTCAAAGCCCTGTGGCCAAATTAGATCCATGCCCATGGAGGAACTTGCAACACTTGCTACCCCCTCCCCTTCCCAAGAAATCAAATAAACAAGAGCCACTTTAGTTCAAAGACATGAGGTCTGACTGCTCGGCATTATTAGCTGAGGGACAGAAAGCTGCAATGGCATACAAGACACCAAATGTGGGGTACTGAAGTGAAGTGGCCTGATCACATGCAGGACTTCATACGAGGTGCTGAAAACCTAGACTGGTGTTGTTCCAGTTTTGTGTAAAATGCTTTCCATTCATCAACAACTTTTGACTTTTAAGAGTTGTTTTGGAGGCTATAAATCAAATGATAAAGAAACAATCAAAACTTTGTCATTTACAGCAGGACAGTTGTGCTGGGTATGTAAATTTGATTTATGAGTGCTCATAACATACAGAACACTCAAACTAGACCTTAATTTTCAAAGTGTAAGCTCCAAACAACAGCAGATGCATTAAGATCGCAAACACAAAATGTTTCACTGTTGTTGTTTTTTTTGCAATGCAGCTCACTGGAAATATATGACTAGATTTCTGCAAAACCTGAAATTGGTTGTTCCAGGTACATTCGCTACACTTTTCAGGTGACGCCAGCAATAAGCATTATAAGAAATATCCTTTGCAGATGTAGCTTTAATAAACAGACCAGTTTAATGCGCCTGTGGGTTCCTTTTTTCAAAAAGATTTTGAGTTGCTTGCAGCATGTTTCACATTAAATCTTCTTTGACTGCCACTAAATAGCGTGTACAATTTTCTTCAATGCATGTTAATGGCTAATGCGCGTATCATGGCAATTCAGAAATGAAATTCTAAAGTGTTAATGCTTCATCACATTTAAAATGAATGTACTACCTACACTAAACCCTTAATCAATTGATAGTGTTAACACAGTAAACATGAGATAAAGATGCACTTGCTGAAGCAATCGTGCCATTTTAGCATGCTTCTACAAGGCTTTAAGCTTTTTTGTGGAGTGTTGTGACTTGTGTTTTACAGGACTCGTACCCTGGCATTCCACATTGCAAGAATTAAAAAACTGTATTTGAAAGTTTATTATATCAGAAAAGCCATACACATGGAGATGGTTATGTGATGCAAATGGCAAAATGTATCAGTTTACAAACCATGCACTACAGTAAAAGTGATTAGTGGTCATAAAATAGTATTGTGCAAGGACTCACAGGAAAATAAGTCTTTATTAATCAATAATCTGCCCCTGTAATCATCATCATTTGTGTGAAAAGGAAAAAAGTTGGTGGTTTTACTGCCTCTAGTGTTCATTTCAGCTGGAAAGTGCATTGAAATGTACTGTCTGTATGGGTTCATTTTTGCAGTTTTACAGAATTGTAGCCAGAGTCATGTATTTCCAATGAGCCTGGATTTTTTTTTTTTTTCAGCGATTTATGTTTTTAGTGTGTGATGTCTAGAGCAGCTCATTCTTCAATCTTTGTTTGGATGTGGTTGGAGTGTTAGTTGTTCTTATAGCTTTTGGGAATCGATTCCACTACTGAGGAATGAAGACCAGAAGTTCCATGATATGGCCAAGTGGGTACTTTTCATGTTAAGGAACAGGGTTATGTGGCCAGAGTTAGTTAATTGTAGTCTTTGCTTGTCCCATGTATGGTCACAGGAATGCTGGAGCCTATCTCAGCGTCTCGGGCCGTGGGCAGGAAAACATTGTGCATGGATGACCAGTCCTTCGGTGGAGTTGACGGAGAAAGGAACCATGAAAACAATGTAAACAGTCCAAGGTCAAAAAACAAGCAAGGCAAGGAACACAGAGAAGACGATGTCAATACAGGCGATACAATAATCAGCAATGCGAGTGTGGATGAGTGCAACCTTTATAGTGTCACTGATGGGAAACAGGTGTGGTGTGATAATGAGAATACAAAGACGAGACCCACTATCGTGACACAGATAAACAGAGATATATACATATATATTAATTTGGAAAGCGGTCATGTAAGAAGTGGGGTAATGTAATAAATTTTTTACTGAAACACATAACATGAAAATTAAAGCTTTCATTTAGCTGAAAGCCAAAACCAAAAATAAAATTTGTTTAATAATCAATTGTTTCATCAAATATATTTAATAATCAACACTTAAATAGAAAATAAGTTGTACAAACATTTAAATTGCACTTATATCAACTTTTTAATTACAGAAATATGTTTCTACTCAATTTTTTGTTATATAAATATTTAAATGGTGGCTGTAACAAAAACTTCTTTTCATGAAAGATTTATTCAAATATACATAAAAGGTTTATTAAAAGTTTAATTTAAATAAAAGTAAAAAAAAGGGCAACCAATTATTGGATGGTAGGCACGGCACAAATAATGTTTAGTGACATTTTGTTCAACAGAAAACAGCATAGACTAAAAGACTGATTTTGAGATGTGAAAATCCATATCGGTATCAGTTAAAATACATCACATTCTAATCAAACTGTCCGTGTTTATTTTTCGATAATGACTGACTGTGATATATGGAATTCCCTAGCTGACGAGTCATTTCCCCAGACTGTTTGCAGGAAGGAGAGTCTCCAATCAAATCTGCCAGCATCCAGTCAGCGAGTTCCCCTTTCAGTTGGATATTATATCTTCCTTTTCACACTTTTTTCACTTAAAAAAAAAAAAAAAATTCTGTTCATTTTATTTAACAAAAATAAACACCTTTCCGAATCCTAATGCCACACTCAAGTGCTCCAGGTGTGTTTGTGAATCTGTATATATGTGTGCGTTGGTGGTTTTTCTGACCTGCCTTACAAAAATACATTTAAACACTAACATATATGTGTTAATGTGTGTCCAGTGGGAGTTCTTGATCACCTGTGACTTAAGCGAGGTGATGGTGTCCTCCAGCTCCTGCTGCAGCTCTGCGGGAATCAGGCCTTTAATCTTCGACTCACACTCCTGACGGACATGTGTGATCTACATGAGAAGAGAGGGAAGAGTTTAAAAATGTACCACCTCTATCAGACTGTCAAACACTGTGGTCAGTCCTCTGTAATCTAAACCTGTCTGTCTAGCAAGTACAAACTATACACTGAACATACAACTTTGGCAAGTTTGGTTAGGTCTTTCCTCTTCCTTTACACACTCAAGCAGAGAAACACTTTTTGTCAACAAATTGAGGAGTGGAGAAGACACGCTGCACTGAGGATACAGCAAGGTCACGTCTAGAGGGGTTTTGAAAGACCACTTTTTGCCTCAATAAACTCCTAATTTGCTGCTTATCAATAGTAAGGTAATTGTTAAGTTTAGGTATGGGGTAGGATTAAGGGATCTAAAATATGGTCATGCAGAATAATGCATTAATATGTGCTTTATAAGGACTTATAAACAGCCAATATGTTAATAATATGCATGCTAATAAGGAACTAGTTAATAGTGAAAATTGGTCCCTATACTAAAGTGCAAAAACATGGCAGTGATGGTTGGTATTATCTAACTATTCATAGCTGCCATGCCTAATTTCTGATCAAATCTAAAAGTAAAAATAAATAAATAAATAAAAAGAAATAGAAAAAGAAAAAGAAAAAATACCTTATACCTTGCAAATACCTTAGATGACTTATTACAATTACTATGATGCAGCCTCAAATTTCAAATCTTTTTTTTTTTTTTTTAAAGGTCACACTTTAGTTTGGGAACCAATTCTCACTATTAACTAACTCTTAACTATGACCTTTGCCTCAATAAACTCATAGTGAGAACTGGTCCCTAATCTAAAGTGTTACCAAAATAAATAAATAAATATTTTAATTAATAATAATTTTTGGGGCTAATTTTGCGTATTTTTGAATGTGCTAGTCTTTCTTGGTGTTCATCATTCTAAAAGACTGTCTCATGTGAATGTGAGACTGTATGACCATTTCTAGTCTCGGTCTTAAGAGGTCTGTGTTTAGGTCTTGTTTTGGGTCTTGGTGGGTCTGGTCCG
Organism: Cyprinus carpio; assembly: GCF_018340385.1. Lineage (NCBI taxonomy): Eukaryota > Metazoa > Chordata > Actinopteri > Cypriniformes > Cyprinidae > Cyprinus > Cyprinus carpio. The sequence continues at coordinate 33,584,110 of NC_056574.1, forward strand.
GCTCCTCTGCTGGCCGTGTCAGACAGACACTAATGTCTTTGGCAGTTTCTATCTACCATCTTAAGTTAAAAACATCTTAATATTTGCCTTGTTTGAGGGAACAGAAGCGCAACAAGAAAGATGATTGCCTTTCCTAAAATAATTTTCCTGTTGTGGATTTAACTGATTGTTCTGGCTTTCTGTAATTAATCTTCCGGAGTACAATAAAAGGATTGGAAAGCCACTTCAAAGAGGAAGAGTATACATTATCTGAACACAGCTCTGTTCTTTTTTGTCCCACAGTGAGCTGTAGACTAGGCCTTTGCCATTAACCCAGTTGTCCCCCGGTCACTGCCCTCCTTTTCATTTGACAAACCCCAATGTTACTGAAGATGATGCAACACTACTTCAGACTCAGTTCAAAAACAAAAGCTGAAAATATAGATTATAATAAGTCTTTCCATTTGGTAACTAAAAACCAGATCCATTGTGTGAGGAGACTCCTGATTATATCCCCAAAAATGATAACATTGGCTATTGAGACAACATCTGAGTGTCTATAAGATGATCGTATTTGGTTTGAGGGTTCTTGAGATCTAGTGGTAGATGCTGGACTCATAACAGCATCATGTTCTGCTCTCCACTGGCCTCCAGTCCCAAACACTTTATCTCAATTACCCTCTTCATCATACACATTCCATGCAACACAGCTCAGCTAGTACACACTACAGCAGACGCATCCCTGCGTACTGTATCGGGAGGCCCACGTGTAATTGAAGTCGACATGCCATGAATGTTTGCCTCAGAGAGTGGGAGGTAAAGGCATCTGTGAGGGAAAGGAAACGGGGGAGTAGTTTTCAGAAACAGCTAGACAGCTTTTTAAGAATAGGAGCTATCGCACAGTGCTGTGTCTGGCTACTAGCCCACTACGTACAACTTTAATTGTGCAACATATCTAGCATGAGATGCAGCAAAAATGCGCCAGTGGAAAGTGGCTCTTAGCATGTGATTGCTAACAGCATGGCTAAATGAACCGGTAAAAGGCTTTGGCAGTGAGTTTACTAGAACTGGTGTTATTGCATGAGACTGTGGAGGACATCTCAACTTCTGAACCCTTGGCAGCATCAGTGACTACAAGAGGTTTGCTCCCCATTTACAATGGTAGCCCTGTGAGGAGACGAACTAGATGGAAAAAGAGAATGGTGTTTGGTGTTCTCACCAAACTCACCACCACGATGCTATAGGGTTATGTCTAAACTTTGTAACTGGGTGTATCTTTAATCTTATCATGGTCCCTGTAACCTATTTCTACATCTTTCTGTAAGAAAGTCTCAGGATCTCCGACATTTTTTCTTCTTTCTGAACATCAGGACTCTCTTTCACAGTCTCAGGGTCTTCCTATCAGTTCCTCAACTATTTGTCAATATAATACATTTGAATTATTAACCTTTTAACCTCTAAAAACAACAATTTTATCACTATAATAATACCCTCTTCGGAACGATTCTCAAACAGCAAAGTTGTGATGTGATATCAACAGTTTCTGGAGGTTCTGTAGCTCAATTGGTAGAGCAACGGGGGTTTGTTCCAATCAATAATTCTAAGTATGAGCAATACTGACGCTTGTCTTAGCGAACACCACTAAATATGTAGACGTCACAAACTTAAAATAATAACAATAATAATAAAAATATGAATGTCCATTTCAATAAGTGCTACTCAAAAATGAAAATTCTGTCATCAGGTCCTTCTAAACCTGCAGGGCTTTCTTTCTTCTGCAGAACACAAAGCAAATATTTGAAAGAATGTTTCCATTATTTTTGTCCATACAATGGAGGTTAGTGGGGTTATAAAGAATAGTCACCTGACTTTGTCATTGTATGAAAAACACTGAAACATTTTTCAAAATATCTTCTTTTGTGTTCTGCAAGGTTTGGATTGGCATGAAAATGTTCACTCAAAATGTTATTTTCAGTGTTTAATCTGTAAATCCGAAAGTGCTGGAATGCTAAGTGCATAGCGGCCGCAGGTCCCGGGAAGAGCACAGAACACGTGCTTAAAATAACATATGCCATGTACTCAAATCCCCACTGACCAAACCATGGGGCTTACAAACCTCAATTTCAAATAACTTTCGTGATATAAATATTGTGACAACAATAAAAAATTATTTTAAGCTACTCACATTAATTTATGAACTAAATAAAAACTAAACAGAATCACGTAAATGCTATATTTTCAATTCAAAACAGCAAAATTTGACTAGAATTCAAGTAGTTTGGATCACTGCATGTTTCAGCCAGTCTTTTAACATTTTTCAATTCTCTCATAAGATATGTGAAGACATTAATTTAAGAAACATTTAATGATTGAATGTTTAGCTGCTTGTATTTAAAGTGTTACTCCACCCCAAAATGAAAATGTTGTCATTAATCACTTACCCCCATGTCATTCCAAACCCGTAAAAGCCCCATTCGTCTTTCGGAACACAATTTAAGATATTTTGGATGAAAACCTGGAGGCTTGAGACTGTCCCATAGACTGCCAAATAAATAACAGTGACAAGGTCCAGAAAAGGTATGAAAGTCGTCGTCAGAATACTCCATCTGCCATCAGACGTGCAATCTGGGTTATATGAAGCAACAGAAACATTTTTTGTAAGCAAAGAAAATAAAGCATCCTGTGGCGCGGATGACACAGAAGAGCATACGCAGCATACGGTGATATGGAGTGACACAGAGGAGACCACTGACAAAGGAATTATAGAATAAAGTCGTTACTTTTGTTTTCTTCGCTTACAAAAATTCTTCCCGTCACTTCATATACCACAGATTGCACGTCTGATGGCAGATGGAGTATTCTGACGATGACTTTCATACCTTTTATGAACCTTGACACTGTTATTTACTTGGCAGTCTATGGGACAGTCTCAAGCCTCCAGGTTTTCATCCAAAATATCTTAAATTGTGTTCCGAAGATGAACAAAGCTTTTACGGATTTGGAATGACATGGGGGTAAGTGATTAATGACAACATTTTAATTTTAGGGTGGAGTATCCCTTTAACCTTGCGCTCTTTCGCCATTAAAAAACTGAAGCATCATGCTAGAGTTCATGCTTGCATTCTTTGATTTGATTGGCTGCTTCATTCATTTTTGAAAATGACCAGCAATGTTATTAGACAACTGAGGCAGACCAGACAAAATAACTTTAAAGTTTTTGTCATCCTAACAGCATACAATGGACAATGGACAGCAGCAGAGCAAAACAGAAGAATATTCTCATGCATACTATAAGCATATTAGCTATTTATAAGTACTTATAAAGCACACATTAATGTCTTATTCTGCATGACCATATTTTAGATCCCTTTATCTTACCCCATACCTAAACTTAACAACTACCTTCCTATTAATAAGCAGCAAATTAAGAGTTTGAGGCAAAATTAAAGTGCCCCTATTATGCCATTTTTAAGGTTGCTAATATTGTTTTATGAGTCTCCTAAAACAGGCTTGCATGCATGCAAGGCCAAAAAACATGTTAGTTTTCTCAGAAAATAGATTTAATTTTACCTCATTTAAATGATTCATAAACAACTTGTGCGAAGCAGTTCAAAGAATCAATTTCTCTAAACCCCTCCTTTCCATGAGCCCTCACTGCTGTGATTGGTCAGATGATGCAGTCCTTTGTGATTGGTCCAGAGCCGTAGAGAGATCGTTCTACGGCTCTGGATTGGTCTACCGCGTACAGTGCATATTGGAAATGAAACGCCAATTGCCTTGACAGAATGACAGCCCTGGAGACTTGTCAATACATAGTAAATATTGTATGGATTGTAGCTTACCAACTCGAGCCGGATTCTGAATAAAATTCAAATTCCTGACAACTCGTTTCAGTGATTGCGAGCCGACTTTTTTTTTGACAGATAATAACTTGATCTATCGTGTACTGTCAGCTTCACAACTTTGCAGTTAGTTTATGTTCACATACAGCTACATGACACACTGCATTTAAGGTAATAGTCAAAAAGGTCTAATAGGGGCACTTTAATAGTGAGAATTGGTCCCCAAACTAAAATGTGACCAGAATATTAAATACTAGGGACATGTAATTCGCAAATAATGTCTACTGATTTTGTGTTAATGTAAATAGCATATTTATGGCCAGAAGGGCAAAAACAAAAAACAAAAACATGCCAGTATCCTCACTGTTACCATTTGCTAATCTTCCACTTTCTGTCATCCCAACCAATATTCTGTTTAACGGAGCATGTTTAACCCTCATCAGAAGTGCCCATAATGCCTCTTCTGGATCCATGCAAACCGGTACCAGAACACAGACAGTCAAAAACAGAGATCCTGGATCCTGTTCTGGCAGGATCCAGCACAAAATTAAGCCCTGATTATTTTTGAGCAAACTATGCCTTTAAACATCCTTGACTGTGGCATGACAGACACTCAGTATATTCCACTCATTTATACAGGTTTCCTTTTTCAATAAATTCTGACAGATCCTTACAATCAAAGCTGAAACACTGGGCCACTTTGAGGGTTAGGCTTTGTGCTTTATTTTTGATTTCGACTTCCTTCAACTAATGAACTTGACATAAAAGCTTCCAGAATTCACAACTGAGCAATGTGACTAGTGAACGATTTCATCTTCCTTTCCTTTTTAAAAAGTATTCTTTGTTGTTTAATAGACCAATCTCTATTTTGAAGACAGCAGCAGTCTCCTTTCCACCATTCTCACTTAAAATGACACCATTTCATCTATATATAGTCTTTAGATTGTGCCTGCATTTGACTTTGCGAGATGCAGAATGTGTCACTAGCTGGGGTTTTTGACAGCTGCCAGCTGAAAGCAGCAAGACCTCAGCACTTTGAATGTTCAAATAAAGTTTGTCATGTCGTCAGGAGCTTGATGTATGCTAATGAAGGGGTGGAGGGGAGGGAAAGAGTGCACAAGCATTAAAAAAAAAAAAAAAAAAAGACATGGTAAAGTGACAAAAACATTGTCAGGTGCAGAAGGTACATCAAAAACCTGCATCACTCACAGAGTTTTGCATCTTAAAATTGGCGGTTCTGGAGTCAAGAGCACTAGTTGAGTATGGAGCTCTCTGAATAGCAGGCAAACTGAAAAGGAGCATTTTCAAGAGGCTGGGAGTGATGTGAACAGAAATTAGAGGTTGGAAGTGGCTCTTTATGAAGTTATGAGGCAGAAGTATGATTTATGAAGTGCCACTCCAGTGGAGTGCGGCTCCACAGTAGCACCGGTGCGGTAATGGGAAGCTAATGGAAAATGATGGCACTTACTCTACGGTGCGCTGGCAGCGGAGTGGAACAGATCTAATGTTTTCACATCTTTTCTGTGGAAATACACAGCCAATAGTAATGACTCTGTTATTGGCAAAGGAGTAATACTAACTATACTGCAATGAAATGCATGAATTTGTTTATAAACCTTATGCATCAGAGAAACAAGTGCACAGCCATCTTTAGAATTTTGTCTTTGGACTTCCATTTTTTGTGTTAGCTCCATTAACTGACTTTTTAATTCAATAAACTCCTAATTTGCTGCTTATTAATAATAAGTATGGTAGTTGGTAAGTTTAGGTATTTGGAAGGATTAGGAATGTAGAATATGGTCATGTAGAATAAATGTTTTATAAGTAGGCCTACTAATAAACAGCCAATATGTTAATAATAGGCCAATATGTTAATAATAGGCATGCTAATAAGCAACTAGTTAATCATGAGAATTGTTCCCTATACTAAAGTGTTACCATAAATTCATTTAATCTTACCTTCACGCTGAGGAAATACTAATGGACGGGTGAAGACAAGGAGCGCAGCGCTGAAAAGGGGCAGAGCTACATAAGGCCTATACACTACTACAATATTAAAGTCGACAAGAAATTGCAACAAATAATTTGCTACTCGTTTCATTGATTTAATCAGTCATATTTCTAACAAAAAAGACTTGATTCATCTAGAATTGATTGGTTCTTGAAAAGCGTATGCTACTCCACATGGTGGTAGTGGTTCTGTCTTTATAGGTTTCTTTTTTATTGATATCATAAGCTTTACATATTTAAAACGGCTTTTTAAACTGTTCTGTTGGTTTGAAATGCTAGATTCCATCCAATGCAACTTGTTTGTTTAAGCATCCGACATATTAATACCGACTCCAATTGGGTGAGTTTGGTGAGGTACTGGCTGTTTGACCAACAGCAGATTGGGGGATTTGTTCAGAAAAACAATCATATTTTTGAAAAATGTTTGGTCATACAGAAATTGCATACTGTATGTTTAATAAAGCAAGTAAAAGTGTAAAAGCATTGGGAGTGTTCAATGCATCATCACTGACATCACCGAAATCCCATGCTTACATCAAAAGCTCAGCTTCACCCTCACCAATGCCGGCACTGGAGTCATCAGCACACTTAGCAGGCAGCGAATAGCTCCTGTTTAACTAACATGTCAAATCCATCCTAATATGAAAATAACACCTTGCAATGCCTCAGGAGGAAACCTCCCGGAGGACTCCGTAACTTAACTGTTTCGAAGGCTTTGTGTCTGTAATCATCTCATCCTGGGTGCCAATGAGACTGCGCAGAAACATGCCACTGCCATGCCGACATTTCATGCCAAGCAGGCGTGGAGGGGCCCGGAGCAACAGAGCGAGGAACATCTGTTTGAAGTCTGGGCAAAAAGAGGGCTGTTTTTGCATGCCGAGGATTGCATTACAAAGACATGTCTTGGAAGATAAACTGGGGCAATATCACTGTACTGAAAAGAGTGCAGGCCTCTCAGCCTTTATTTCCACATATACTCCCTCTCTCACGAACACACGCACAGCGTTTGAGATGTGGGGTGCTGTGAGGGTTTATGAGGTGGGAGTAGATGTTCTTTGCAGGCGCTCTGTCTCTTAAGGAGGTCTGGGGTGGGTGATCACATTCCAAAGTGGAGGTCTTGTCTCCAGGGCTTGTTGAAGTCAGAATGAAATCAAAATTGACCCTTGAACCGTGTTACCCTCATACTAAAGTTGGGTAGAAAGGAGAAATCACACTGCACTTTTGTATACAACACTGCAGAGTGCCCATGAATGTCAAGATTTTATGGTTTATCTTGTACTTTAAAGGGCAAGTATGAACTGCTGTTCTAAGAAAAGAGCAAATAGTTTTGGACAGTTATCACCAACTATTTCTCATGGATAAAATTCCTACATTTTTTCTTGTTGAACATCCTGATTTGCTCAGAAATATGCATTACAGAATTAAAATGAATTGCATTATTTTTTTTTTTTTACTATAACAGTTGTTCTAAATCTCGATGCTCAATTGATAATCATCAACTTTTTAATGACAAAGGTGTTGCTTAAAAACAATATGAAACCACATATTTAATGCCTTTAACTTTACTAAAGTGACATATTTTAGTTGGAAATAATGTAAGTGGTACTTGATTTTATCTATCGGGATTTGACTGGCTCATGATCATTAGCCTATGATATTAATTGTAAATCATTAATGCGTTTTGATAGACTGTTGGAACAAACATAAGACAAGTCCTCTGCTTAATCTGACCTGTGTTGCAGCCTGGAATTAAACCACACCATGCTGGTTCTGTCTGGTAAGAGGAGAACTGGCTCCCCGACTGAGCCTGGTTTCTCCCAAGGTTTTTTCTCAATTTCTGATGGAGTTTTGGTTTCTTGCGACTGTCGCCTTTGGCACTTGACTGATTGCACAAACACTACAAGAAGAGAGCTGAACTGGAAGATGACATCACTGAATCATTAATGAACTGACTTTAACTGGAAAAATGACTCACTATCTTCTTGCATCATTGACAAACTATTTTCCTGTTTAACACTGTAAAGCTGCTTTGACACAATCATTATTGTATAAAGCGCTATACAAATAAAGGTAAAACAAATGGTTGCTTTTAGGGATGCAAGATATTATCGGACCAATATCAAAATCGGCTGATAATGGCTTTAAATGTAAATATCAAAAACTACCCCATGCCGATAATTATGCCGATATGTCTTGCTGCTAAGAGGAATACATTAACTTACATGAACTTAGGGTGTGCTAGCGATTAGATCACGTCAACACTGTGGCTCATTCTTGAAACAAAGTTTTGCCTGAATGGTGATTGGATTCACTGTTTTGGAGAATGCACGTACAGAATGATGCTTTTAGAGTGTGATATAGTAAACAGTACTGACGGCTGAAGGTCTGGAATCCATGGCAGCTTTCTTTGGCCAAGGCCCAACTATGAGGCCATTTGACCGACATGTCAAACAACCAATCACAGTTTGTTTCAGGGTGTGGAAATGTCTCCACAATAACAGACTGGTATGTAAAACTCTTTTTTTAAGGATTCTGTGCCGTGAACTTTAAATATTTTATGTACTTTTGAGAAACCAGCATTTAGTTGATCCTGATAAGCGCTCGTCGTGACAGTTGTAAACACTTCTCCAGGAAATCCTGTATAATTCAACCAATCCGATGACGACTTCGAAAAGTGTTTCCACTTTTGTGTGCCGTATGCAGCAGACGTCTCAGCCTCAGTGTGACGTCTGAGGCTGAGACTCAAGGCTGATTTATACTTCTGCGTTGAAACTACGCCGTAGGTTCTGCGTAGTACGTGCAGGCTACAGCGTAGCCTGACGTGCACCTCTCCAAAAATGTCACAGCGTGTCAAATCTACGCAGACCGCAAGCACTGTGATTGGTCTGCTAGTACCCCTCCCTCCATATGTATTTGAGTTTTGTGTTTTTTTTGCACTTTAACATATTTCAATGTTACACCTTCTTATTTAAAATAAAACAAAGCAAAGAACAAGTGTCTTATCATTTATTATAAAACGTAGCATTACATCACTTTGTTGTCCACGACAAACAGTTATTCTGCTATGGTACGTTACAAGTCCTTGTGGAGATTGAAAGAATGCCATCTTTTCCTGTTCTGTTGTCATCTCTTTTTTGTAGTTTTAAATAAATTATCTGTTCTTTTATATAGTTTTGCCACAGTGACAGGTATAATGCTTCTCCAACGAGCCGCTTCTTCTTTAGCTTTTGTCGTGGTACTGCGGGTGACACCAGCAACATGCCCGTGGACACTGCAGACTAGCGGTTTGCATGTGTACTGTACGTCGACGCGGACATCAACGAAGTTTAAATGAAAACCGAAGCACAGCCTACGCCGTAGAGGCTATGCCGTATGACCGACGCAGAAATATAAATCAGCCTTAAGTAAACAGTAATAGCACGTGTAGCAGTGGCGGCAGCAGCGGCAGCCTCCCCCGTGTCCTAATGCCTGCTCAGTAAGGAGTTTTAAATTCCGTAGGGGGTGCATTTGGCTTCTAATAAAATGAAAGCAAAACACACAAATAATATTTAGACTGTTATTCTAATTAAATAAAGCAGTAATTGAAGCCATGAAATCAAAAGTATGTTTTGATTTAAAGGTCAGAAGCTATAGCTTACATAAAAAAAAATAAAAAAACAAACATTTTTCTTTATGTGTGACATTAATTTCTGTTATCTTTTTTAGTTTAAGCTTTTATTTAACCTTCTAAATATCTTCAACAAACAGCAAGACAGTCATCAGTCTAGACACCACCTAGTTCCTAATTGTCAGGTGTCTGGCCAATTTTCATCATAACACAGTTTGACCACTAATCGATTGGCTCTCAGTCATATAAAAGGCATCTCTGGGACTCTTCCACAGAATATAGTGCCAACTCAGTGCAGCTGTTCCTCTAGAGAGCCCTCCTGTACCCTGAACAGATACTTCAGCCTAGGGCACATCCCAACAACTGTCTATAGAGCCCAGTAAAGGTCAGCAGAGGTTTCCAGGACAAAAGGGTGTTTCTACACACATACCAGGTTCAGAGACCCTCCTGGAGCTATTAATCAGCTAATTAGCTCTCTCTCACTCTCTCTCTTTTCTTTAACTCAAGATCAAGGTGGCTTTTTATTATTGAGAAATCCCTCTGAAATGGGGACAGCATTCCTGGCCCAGGGCTCTGGCTCCTGAAGCCGGATATCATGGAATGTGTAAAATGTGTGCAGGGCATATCAGTGACTCAAGTGAGGAGACATGGCTTCTTCCTGGCCCTCCAGGGGACATGGCATGCACTCTGGGGTCCAGGCCATTTGTAACTTTACCTGCTCCTGGTATTCCAACTCGCGCCTCATCAACTTCTTCTCAACGGCATGCAGCTGTCTCTGTAGACTCTCCACACGTTCCTGAAGAACCTGAAAGGGAAAATTGTGAATCGAGTTTTAGATAAAGAAGATTCCAGATAAAGGAAAGAAGCATCACTGTCAATAAAGCTGAGCATCAGTCAAATCCATAAAAAAAGGGTATCAAATACATCACATAAAGAATTTGATCAGCTGACAGCCGATCATTTAATTTCAAAACCATTTAGAATAAAATCATCTATTCATTCTTTCAAAGGGCCAAGTAGCAGTTGTTCACCTCAGAAGCCTGCTAGATCCATTTAAGAAATCGCAAAACTGTTCTGATTGGATGAAAGCTAAGCATTATTCTCATCCTTAAAAACGGCACATCCTGGTCACACAGAAAACTTATTTTTCATACTCCATTCTATAACATTTAGAAAATTTATATTACAACACTAATCTATTGTACACAAAAGCTGGTTAACAGCTCATTAACATATGATCACCCACATAAGCATAGCAAAACATATGAAGGATTCAGAAACCTGACCTGGCCTGATGAAGGGGGTAAGAGCAAAAGCAGCCTGTTTAATTGTAAAAGGCAGGGTGGAAAATGCTTTCAGTGCGAGAAACCTTGAGTAATATTATAAGTCTTCTGCACAGTAAGCACTAAATTTCCAGCATAGTGGTTTTTGAGCCAAATAAATCACATTTTACTGTTTGTGACTGTGTGAGACATGGTGACAGTGAAAGCATTTTGAATAGTCATGTTCAAATCACATCTGTGAAGGAGGTCATGGAGCTTCACACTGAAAAGTTGTGTGTTAAAATCCACATGGGGTCAAATGATCTATAGTAACAGTCTGGGGGGGTTAAAAAAATATGTAACAAAAGTGGCTCTTTAACAATGTGACTTTCTTTTATGATGCAACAGAAACTTAAAAAAAAAAAAAAAAAAACTTCACTAAAGCATATAAGAAGCTACAATAAACCATAATTAAATCATTTTGTGACCATAATGGATGTAATCATGAACAGGCATATGGATTGAATGATTTTGCTTATCATCAAATTAATCTGCATTTTCATTTTCCATTTTCTCTCAGCTTCAATTTCGTACAGACATGCCCACAAATGACTGACTAGCTACCATTTTAATCCATAAAAAAGCAGTGGATGAATGGAAAAGTCATATTTAATTCCCACTGAACTGACTTCAGTCAAATGAAAAAAACTTTTTTCTCAGTATTTTTTTTTTTTCTGCTGACTACAAGGTCTGACTTTCTAGTTGTGAAGGGTGAAAGGTCAGTGATGGTCTAATGCAATGGAAATTAACTGAAAGACTGTTGAATTGACTCTTGGCAAGCAAAAAGAATAGCATCAATTAAAACCCAATGTACACTAAGAACAAATGTACAGCCTGCACCAATGTTATCAAAGCAAAACAAATCGTGCACTTAAATGTAAATTATTCAACCAACAAAACAAAAAAAGTATATTTTTCAAAAACATTCCCATTGAGGGGCGAGGGGGCTTTAGTTGAACCTTAAAATAGTATTGTATATGAAATGAAATGTACTTCCAATACCTTGCTGCCTCATTTTCATCATAAACACAGTGTCTACCTAAGACCTATCGGCTGGTGTGGCAGAAAGTTCATTTCAGACTTTGGACAGGCCTAGAGGGAAATTTAGGAAGCTTTCATAATGAACACCGAAGCAATGACCTTCACTGCATACTAGTCCACATCTAATGAAGCACAACAAAGCCAGTAACCCGAACGCCAGCAGACCCCAGAAATGTAACAGCCTTTGTGTGGTGATGTTTCCTGGAAGAGTGCTGACAGTTACGAGCCGAGTCTTTTATGTGGTTCCTAGCAGATTTACGAAACAGTGCCGGGTGGGGGGAGGGGTTGAAAATATCTCCGTCTTTCTCATTAAAGGACCCTGTCATCTGCGGCTCTCATTAATAGACAGCCTGAATGAGTCATTGTGGGTGATCCCTTTGTCCCGATGTTCTCCTGAAGAGCACATCAGGTCCTTCCAGACGGGATAAAGGTCACTGGCTAAGCTGAGCACGAAGGTAAGGGAGGCCAGTAAAGACAAACTACTAAAGTGGATTTCGTGTACTAACGCTCTACAGGCTCCATTTCATTTGATCTCATGGGACAGAGAGAGCCACTTAACTGCGAACCCTAGGTTTCCTGGACACCCCTGCTGCACTTGATCGAGGATACACCTTGATACCGCCTTGTGTTTTCCCTCGAAACCTTCCGAAGGGGCGAGGGAAGCATAGCAACCTCCCAGCTGTTGTTCCTCTCTGCGTGAACGTGTGATTTTCTATGGTGAATCTCTCCAAATAGGGTCCAGATGGCCAAGGCGATACGCTCTTTATCAGCCAGCCAGAGTGGGATCAATCTAAACAAGCGGCAAACGTGGAACATTTGATTTCCTGGGGGCAAGGGAAGGGGGACTGAATGAAGAGAGAGGCATGGCAATGGCCTTTATTTTCTCACTTTCTTGTCTCAGCCCTCTTGGTTTTCTTCAACAGCTGTTTATCCCCATAGATTACTAAAACACACACTCGCACACAACTAATACGCTACGTTCACACACGTACAGACCTGCATAGATGTGGATGTGCAAGTTCTGAATTGAAAAGCTCACTCACACTCAAAGGTGAGACCTGAGTCATTTTTCTTGGGTGGTCCACCTCAAACGATAAGGCAAGTATGTCTCCCTCTGGGTAAAGGCAATAGAAAAGAAAAAGAAAAAAAAAGAGAAAAGAATGGGCCTCTTTTATACTGCAGCCTATGTTTTGTTAGCACTAGTCGTCTCTTCATGTGGAATTTCTATTTGTAGTGTGCTGCTTTAAGACGTTTTTCAAGCATCAGATTAAAGAGATCTCTTAATGACGACAAGCCAGAGCACTTTAAAACTATAGAAGCGCAATTCGAGCCCAGAGGGCTGTGCACACATCAATGTGGCCGTGTGAGAGCGAGCTCGCATGGCTAAATTACAGACGTTCATCCCTTCCCTTCGCTCTGCCTTCCAGCTGCACACATGTGAGGTGTATGATGACAGCAGAGAATGTGGATGTGGTGGATATAATGACTTTAACCTGACTATTAAATGATGGATGTGAGGAAGAGTTTTGCTTGCAACAACAACTTATTTATTAAGAGCAGATACCTTTAATCATTTAAGTCAACATGAAATTAAAATCACTATAAAATTAAAATCACTATATAATTTCTTTAAAAAAGTGAAAACGATTCTACTCTATGAAAAAAAAAATGTTTTCATAATTGTTTCTTAAACTGTACGGTAACAATTTATTTTAAGGACCAATTGTCATAATTAACAGGTTTTTGCTTATTAGCATGCATATCACTACCATATTGGCTGTTTATCAGTACATATTTTAATGCCTTATTCTGCATTACCATATTTTAGATCCTTTAATTTGACCCCATAACCTAACAACTACTCTACTAACTATTAATTAGCAGCAAATTAGGAGTTCAGAGGTCCTATTAAGCTTTTCCACTTTTTGAATTTTAGTCAGTGTGAATTTTAGCGTCAGGTTTTTGGCATATCTAAAGGTGATCGCACACTGGATGAGAAGCGCAGTGTCTAGAAAAATTCTTACAATAAGTACAACAACACGTAGCTGGGCCCTGCTTGTTGTAAGAATTGGTGTGCATACACTCATAGAAAATACTATGTTCGAATTTTTAAGATGCGAAGTGAAGCTGCGGTTCTTGTCAACTGCCTTAAGGAACGCTGTTTTTTTCACCCCCGTGCCCAAATGTATTTGTTTGGGCTTCCGAAAGCGGATGATGTCAGGAAACATTGGTTGCAATTTATTTTTAACTCTGTTCCTGAGCATTATAACCCCACTTTGCTATTGTGTGCTGCACATTTTCCTGATGACAGCTTCCACAACATGAGGGAGTACAGTGCCGGTTTTCGCCAAAAAGCTTTTGTTGAAAGATGGAGCAAGGGGCGTGGTAGTACTGAAACATCGTCTAAGCTGTTCGCCAATCACAACGGACTGGAACAGCTAACCAATCACAACACATTATGTTTTTTGGAAGGTGAGCCTTCATCAAACCCGAAACTAATAGAGCCGTTTGTGCCAATTTGGGGAGAAAGGTACTTTAATAGTGTAAATTATGTGAAAAATAATGCGTTTTTCGAACCACCAAGCATGAGAGCATGTTCTAGTAAACCCCCAAAACAAAATCAAGACTTTGTAAAAGAGCGTAATAGGACCCCTTTAAAATAAAATCAGTATAAAAAAAAAAAAAAAAATATAAAGAATGCGATATATCCGCTCAACCATTCCAAGCACTCTAGCAAAGTCCTTTGTACTTTCTGATCAACAAAAAATATCCGCTCAACCAATCACAGCGCACCATTCCACGCACTCTAGACAGTAATGGCGGCATTCTGAATACACCCAGCATCCTAGTTTTCCTCATCTACTTTGTTCTTTGTGATCTGTATTGTTGTACTTAGTTTATATTTTGGGAGCGATGACTGACTGATTGAATATAGTCCAGTGCCTGTATATAAGATTAGTATTGACCAAGTTCAGAGGCTGTTCCAGCAAACATGCCTGCGCGGGCCCACTGTGGGTTTTCTGTGGGACAGTGTGGGCAGAGCAAATGTGGATTAACTTATTTTGTGTATTTTCAGCAGTTTCAATATGAAAAATAACTTTTATATTGATTCAATGAAAAAAAAAGTGTCATGGATTTATTGCATTTTGGGATTTTTTTTATTTTATTTTTTTATAAAATTTTACTTTTTAATGTTATTATGACCTAAGAATGCTATGTGAAAGTTTGAAACAGAAAATAGTGGTTTTCATCTTGCCACTTTCTTGATAAAGAAAATACATTTTTACTCAAATTAAAAATGGATTTTAGTGCGAATGGAAATTTGTTTTGGAACCAAACTCTTCAAATATAATAACCAACAAAAAAATGTGAGCATTGTTGAGATGTGTTGTGGGTGGTTGCCAGGGTGTCTCTATGTGGTTGCTAAAGCCGAGCTCACACTACAGGGGTTTTAAAATCATAACCGACTTTGAAATCTGGTTGCAGCACACACATAAGGAGAATCTTTGCAGATTATCTTCCCTCAAATATTAAACATGCACACACTACAAGATTTGAACATCGTGGCACATCACGCTCTGAGGCGATTTCACTCCAGCGCTTCTCTTTCTCCTTACGGTTGTGATGCATTTTCGACACATTATACAGACAGTCGTGTTACTACAAAATGTCAAGAAACAGTTCCCTCTATCTTCAATATCCAACGAAGTACATCACCTGTTTTGCGGTTTTGCGCATTGGCTGTGAAAGTACTGACATAATCATATAGCCATCATCCCGATTTAAATCCTAAATATCAAACATGTTTGATAATAATCGGGGATGCCCCGATTTGTGTGCGAGCAGATCGGGAGGTGCAAGGTTCGATCGGTGAATGCCTCACAATACCAAATAATCCGCGCCGAACATAGGGAAAGATCGAGGTGTTCGGCAAGACGTTTGCTCCGATTCTCGGGAGGGGGAAATCGGAGCTAAATCAGGCTAAAAATCCTGTAGTGTGAGCCAGGCTTAAAGTGTTGTATTTTTTGTTGTTGCTGTGTGGTTGCTAGGGTGCTGTGAGTTTTAGCTGATTTGTTGCTATGCAGTTGCTTACTGGTCTAAGTCAAAAGAGCCACCTTCAAGTAATTTTGTGATTTATTTATCCATTTGCTTTGGAATGAAAAAAAAAAAGGTTATTCTCCTTGACTCTTTATGAAGCAGATATTGGGTTTGTAAAGCTGTGTTTGAGCTACACAGGGCTTGCTTTATTTACTTTCTGCTTTGGTGTTTTGTGGTTCTGACACAGTGACTGCTGCTTTCAAACAATAACAGTTCAATACCATCCACAACTCTCCCGTGCCAAGAGCTGAGCATGCCAACACGTCCTTCACAAATCCTTTAGCAAACTACAAACACACAGAGCAGTCTGTGGGAGAAAAAAGGGTCCAGTGCAGTGTGCGGTGTAATTAAAACAGACCTGTTCAGTGGAAGCCTTTTGAGAACGGGAAATGGAAATATGAAAGCAAACTACTTTAACTGCCCTTGTGTAACAGATACTACATACTACAAATCTGAAAGAGAAAAAAAATAATTTTTCTAGCACTCACTATTGCTGAAAAACAACAAAAGAAAAGAAAAAAAAAAACTATTAGTAACAAAAAACCCCCCCTGTTTTTAAGGTTATGGTTAATGATTTAAGGTTAATGATGTGAAAATATGAGCCTGTCCTCCAACAAAAAACGACCATATAGGTCGTTTGTGCAAGCACCTTATTACGACCTATATTTACGTTTTAAAGTTAAGCGGCCTCTAGCGGGTGTAAAAATAATGACAGTATCGCGTTGCGTATAACGTCATTACCAATCAAAACGCACGTTTATTTAAATGCAATGTGTGGACTTTTTACACCGATCTCACAGTAATTCGTACATATTTTACTAGGTGGCTTATTCGTTCGATTGACCACACCTAACCCCACCCCCCTAAACCTAACCCTCACAGAAATCATGCTAAATTATGATTTTTTGAGCATATACATTTTACGTGCACGTCCGTTCTCTGGGGATCGAACCCATGATAGCATGATTGCATATCAAGGTATAACGCAATAATCTACCAACTGAGCTACACAAAACGCAAATCACAGTGCAAATAAAAGAGTACAAAACATTAATATGAAAACGACCTTTTGCCGATAGGGGCGCAATTGTAGTATATGCTCTGATGGGTCGTATTTCAGGGATTTGGACAAACGACCTATACGAGCGTATTAGTTGGAGGACAGGTTGGAAAATATCCCTAACCTTAAGCAATTCAACAAGAAGTAGTGCAGCCTTTTGAGGAGAGGTGTTCTACCACCTTATTTTAGTTTTGCAAATGATAAAATGGACAACACAATTCCACACACTTCTACTAAAGGAGGGATACACCAGAACATCATAGAGGCTTGGGGTGGGCTCTTTTAACTTTAACTGGTCACACTTTAGTAAGGGGACCAATTCTCACAATTAACAAACTATTAACTACGGCTTTTGCCTCAATAAAGTCCTTAATTAATAGTTAGTAAGGTAGTTGTAAAGTT
This sequence comes from Cyprinus carpio, assembly GCF_018340385.1. Classification (NCBI taxonomy): domain Eukaryota; kingdom Metazoa; phylum Chordata; class Actinopteri; order Cypriniformes; family Cyprinidae; genus Cyprinus; species Cyprinus carpio. Next base: position 33,601,471 of record NC_056574.1, read on the forward strand.
TAGGTATGATGTAGGATTAAGGGATCTAAAATATGGTCATGCAGAATAAGACATTAATATGTGTTTTATAAGAACTAATAAACAGCTAATATGCATGCTAATAAGCAAGTAGCTAAAAGTGAGAATTGGTCTCTAAACTAAAATGTTACCAACATGCTAAAGGTCACTCTGAACACCTCGGCAAACACATGCCACAAAATGCTCAGAAAAAATTCAGTTAAAACACTCTATAAGTACAATCTATAAACTACTTAATATACATAACAGCTTTAGACTCTTTAAAGCAAAAACAAAAGAAATTTAGAAAAGGATGCTGATCCATGGTACAAACCATCGCAAAGAATATATTTATCCTCTATTAGTTTTACGCATGCGGTTATTCAGTTCCAAATTATACATTGGTCTAAGGCTAAATTGGCTAAGATTAGGAGTGATATTGATCCTACATGTGACTGATGCAAACAATCACCAGTCACTTTATATCGTATGTTCTGGTCATGCCTATTGCTATTAAATTACTGGGCTTTATTTTATCTTTGAGACTTGAGGTCCTTGCACACCGAGTCCGAAATTTTCGTATGTGTTTTTTTGTATTCGTCATCCTAAAAATTCGTCACACACAGAAACCTTGCACAACGAGTCCAATGCATATGAATTAATCTGTTGCGAAAAAAGTCTTCAAGCAGTGAGAAAGATTTAAGTTCTTGAATTTATTTTTGTGCAAATGGAAAGACTCCCCACCATATGGACACTGGATTAAAGTTGTTAGGTATAATGTACATTTGGAGAAATTCTGATATTACATGAAATGATCATTCTGGAGATTCTTTACAACTTGGCAACTTGTCTGAATGTACGCGATGGCCAATCGGCCAATATGGGCCGCTACAGTGATCAAAAACACAAAATCGCTCATAACTCAAAGACCATTTGTCGAAGACTCAAGAGTCTGGAAAATGAAATGGCCGATTCCTGAATTTCTGTAATTCCAGCATTTTTTATTTTTTTTAACTAGTCTTAGGCTTTTCACCAAATTGGCTTTAACTCTTCAATGGAATGAGATATTTTCACTAAACTTGGAACACATATGAATGAGCTCAATTTGACGTCACAGTAAAAAATTGGGGAGTTTGACCACTTGATGGTGCTATCACGAAAAACATGGCTGCCATCAGCCAATTAAGTTAGAGGACCCATTAGACAATGTTAACGGAGGCTGATCAGAACAAAACTTGATTTGAAATTCAAAAGAAAATGGCCATCTGGTGGCACTATCATGTTTTATGCCTTGAACTTCACACATATACACAATATTCATATGTTAGATTTCCTCATTCTGAACAACTTTGCCTCTAGAGCCACTACAGCACACCAAAAAACTTTTTAAAAAATAAATAATATTAAAAAAAAAATACTACTTCTAACTCATCCTAAACGATTTGACCGATTTTCACCAAAATTGATACAGACCATCTTCAGATGCTCATAAAAAATAGATAGACCCAACTGTTCTCGAATAATGTACAAATAAATTTGACAAAGAGATTGCCAAAGTGGACATGAGGCTATATATCAACACTTATTCGTATTCAGACCAAATATGGAGTTTATGAAAAACCATGTCCTGAGGTTACCTTCACAGTATCGGCACAGTGCCACCTAGTGGTCAGGAGATATGAAAAATTCCTAAATGGATCTAAGGCTGTATTTCTGCCATGCCTTGATATATTGACACCAAACTAGGTTTGTGTCATTGTAAACCCTAGTTAACCACACCACATCAATTTGGGAGCAGTGTCACCTATTTGGAAAAATAAAAAAATATTAAAATCACTGAATAATATTACTAATGATTTTATTTATGATTTTTCTACCATTTTGTGTAAAATCATCTTAAAATGTCTATAATTACTTAAAGGTCTTTAAGCACTTGACCCCAGTAATTGCTGCTTGCAGCTCTCTCTCTCTCTCTCTCTCTCTCTCTCTCTCTCTCTCTCTCTCTCTCTCTATATATATATATATATATATATATATATATAGTAGTGTGCAAAAGTCTTAGACCAACACAAAAATGGTTATTTATTTCTATTTCTAAAAAAGCCAATTATTTCTATCTTTTGCTGTAGTATGTCAGTAGAAAATATCAGTTTACATTTCAAAACATTCCTTCTGCCATTAATTATAATAATCCAGTGAGATTTTTGTATGCACAAGGAGTCTGACAACAGCCAGTGCTGCACACACAGATCTGATCTCATCATCATCCAGTCCATCTGGGATTACATGAATAAACTGAGCCAGACTAAATCTAGAAGAACTGAGGCAATGTCTCCAAGATGCTTGAAGAAACCTTCCTGCAAAGCTATACTGTACTGTGAAAAGTTCTAGGCACTGTAAAATGCTGTAAAGTGAGGATGCTTTCAAAAATAATGTTATAAATAGATTTTAATTATTAGTTAACTTCTATTAACTAAATCAAATCAACATTTTGTGTGTCCACCCTTTGACCACCCAAAAACTTTTTTTTGTCCTTGGTACACCTGTGCATAGTTTTTCAGGTAGCTTTGCAGGTAGGTTTCTTCAAGCATATTGGAGATGTTCTGATTAGAGTGGGGGCTTGTTTGTTGGCTTTTTCCTTTTTAATTATTTTTAATTACATCTGCTACATGCATTTTTATTGCTTCTTCATTAAAAAGACCTTGATTAAAAACAACAACAACAACAAGAACAACAACTGTGCTCTAAACACCTTTGCAACTGCAATTGCACAGACAAATCATATTTAAATAATTATTTTTTTTTCTCTTTTCTTTTCTTTTCTTTTCTTTTTATAAATATGGACACTAAATGTGTTAAGCCCAGACTGGTGGAGATATGTGTGGGGGTGAGAGCTACACTTTTGAGGCTTGACTTTCTCACGCAGGCCACTGGGACGTTATCACATGCTGCTTCCTGTGATATGGGGTTCAATGGGTTGTGGGAATCTGCCCCATCCCTCATCCACTCACTTATCAGCAACCTTCTTCTCAAACCCCCTCCACACACACACACACACACACACACACACACACACACACACACACACGCACCAAAGCTCATGAAGGTTATCTTACTCAAATCTCACCAGATCTGCTAACTCATCATTCCTGTGGCTGTAAGAGTCTGTGTCAAACCTCAACCATATGACGGCAGATCATTGAACGAAAGCCACGCACAGCTCAGAGGTCATGGCAGGGTCAGAGAAAGAATGAGGGAATAACAGGATGCATTTGTTCCAGACGCCATGGGCTTGAACTTGAGTAGACAAAAAAAAAAAAAAAAAAAAAAACGATGGGTAAGTGACATTACAGTCCAAGGGTTAGTTCACCCAAAAATGAAAATTCTGATATCAATTACGTTCATTCATTCCAAACCGGTATGAGTTTCTTTCTTTTGCAGAGCACAAAAGATTTTTATAGAATTTTTGTTTTACGGGGACACAGGAAGTGTCCTCATAAACCATGTTTACGTTGTGGTACCCATATCAATATACATATTTGTGTCCTCATAATCCATATATACCAGTACACACACACACACACACACACACATTGTCAGTTGGATTCAAAACAGAATTAGACCTCACTGACCCCCCCCCCCCCCCCCCCCCACAAACAAAAACAAATTCTTTAGAAATATCAGTCCCACTTTATACTACTGACTGTTGACATACTAAGTGTCTACTTTGTATTAACATTTATATTAAGCATTTAATACAATGCACTTGTGTAAATGTTTTACATTGTACTTACTTTTAAAAATACCTGCATGTAATTACATCTGTAACCGTAATTAATTTTAATGACTTTTACTACCATAAAACCTGTCCCTAAACTTACCTGTGTCCCACCTCTCCAATGGAATGGACAGGCAAAGATATTTAGTCTAAAAATTTTATAAAAAGTAATAGTAACACATCACCTTTCCTCAACGAGTCATATGATTTGACAAATGATTCAAGCCCGGAGCACAAATGGAGTAAAACAAGTTTCTAGTTAAGTATAATACCAAGTATAAACAATTGCCTTAGAGAACACCAGTAACCATAGTTTTTTTTTTTTTTTTTTTTTGTAATTGAAACTATAGTAATCATGCTCAATTTTGAAAGGGTAATTGATTGTTGCTGGAATAAAAACAATCGTAAGAAGTATTAAATTAGTGTGGTACTGAAGTAGTGATGAACATTAGTGGTGTGTGAGTCAGTACTGATACCTGTGCACACATGTTTATGTGCATCTGAGATCTGTCAGCAGAAACCATTTAAAATCAAATCAATTTGTGCAGTGCACAATACACTTAGTTTCAAAGCAGCTTCACAGAAAATCATGACTTTAATGTTCATAATATCTTAATGCCTTATATTTTACAGATTACAGCTGGGAGATAATACAGTTTATATTGTGTGACACTACAAGCAACCAAGTAGTTGAGATTTTCATCACTTTACATGAGTATACTGTATGCATGCAAATAAAGTTGGATATACTTATATATGCAACTTTATATTAGGAGCTGGGCAATAATATAGCTTACATTTTACAATGATATAAACAATCAAGCAGTTGAGAAACACTCCTGTACTTTCACATCCTCTCCTCTATCTGTCTCTGTTAGAGAGTTAGAGAGGTAACCCATGTCAGGACGCGTTCTCTCATCAGACGTGTTTTAACATGTTGCTGCTGCCTCACACACATCTTACAGCACACACTTAAAGTGTGTGTGTGTGTTTGAGATAGCCTTGAGAATACACACATCAATCCCCAACCTCAAGTGAACACATGAGCACACATGAAAGAATTAATTACAGACAGGACTAGCAGTGGAGGGCCGCACCTGCGCAATTGAAAGTATCATTTCAACGTGTGCTTCAACATCTGCTGCAGTCTGATTGCTAGATTTTCTGAAGAAAAAGTGGTGTTTGCCTCTGCAAAGCTCAAGACCATGGTCCAAGATCTGGATAGTTCCCAGCGTGTAGCAAAACAGTTGCTAGGATGTTCTGAGCAGTTTAGCATTGCTCTGGGAATGCTATAATGTTTTTGGTGGTTGCCACTTGCCAGTGCATTTATATGTAGCTGCTAGTGTGATCTGGGCAGCTGCTCCAGTCTCAGTGGCTCGATTCCTCCTTCAAAGTGTGTGCCATTTTTTCACCTGTCTCATCATCCACAGGAACAAAACTCATGCTTCTCACAGAAGCTCAAAACTGCTAGCCCCTGGATGTTCCTAGGGTTAAGTGGCTCTTGCAACCTTTCAGTAACCAGTCCAGGGGCCGGATTCACAAAAATCTTCTTAGGAAACAAGTTAAGAAATTTCCTGAAATAAATTCCAAGAAGGTCGTAGGAATGTTCCTAAGTGCAATTCTTGAAAAATTCTTAAGAATTTCTCAAATATATTCTTAAGAACATCTTTTTTTTTTTCCTTAAGAAGAAAATGAAAGTCTTTATCTGACTGAATAAACAGCGTTTCTTGCTGAAGACTCACTGAGGATTGTCTTTTTGCGCTGCTTGCAGATTACTGTAATAATCATAATAAGTGCATACATTTTTTTTTCATTGCGACCGTCTTGTGTATAGTCATATGCTCTGAATACAACTGAAGATTATGTTGTATTTGAAGGCTAAAATTAAAAACAAGCATCCTGCTATTTTTAACTTATTGGCTTATAAAGCGTTTATTGTACATGACCATATTCTACATCCATAATCCCACCCAAAACCCAAGCTTAACAACTACCTTACTAACTACTAATAAGCAGTAAATTAGGAATTTATTGAGGCAAAAGTTGTAGTTAATGGTTTGTTAATAGCGAGAATTGGACCTTAAAATAAAGTTTGACCAAAGATTATTTTCAAGAATTTGAATTCCTTTAAACTTTTGTCTTAAGAACAATCTTAGGGAAAAATAAAATAATATTCTTAAGAAGAATTTTTGAGAATTCAAAATATTCTTAACTTTTTTCTTAAGTTAGAAAATAATAAGAAAATGGCAATTAAGAAGAAATTTCTTCTTAAGAATGTTTGATGAAATCGGCCCCAGAGCTTTAGCCACTACACTATACCACAGCAGCTCTTCTGGACTGGGACATGATGCAGGCTAAGAAGGGACAGGATGGGGTGGTGAAGTCTAGTGGTAAAAAAAATCTGGGCTGATGACTGCAAAGTTGTAGGTTTAAACCTCACAAGTGCTGATTTGTCATTATTGAGTTTTGACCTTTGGATATAGCAGGACAGCAGGTCTCAATTGGTGTGCCAAGTCTCAAAATTGGGCAGCAATAGCGTCACAGAACGTATCGAAGTACAAAATAATACTCATGTCGTACAGTACTTTGGTTCAGATTCATGTGGTACAATCTTGTCAAATTAGGTAGACAAAAAGTCCTTCTGGGAAGTTTTTTTTTTCAAGAATTTCACTGTAAAAATGATTCAGGGGACCTGTTACAAGAACTTAAATAAATGCATAGTTGCAAGTTCAAAATTCTAATTTAATTAAACCTTTAAGTTGCAAACATTATTTTGTTGAGTTCATTTTACACACTAAAGTTGTTTAGCACGTAAACATAATACTGTGTAATTTAAACTCAAATGTCTGCATTAATTAAATTTCTTTAAAAATGAAGTTGTAGTAAAGTCTTGTTAACTGAAAACTTGGTAGTGGATTTCTAGTTGCCAGTATGCTTTGCATAGGACTGGATAAGAAGAGTAAGAAGAGGTTTTTTTTAGTGAAGAGAAAGACCTGTTAATGCTGTTATGTTTGACATTTAAAAGTGTTTCTGTTTTGTTATGTTGTTATGTTTTTGTGGTTACCGTTGTGCTGAAGAGTAAACCACATGAAAGTAACACTATATTGACTTTATGGGCAATGCTTGCGCTAATGCCAGTAACATCTTACTTGTGCATCAAATACACATGCTAAATAAGTTACATTTAACATGTGCTATGATAGCTGTGAATTTGAACTGAAAAAAGGTCACACTTTATTCTGTGAAACAATATTCACTATTAACTATTAACTACGACATTTGCCTCAATAAACTCCTAATTTGTTGCTTATTAATAATTAGTAATGTAGTTGTTAGTTTAGTTATGTGGTAGGATTAATGGATCTAAAATATGGTCATGTAGAATAAGGCATGAATATGTGCTTTATAAGCACTAATAAACAATATGCTAGTAATACGCATGCTAATAAGCAACTAGTCAATAGTGAGAATCGGTCCTTAAAATAAAGTGTAACCTAAAAATATGTTTATGTTACAAATTAAGTTCTTCTAACAAATTAAGTGTATTTTCTTGGTTAAACATAATTTATTTGGAAGTTGTAATTACTCAAACTATTGCATAATTATTTTTATTTTTTAAGCAAACACATTTTTTAGAGTGTTGAAATCACGACATCAGATGCATTCAAGTCACTTTTGTTGGAGCAAATGGTGATGTACATCAACAAAAACGATTTACAAAAAAAGATTTTTTAACAAAATGACAAATAAAGAATGTGCATCAGGTGTGTTTTTGCTTTTTTATATTCTTGTTCAGTTTTGATATAGTTTTTATACTTATACAGTATTTTGTACATATTAGTTATATTAAGACTATGACTCAAAACACCATAAAACAGGGAATCTCAATTCTGGCCCTTAAGATCAACTTTCATGCAGAATTTAGCTCCAACCCTAATCAAACTCACTTGTACAATCCAATCAAGGTCTTCAGGATTACTAGAAAGTTACAGGCAGGTATGCTTGGTTGAGGAAATCACACATCCATTCTAGACAAGATCAGATGAGCAGGCTAATAAACATAAAGCTGGCAGTGACAACAAAGCATGGACATATCTTCATGTTGTGTTCCTGTATGTTATAAATAGAGAAGCCGGCATCAGAATGACACATGCCACATGTGGCCCAGATGCATGAGGCTCTGTGAGATTTGTCCCATGCTACGTGAGTGATGTCAGAGCAAGAGTGCAGCATGGCAGGGCTCCTGCGGTGATGGAGGCACTGATCAAAGTGCTGCGGTTTGACACTGGAGGTGGGGTGCTATTGTTGATGTCACAGCCAGGCATGGCAGCAGAATTCGAGAGCAAAGCCAGGCTTAAACAGCAGCTGTGCATGATGGGACTGCTGTGTTTAAGCAGGGGGTTGAAACCAGACCAGCATACGCGCCCTTCCTTGCCATCTGCGTGCAGGAACACAACTGCACCAAGGTGAGTCACAATGTGGCTGAATGGCTTTGAACACAGGTATGTATCAGAAAGGATGTCCGCAGTCATATCAGTGTTAAACTAGTTGTAGGAGCACATGCTACTGCCGATCAGACAGAGGAAAAAAGGTTAACAGCAGGACATCAAAAATATGCAGTCATTTAGTTTGAACAGCAAGACAGCAGCCTATCTAGGGAACATTTTAAGGCATCATAGCTTTTTGAATCTGGATGTGCTCTGAATGCTGCACTACAGGACACATTCTAAGGTCACATCACATGCATGCTTCATCAATACAGCAACACCAGAATGCATTGTGACAAAGACAATGTCTGGTGTTTATGGAAAAAAAAAAAGACTACCGAGAGGGGCTCAGTGTGAACCAAACGCTCTACAAGACAACTTCTGCAGCATTTGCATAAAGCCTTTGAAGATGAAACTTAAAAGAGGTCAAACGGCCACTTTCACACTCAATGTGAGCAGAGGCCTTTGTTCTGGTGTTTTTTTTTTTTTTTTACCCATTCATTTTCTTTTCTTAAATTAGGCATTAAAACAAAACTTCAATTAAGAGTCATGAGCTAAATCACTTTTTATGTATATCTTATCAAAACCACCACTGAACTTCTTTTTCTTTATACTGTACAAACATAATTGATCTGTTCTCATATTAACAAATGCAAGAAAGCCTCAAAACTGTATCAAAAAGCTGACTACAACTCTTCCACAATTCATTACGGTGATAGCAACATCTCTGATTGGTGGATCTCTCTAGGATTGTAGGTAGCATAGTACTTGAAGATTCAGCAACTAAACATAACCTTTTTTTTTTTTTAAGTTGGGGCACTTTATTGTATGGTCCAATTCTCACTATTAGGTCCAATACTAACTATTAACTATGATTTTGCCTCAATAAACTCCTAATTACTGCTTATTAATAGTTAGTAATGTAGTTGTTAATGTAATGTTGTTAGGTATGTGGTAGGATTAAGGGATCTAAAATATGGTCATGCAGAATAAGGTATTAATATGTGTTTTATAAGTACTAATAAACAGCCAATATGCTAGTAATATGCATGCTACTAAGCAACTAGTTGGTGAGAATTTGTTCCTAAACTAAAGTGCTACTAAAAGTTGAATTCATACAGACTTATGGCTTCTAGAGAAGCACATGCCATCAACAAGTCTTGCATGCTTTATATGTTTTTAGAAGTTTGCTGTGAGCTGGGCAAACAAGGAGAAAAGAATGAAAAAGTCATAGAGAGGTAACACATATACTCTATCTGACAGCACTATTTTGGGCCTTATACAGACGTATGTAGCACAGTCGATTAAAGACAGACTGCTTCGTCTTTCTAAAGCTTTCGGGTGGAGAAAGTGTGACTTTAGGAGACTTGACAAACAAACAAGGGTTTAATCTTAAGCAATATGAGCAACAGAGACATCTGATAGCAGACAGTGCAATCAGAAAAACTGTTTTGGGATTATTACATTCAAACGTGCCACACTTTGATGTTTCTTTCTGAACTTTTTTTGTCTCAAGCCCTTCAGCTTTCATAATCCGCCTTTGAAGTGAGCGACTTGGCAACAATGTCAGCGTGTGACACGCTTATTCTTACCATCCAAACACACAGGCTGTGCAAACCATTCTTTCCTCTCTCTCTCTCTCTCTCTCTCTCTCTCTCTCTGTCTTATCAGTAATGCTATACATATGTCTTGACTTAGATGATACTAGTTAGTCATTAATTAGACTCTCATTAGCAGCAGTTAACACTCTGGACTCAGAAAACTGAGCACACTGAAGGTTTTGCGTGGAGAAACACACATATGGTGCTTTTCCACTGCATGGTACGGCTCGGTACGGTTCACTTTTGGGGGGGGTTTCAACTGGGTACAGTACCTGGTACTTTTTTTTAGTACCACCTCGGTTTAGGTTCTAAGTGAACTGTACCGTTACCAAAATGTGACGCGTAAACTCTGCTGATCATGGATTGGCCAGAGAGAATCGTCACTACCTGCATCACTGAACTTGTGACACAAACACAAAAGAACCTCTAGATTTAAATCAGCACAGCCAGCGAAAGGATCGAACGCAACTGTTTTAAACAAGCGCACCTTTTTGAACTACCAAAAAGTGGCTGTTTCGTTGACTGCTGAGGAAGTACAGACGTTCCTCTCGTTGATCACAGAGTAGCAGATCCAGCGAGAGCTTGATGGGGCGACGCGGAATGAAAAACTTTATTTTAGGAGTCTTGACAGTAGAGGCGGTGCAACTATAACGACATGTGAATAATCCCGCCCACTCTAGCGATACTAAACTGCAGTGGAAATGCAAACCGAGCTGAGCTGTGTCGTACTGAGCCGTGCCGAGCCAAGTCGTACCAAGCAGTGGAAAAATCGCTAATAGTAACTGCACTACAATCCCTGACTGACAGAGCATTTTAGACTCCATTATGCTCCTAATCAGCTGAACCTTGTGTCAATCTGAAACTCACTCAACAAGAGAGCAGGAGATCGCTGGGAGGTCCACCCTTTTTATGCACATATCAAAAGTTACTGTGTTTAATGGCTTTACATTGTCATAGCAGTAACATTGAATAAAACGTCATACTGAAAATACTGAAGTCTCAAAAACTACACCAGGGGTGTCAAACTCAATTCCTGGAGGGCCAGACCCCTGCAGAGTTTTGTTCCAAACCTGCTCCAACACACATACCATGTAGTATTCAAATAAGTCTAAAGGATTTGATTAGTTGTATCAGCTGTGTTTAATTAGGGTTGAATCTAAACTCTGCAGGGCTCCGGCCCTCCAGGAACTGAGTTTGACACCCCTGAACTACACTGTAAAAAATGCTACTGCATAATTTCCAGCTAATGAAACCTTTTGAGTCTCAAATACTAAGAAATGCAGTTTTCTTGAAACTACATATAAACCCTTGTCAGACCAACAGAATTGAACATAAAAACCAATGTCAGACCACAAATGTTGTCCTAACTAGTCAAACAAAGTTGTCTGAACAAAGAATTTCATATTGCTGAAATGTTAAGGCTTTGTGAGTTTGAATAAATCATGCAGATACTTATAAAGGGTTATTGTTTTGCTGTTTGTTGGCTTCATTTAAACTTTTTTCATTGTTGTTTTTTTCATTATTGTTAGTTGTTTGTTGTGCAGTGATTTAAAGAGCTCATCACCGTTCTTGAGGTTTGAGTGTCAGGTATTGAGGCCTTGAGTATGTTCAAACACTTAAATCTATATCCTGGATATCCTAGTCTTGTAAGATGCTTTACAAAGACAATGTTGTCCATTATGATTTTTATAACATTTCATTATTTTCTCCATACCATCATAAATTTACTGAGATAAACTGATAAAGAAATAAGTCATTTGTAAATAGATGGTGGCTTTTTACCAAGCGGCAACCTTCTGGTCTCTCTCGTGAAACCAACACGGAAGTGACTAAAACTGCAATTCATCGACTGGCTCCGAATGGGAGTCAGTCCCATAGACTCCCCATGTTAAAATGCCCAACTTTACAGCAGAAAAAAATATGATTACAGCCTGGTACAAAAAAAGCAATTTTTCCATACATCAAAACTTGCCATTCAAAACAACTTTTAACAACGTTTAGACTATATTAAGCCTTAAAGTTCTACATAATTAAGGGCGTGGCCACTTGAGTGACAGCTTAATTGCCGCTGCTATCACCACCGTCGAGCTAGGTGGGTATGGTTTCAACAACCAGCTCCTGCCTCTTTGCCCATTTTCGATTATCTGGGAGTGACTCGCGATGATGCGCTGCCAAGATGGCAACAGCCAGCTCCGGCTCCACCCACTCTTAACATTCAAAAATGCACTTCGGAAACCGACATGTGACGTCACGGACACTACGTCCATGTTTTTATACAGTCTATGCTTTTTACACATTCTTTCATCCAGGAAACAGAAAATAATAATTAACTCAACAACAGTACTTGTTATTTCAGTTGCTGTGACAAGAATATCTTTATTAGCAAAAGAAGACAATCATCATTGCATGAACAAACAAATTTAGGTTGGCAGAACGCAGTTACTTAGAAGAACTATAAAAAAATTGTTGAGACAACTCAAAAGTCTTACAGCATCAAGTTGCATTGTTTTTTTTTTATGTTTCCTCTACAGTTTATATTTTATTACTGTGTACATGCAAACCTCCCATTTTGATGTTTCAAATCAGCAATAAAATCTGACATAAATGGAGTCATAAACTTTACACTCTCAACCAAGGCCAGGCAGTTTCTTTACAGCTTGTGATTGGCTCTTTTACTGCTGCAGGGATTACTTTTTTTTTTTTTTTTTAATGGGCAAAAGCCATAAATGAGTTAGCATTTTAGCACTTCCAGTTCAACTGTCCTGAAGTCACAGTTTTTTTAATGAGGTTATTCTATGATACAAAGTCATAAAAAAATCAATACATACCCCATCATGATTATTATTATTTTTTAAGCTTTTACGGTCACACTTTATTTTAAAGTCCAATTCTCACTATTAACAAACCATTAACTACGACTTTTCTCTCAATAAACTCCTTATTTGCTGCTTATTAATAGTAAGGTATTAGGTATTGGGTAGGATTAGGGATGCAGAATATGATCATGCAGAATATTTGCTTTATAAGTTCTAATAAACAGCCAATAGGTTAATAATAGGCATGCTAATAAGCAACTAGTTAATAGTGAGAACTGGTCCTCCTATAGTAGGGTGTTACCACTTTTACTTGTCTTGAAAAAGGTGGGGTTGCTAACAAATGGCTAAATGGGACTACAGTGGATGTTGGGACAGTACATGTCACCAAGCTGAACAGGTGAACTCATCTACTCAATAGGCCGCTATTATAGTCCCTTGTGTTCATAACCACACTCTTGCACACTATTCTAAATCAAACTGTCAGTGTAAATGTTTTTAAAAAAGACTAAAAGAGTTATTAGAAGCTTAGTGGTGGTGACACTGAGGTTATCCGACCACAGAGTAGTTTGTTTATGTCTTACGTTTATAGCTTTATGTTTATTTTAAATAATAGCTATAATCCAATAGCCAATAAAAAAATCCTGTTGGGTTTTTGTTGAGGGACCCAGTGGCATGCCAACTTCACAATGTCATAACTGCAGCACTCTATTTGGAAGGACATTACTTTACTAGAGCCGCCATACTGGGTGTTTCAGTTTCTACCATTCATTGTAATATCAGTGGTCTGTCTCAGCTATACCGTATACAGTGTTTGCTAGAACTTGTCTGCCTCTTGAGGGACTCTTGAGAGCTACTGCACTTACGTCTAAAAGAAAACAAGTATTATGGGGGTTTGTTACAAAGATTATAGGTAAACACCAATTTACTATTCATCTCCTATTAAAAAAAAAATAAATCTAAATACATTACAAAAATACAAAATTAAACAAAAAAAGACATAAAGCAAAATTAAACTAAAAAATACAGTTAACTGTTGCACATACTGTACTGTAGTATTATTTTTTAAATTCCATTCTGAACACAGCTTCTATTTCAGCATGTGCTTATAATGTTTATGACATACACACTGTAGTCACTGTTTGGGAGAGTACAGAAAAAGCAGCGGTCAGATCCAAAGGAGTGATTTCTAATTCCAACTCTAAACACAGAGAGCATTAGAGCCTTAGTGACAAAGCAGGGGTCACCACTTCAAAACGCTCGTAAAAACACCACACTCCAATCGGCCATGATCCCAAACCCTCTTTGAAAGCTCCACAAAGGACAGCAGAGTCATGTCTACTCCATAAAAGCCCGGGCCAGACTCCGGCACTCTGTACCGTCTCCTCTGTCATGCAAAAAGGCATGTTGGAGGCCTTTTGTGTAGAGTTGTTTCAGTTGTTACCAACATAAAGAGCTGAAAACGCTCAGTCAGCCATGATGGATTGGTCAAGACAACGGAACAACAAATCATCTGGATGAACCTAAAGAAGCCTCTCTGTTAAGGATGTTACAAGTGAAGCTCATTTTCATTGCTAACTTACATGAAAGTATGTTGGGCCATATTCTACACTTACAGTAGGTAGACAACCAAAATGGGTAAAACCGCCGAGCGTACCGCTGCCGCAGGGCCGCGGCGTTAACTGCAAATCAGTCGTGTGTTAAAATCATTTGCGAAACTACCACCAGGTGGCGCAAAGGGACGGATTTCTAACTGAATGTAATTGTAAAATGAAAGGAAGACGTTAAAAAACAATAACATTATAATATACATTATAACATCCTTAAAAGCCATTAAAAAAATAGGATAGTCTTAGGCTACAGTCTACTCATCAAAAATTTAAAGAAAGGCCGTTACACAAAGGCTCTTATGCATGCTATTGTTTTTAAAACAGTCATTATATATATATATATATATATATATATATATATATATATATATATAAATACGGATTAAAATTTTTCATTTCGGTTCATTCTTGGTTAAAAAAAAAAAAAATAATAATAATCTTCAGGTTCCATTTGCAGAGCGAAATGAGAACGGTCCAGCATTTACAAATAATTCTTATTAACTCTGTTATAATTCTTGATTTTTCAAACTGCTAACACTTTGCATTTTTGAATTATGCATTTACTGTGTGACCAATAATTGTGAATTGTGACTTTGATCGCGCTGGTGCCTCACGCGCACATATTCATTGGAAACAGCAGTCGTTCACCGAGCCATGCAGCGCGAGCAGCGGGCCACTTTGGCATATTTTTGCTAATTATGATTTTTTTCCCGTCGATACTGAAACACATGTGAAATCCAAAGCCTATTTTACCTAATAAATAAGAGTTTAGGTTCAAATGGGCAACATGTTTGGATTTGTCCCGAATGAGAGAGATAAGCCCAACCTTACATTATGTATCGCTTTAAATTATTTTAATTATTATTTTTGTTGTTGTTTATAAGCCTATATTATTATATAGCCTGCTGCAATTATATTTATCCATTAGAATTATATATTTGTAATTCTTGTTCTGTTCTGATAATTTTTTTTACATTTAAAGGATTTGTTGTAAAGTGAAGGGAACTAAAAATGTCCTGTTGAAACATTAGCCTATAGCATTATTAGGCCTGCCGTTATTATTTCTGAATGTAATAAAATGCAACTCTCACAAATGTAATTTATTTTTTAGCTTGTTTTCGTGTATGTTTTTATCCAGCTTTATTTTTTTCATTGCATCTAAAAATGACTTTGTGCATCACATTCACTTCCGTGAACAAAACAAATATAACTTCAGATCCGCCTCTCGCGTTGCTCAGCTGTGGACCATTTCAAAATGTTTGATATAAAGGTTGCTGTCACATTTTATACAGGAATTGTTCATTAAAAAAAAAAAAAAAAAATTATATTGTTAGTTTTATGCTAACATGCAATCAAATCTTCGGATACAATATAAGACGCAAGTTCATTTAGACTATTTAACATGCACTGTGACATTTTACCGTTTCAACTTATAAACTCCTTGAGATTTTAAAGTCAGCTTAATAGTATTGAAATTCAAGTTGAATCTAGTATAAAAAAAAGTTTTAATTGCTTAAATTATTTCTATGAATTAATAAGTTAGCATGACTTTTTCATCATAGCATTTTTTACGAGCTGTATTCGTTTTCTAAAACCAAGCACCCACTTTTTTCTTTTTTAAATCTATCAATCGCTCGCATATCTCCTACAACCTACAAATAAGGGCTAATAGAGGTTCTCTCTTTTATTATTTATTTAATAATGTTTATTCTTGAAGAAAATAAGTATTTATTCTTTAATAAAAACAAGGGACGATCCAAATATTTGTAATGTACAATAATATAGGCCTATATCTGCCTGCAGTTAAAAAAGATATATTTGTTTTGATTCATCCATTTATGTAGGCTACAATTAGCCTATTCTAAAAATAAAAATAAAAATAAATAATAATGTCATAAAAAATGCCATCGGTCTGAATACATTTTACCATTATAGAATTGGGGTAGTAATTTAGGAGGTGAAAATACAGTGAAATTACAAATGGCATTTCAAAGCATGACAACTGAAGGTCTATGAACGTTTCTATGATGCATTTTTTTTAAACAATGGCACTTAAAGTTTTCAACTGAAATATTACTTTTTCAACCATATAGCCTGTGAATAAATAAATAAAATGCATACTTTTCAGTGAAAGAACACTGAGAGTGTAGGTTGCGTCTGGTGTTTGGATTTGTACTTAAATATAATGAGCTCCAAGTTTAAGAATAGCCTACACTATTTTTTTTTTTTACTCTCTTTTCTCTATTTAACAGCATTAACTTACAATTAATACGTCTTCCTTCAGGCAGACTGAATGTTTTCCTGTCTTGCTAAATGTTGGGTCAGTTTGCGCGAGTCCCGCGCGCTGCAAAGCGGGAGCAGCTGACGGAGGATTCCGCTTGGTCTTAAAGCCTTCCGCAAACGCCTACGTTAACAAATAACAATGATTTTGGCAAAAATAATGATAAATTATCAATTGATAATTTGTTATTATTTTGGTCTAGTGAAAATAATAATATGGGCTGCGGGAAAATAATGAATAAAAAGAGTAAGGCTGCTGTGAGTGCAGGCATGTTTCAACCCAGTAACAACACAGCGTTCCTCACAGCCAAAAAACAGACCGAGTTCAGCTCAGCTGGAGGGGGCTGGGGGTAGTTCTGTATAGCTTGTGGGGGTCGAGATAAAGGTGTGAATCTCTTGCTCTTTCATATGGACAGTCTTATGAGGGTTTCAAACTTGCAGAACAGGTTTTAGGACAACTTTAAAAGAAAGGTTTGATCCACTTCAAATGTTGACTATATAGCACAATAAAGTTTATTAGTTATTATAACTTAATTTCAGAGGAAGTTGCCTTAACTTAAAAAAAAAAAAAAAAAAAAAAAAAAAACTGTTGCATTAGGGCGGGGCGATAGGCCTATGGCCTAAAAAAAAAATCCCCGATTTTTTCCACAAAAAAAAATCCAATTTACAATTTAAATCGATTTTTTTTGCCTCCCTACTTAAAATCAATATTCAAATGACAAAGAAATTGTTCAAAACAAGTGTTAATATAACAATATATATTTTTTTTTATACTAGCCCATCATGCATCTAACCATCCACTCGGCTTTAAGAGCTGTTCAGATTAAAACTGGCAGCTCCGCAGTGAGTCAGTGTCATGGACGGAGGACAGACCAAGTGTAGGCCTAAATCAATTTTTCTAGTCTATATTTTCATCTCGTTATGCCGCTGGTTTAGGTTATGTATTTATTTTTATTTCTTATATCAATTATTTGTAAATATAGCAGACACTGTCTAACCGTGTCTACACTGGACGGCCTTGTTCATATAGGGCGAAACATCTCTCACTCTGCAGCAGAGTATGTGAGCGTGGAGCGGCAACAATTTCCCTCCGCGCCTCCTAGCATTTAATAATCACTAAGCTCCTCGGTTCATTGATACCAGAAACACTGCTCCGCCTTCACTCCGTGGCTAAAGTTGAAATGTTATGTTCATAATAGCTTATAAAAATAAAATAAAAATAAATAAATTAATTAATTAAATTACAGAAGAGTTTCAAAGGGGATTAGGCTATTGTGTGCAAACTTTTTGTCCTACCAAACGCCAAACTAATAAAAATTGTCAGCATTAAAAGGTATAATTGCTGCTTTCTGCTGTGCAAATTTTGTTTGTGATGAAAAATAACAGTTTACATTTTCGGTCAGTTATTTTATCTACAGATCGATGAATTTGTTACAGATTTCTGCTCATTCAAAATCAGATACAGATGAAGTAGCCTACTGTAAGATTACATTTGTTTGAATGCATTATTGCGACAGCGATTACGTGTGAATGTGCTGTATCTGTTTAAATCATGCTTTAACCCCGAAAATAATCAGTAAAAGGAAGACAAATTCCTTGAGAACTAGCCTGTAACATCCCGCTCGACTATTGAAACAATTAAAAACATCATATCAGACATAACATCTTTACCAACCTATAACTAAATATGTTTATAATGTGAATTCTTGCTAAATATGCAGTTATCTTCCGGGCTGTTGGCATGACTTGTACTCGTGATGGAGCGGTGCTGGAGCGAGTGAAAACCACGACGCTCCAACTTTTAAAAAATCCGCTCCTCTTCAGTCAGAATCACTCCGCTCCGCTCATACACTGCTCGGCAGCGTGTCTCAAACGCGCGGGGAGGCTTGAGCCCAATCATTCTCAAAACATAAAAATATTTATTTTTATTTCAACTTTCGTTTTTGTGTTTCAGAGGAAAAATCAGTGTTAAGGCATCTCTCATTACAGACCGTTCTGAAAGAGGAATTTATGCAAACGCGTATAAAATTCTTTAAAAACTTTAACAGAGATGTCTAGAGGGTATTTAATAGGTCTGCTTCCCACGTAGATTTTCCAATGGTCGTTCATTTGTCATTATTCAACTAATCGCAAGTTTATATTAAATTTACAACTATAATCCAGCCTTAATATATTCCGCACTCAAGAATATGCATTAAGTTTGTCACAAAGCACAGGCAGAAGTAGCCTAATAATTATGAAAAAGGAGACATTTTAATTATTTATTAATAAACAAATGTTTTCTTGTCGGCTGCAAGATGAAATTCACAGTGCTGACTCTCTCCACATGGACGCGCCTTTAAAGAGAAATACAACCTTCACAGATTACATAATGCTTTCGTTTTGAATTGATTCATTTAAAAGACATTTCAAGCTTTCTGTAGATATATTTCTCATGTATGTGAGACACCATAATTTTCAGTTATTTCATTATCAGGAAAAAGATCACGTAATCGAGAGGGCGCCTCCCTGTCATGCATGCACATTAATGATTTTCGCACAAACACTTGAATATGAATAATAATTCACATTTTTTGATATGCATTACAAAGTAAATAATTTTTTACATGTAATTATCCAAAATAAAACCAAACAAGATTTGTAATGAAGATAAAATATGTAGACAAATAAGAATAAATGCTGCACGTGCACTCAGCATCATGCAGAGCAAATCTTGCACTGATATTTTACGGAATATTATACATTTTATATTATGCATTTAAATGCGGCTGCCATTTATTTATTTATTTTATTTATTTATTTTACTTTACTTAAATTATATGAAAGCAAGCAAAGAAGACTCCATTTAAAATCACTGAAGTTGTCAATTAATGAAGCTCTTTTTTTTTACATCGTGTGCACTTTGTTGATAAGTGATGACGTTGTATCAATCCATCCATTCTTTAGAGTTGCAATGATTTAGTTAAATCATGCAGGTTTAATTTATTCGTTTCTTGTTTTAATTAGGCCTAAATAATGGGAGCGAAATTATACAGTGCCTTACGTTTTACTAAAATAAAGAAAATAATTTATAAAACAGCAAGCCTAGCTCACAATAGGCTACCACTTTTAATGCTCCGATGCAAAATAAACCACATTTTCTTTTTAATAATATAACACATAATTCATATTATATAAATAATACTGCACACTATTTAAATGTGTCTAATCTAAATTATGGTGTAGAGAAAATATAAGCACAGGCTCATAGGCTTGACATTTATCCTGCTTGAATTCGTTCTAAGAAACGCACATATCTTCATAAGGACTAAACTTTCATCAGTGAATATTAAATTTTTTTTATTTCATTTTCCCCGACTGCAGTCAAATATAACACTTCGGTGAGGCAAAGCTAACGTCTATTTGCGAAAATGTGCTTTGATGCGCTTGTTCGAAAACTTGTGATTAAAGCGCCACTCAGCGGTCAAAAGCTGCAAATGCACTTTGCAGACGCCGCGGCGGCGGTACGAGCGGCGGTAGAAACAACGTTTTGGATGTCCACCTAATGTATGTTGCCCAAATCCTGTTATTACACTAGGTTTGCTCACCAAAAATGTTTAGGTTTTTCATGCATTTTCCATTTGTTTTGCCTCTGTACCTTTAAAAATTCCTTTGTGATTGGCTAACTTCTTTGCATATGAAATAAGTAACTGAACACTCAATCGGTGTTGATATGCAACTGGAGATGCTTCTATCACACCTGCAACACCAAAATCGAACCTATTTGCTATACTTACTGTTATTATCTCGCAGTTGCCTGTTAACAGTCTGCTTGCTGATACGATTACATGATGTGTATTTGCGTTTCCTGACCTTGCTGGTTTGGTCAGCATTTCTGTTGAGCTGTCTCCTCTCCTCGTCCCAGCGGCTCTGTGCTTCCTGTAGTTGTCTCTCTAGACTCTGCTGCGCCTGGCGGCTGTCTTCCTTGACGCTGCTCAGAGACGTCTGCAGCTCAGCTATCACCTGTGTGGACACATCCAAACACACGCTCGTTCATCTTATAACAGATATGTCAGCAACAGGCTCCTGAGCTCAGTGATCAGTCAAGCTCCTCAGGGTCTGTTTAATTACTCAGATAATGGATTCTGCTGAATTTAATGCTTGGCCATCTGGAGTCACAGTCTCCAACAATGTCTTTGAGGTTTTCAGCAGATCTTATGACTGGAAGCTAGGATCTCAAATTTAGCTGCTGGTGTTACATAATCAATCACCTCCAATATGTGCTTTGAATGCAGATAAACCAAGAAGAAATGGGTTCAGAGCTTCGGTGTGTGAGAAACTTCTGTAATTTAAGGCAGTTCAACTACAGTCAAGCTACTCTTTGTAGTAAAAAAGGCAGTGAACGTCACTGAAAGCTACTCTCAAAAGAGTGCTCATTTCATTAAAACTATTAAATTGTAATTCTACAAACAATATGGGAATATATGAGCAGTACTGATGTGATACCAAAAAAAAAGGGAACCGCAATGATCTCTGTAATCTTGAATTACAGTTATTTAAATAATCCTAGTAAACACTTATTTATTTTTAACTGACTGAAAAAACATAGTAATTAACTAAGTCTTTATTTTTCTATAGAAAAGCTTATGTCACATCCATGCAATGACTTGAAAACACTACTAAGGGGCCATTTACACAAATATGTTTTCAGCCAAAAATGGGAAAGTTTTTATGCGTTTTGCCTGTTCATTTACATGACAATAGTGTTTTGGGGACTGTGCAAGTTTTTGAAAATGGCACCATTATCGTTTCCGATAATCTTTAATCTTTGAAAACGGTGATGTCATGTGCATGCGAAGTATGTGTTATATACGTAGACATGTCGTAGTACGTGTCGATTTTAAAGGCAAGCGCGAACAAACATACAAAAAAATGGTGGAGTACATGGTACTGTTGTTGCTGCTCAAGAGTTTGCTAACGCTTCTTCAGCAAAGTGTGGATTTACTTCACCAATATTACAACCAACAGCAGAGACACATCATATACAACATATAATCATCACTTCCCTACAGATACTGATTACTAACAAGCTGACAATGCCAACTACTGGCCTGGTATACGTAATACAGCGTTTTTGGCCTTTTTTGCGGATATGTGTAAACTCAAATCATTTTGAAAACACTGTCGTCTATACGTGAAACTTTTTAAAAACGCAAAGGAAAAACTTTTCCATTTTTGACTATACCGTTGTCGTGTAAACGTAGCCAAAGAAAGGACTTGTTTGATTTCTGATTCAATTAGGGTTGTGCAAAACCCTACATGACCAAAACAGTGGATCTCAGAATACATTAATACTGCACTGGTTTCACTATTTTAATTTTATATTAATAAGTGAGCTAATGACACGCTACTGAAAAACTTTACATGATTTCACCGATTATGCATAAGCAACAGTGTGTAATGTCAACACCTTAACACCAACTGTTTTTTTGTTTGTTTGTTTTTTTTGCGAGAAAGCCTAATTTTTCCCCCCAATTAATTTGCATGTTTATCTGCATTCTGTAATCGTATGCAATGTTTATGATTAGATGTCAAGACCATAAAAAAAGTAAACTAAAAATCCCATACTGGTTTTTAATTATAAACAGATTTCGATGGTTATCATTTTGTTGTCCATGTAAACACTTAATGCCTGTTAAAATCTTTGTCTTTGTCAAGCGCAGATGAAGGTCTAGCCTCTAGCCTTTCCAGCGTCCTGTCAGAATCAGTGTTGTTAAGGCCCAAATGAGAACCGTACCGTAAAATCCCAAATGAGCACCCATTCATCAGTCACTCTTCACATTTCACACACACAACCCAAACCAGAAAAAGAACAGAGGAGCATGGAGAGAGAAGACGGAGTGTGTAATGAAGCTCTAGCGAGATGAAAATGAGAAAAACTGGCCCTTTGAAATCTTGCAGGCCAAATTCAGATTCTATTTCAACTGCAGCCAAGAGAGCAGCAGCGGCAGCAGCAGTGCACAGGGCAGCGGTGCAGCTCAGGCCTAGACAGATAACTGTTTATTGTGCAGAAATGTTCGGAGGAATGGTTTTACTGGAATCCGCTCATTGTGTGGGAGTTGGGAGTGAACTTGGAGCGGACACAGAGGGACAGATTAGGCTTATTTTGTCAGTGGGCGAACCACATGAAAGCACCAAACGCCCCATTATTATAGTAACATAAGTTCTCATGCTAATAATTATTTGGCTATACAGATTCTTGCATCAAGTCTTTTGCCTGAAGGAACACACTCATCCCTCGATTGTTATTCCTCGCACTTGATTTTTGAGAATTTTGGTTTTAATGGCTTCAGAACATCTTCTTGCAACATAAAGCCTCTCTTTAGTTTGAGGGAAACGTTACACTGTAGCTATGAGGTCTTGACTGTATCCTAATGTCTTTCTGCTGGATGACTGTACCGTTATGGACCAAAAATATACGTAACAGAAATGATGGATCGGTGCACGGGTTAACAGTTAATAATAGTTTCTACCAAAACACCAGGGTTACTACAGTATATAAAAGTAGAAAAACTGTGATAACTTCACATTAGAATCTACGGGCATAAAAAAAAAAAAAAAAAAAACAAGAAATGATTTATAACAAGATTTTTACATTTACTATAGAAAATGTGTTATATGCAGAACACTTGGTATTTCAAGTGGATGCTTGCATTTTACAATGTATGAAATTCTCTAGATTCTCTAGGTCTCAACATTTTTCAATGCAAGTCTATAGAGTTTTTGCCACAATACAAAAACTGTAAGTCTGATCGCTAAGGAAGAAAATATCACACCTCTGATTGAGAAGGTACCAGAAATTAGAAGAGAACCAAAACATTAAGAGCTAGCTTTGATATAGTGGTTTGAAGTTATTTAAATACATAACAAAAAACACACTTGTAAATAAAATATTATAATCAGACAGCCTGGTGCAGATCTGAAACACATTAAAAGTAAGTCAACCACAGCCACATCATGATACGAGTATTGGCGTGTGATCTTTTACTTGATCAGATTATTTCATTAGTGTGCACTTATGAAGTGTGTTACTAAATTTACACCACAATATTCAAGTTAAAACAGTAAAAGTACCGTAGTAACTATGGTATTTTGGTGGCTACTATTGTAAATGTTTGAAAGAGAAGCAACATAGTTTATTTTAGCATGAAATTAAATCTGAAAGAGTGAAATTTGTAAACCTCGGAGCTGTACTGTTTTCATATGCACATGATAAAAAATGAATAACGCAGCAACTCTCACACACATATCCATATGATGGTGGTGGTGAAAGGAGAGCTGTCGAAAGCAAAGCTTGTTTGGATAACACCTTGCCTCATTATTAGTTGGAGAGCTTCAAACACTTGCGAGATTAAAGGTCAGTCAAAGAGGAGCTGGATATCCAAAATGCTAATTAAAAACACTCCAGTACAGTGCATGCTCAGAGCCGGAGCTGAGATCACTCTTGACAATGTATGGCATGGTATGGATTTAATTGGCGCATTTCACATGCAATTACACAGCTTTGGGCACATCTGAGAGACATCGGTTGATGGCATAGATTAGTACATGCTTCAGAAGTTCAAAGGACACTTGTCTATATAACCTAACAATGCCTTACGGGACGCTACAGCAACAGCATTCTTTCAGGGTTATTCTTCCAAGGCCAAGCGGACATATTAAAGGAGAAATTTTCAAGAATTTTCATGTTACTCTTCTTGTATACAATGACAAACATAGTGAGAGATAGTACAAAAAGAGGGTAAACACTCCATCATTTCTATGACCTCAAAACGAACTCAAATAAAAAGGGCCACAAATAAATAATTTAGCTTTAGATCCATGCTATATTATAAAATTGGAGAACTTTACAACCCACCTGCAACTAAACTGAAACAGCAGTAACTTTAAACTGAACTGGGTCACACTTTAGTGAGCAATTCTCACTACTAAGTAATTGTTAACTATAGCTGGGTTTCCATCCAAAGTTGCGAATTTAACTTGTGCGCAAAATTGAAAAAATCGCACAAAACTGTTTGCTGCTGATGCTGCTGTTTGGCAACGCAGTCCTTTAACAGTTCTGGGAGGTAATTGTACAGAAATACTTTGATGACAGACTTTGCTCGGGCATTTCCGAATGACCATATAACAACATTTCAGATTCTGTGTAACAAGATCGGTCCGCTGGTTAGTCGGGATTAACCGTCCCATAGCGCAGTCACATGACTTTTTTGATGCACTTGTAGGAATTTATTCGCAAAATGCATTTCCATCTCCCATTATTCGCATTAACCCTTTTTTGCACAAGTCAAAAACCACCTCAAGTGAGCATAAAAACAGTTTTGCGAATTAAGGCATTTTTATTCGAAATTCAATGTTTACATCACTCGATTCTGATGCGATACTTCAAAATGTGCATAAAAGCAGGGTGATGGAAACCCAACTTATGACTTATTAATAGTATGTAAGGTAGTTGTTAAGTTTAGGTATGATGTAGGATTAAGGGATGCAGAATATGGTCATGCAGAACAAGACATTAATATGTGCTTTATAAGTACTAATAAACAGTCAATATGTTAATAATATGCATCCTAATAAGCAACTAGTTAATAGTGAGAATTGGTCCCTGAAATAAAGTGTTACCCTGAACTTTTTAAAAATGAAACCAGTTACTATAAACTAGAAAAAAACAAAAAACAAAACAACAACAACTAAAAACTAAACTAAAATTAACAACAAGAGTGAAAGCTAAAACGAAATGAAAATGAAAATACAAATTTTACATAAAATCAAAACTAAATCAATAAGGCTACTTTTAAGTTTCTGTTTTTGGGTGGACTGTTCCTAACAAGAGTGCTTACAAGAGGAGTAAGCAAATGGAGGCCTGCGCTCTTTGGTGTGGAGGAGGCGCATTTAATGTGTATTAAACAAAGACATGTTCCCACCAAATGCGAGTGGGAAACAAGAGAGAGGAAAAACTATGTTTATCCAGCGAATGCCAATTTTGTGCCTTGGAAAAGGAATGAATCATCAGTGGCCTTCTCAGAGGTTATTTAGAAATGGGAAAACGCCTGTGAACTCTTTTTCTCTCACACTCAAAGTGTGCTCTTTTGATGTCAAGCATTGTGTAATTTAATAGGCCTGTGTTTTCACACAACATCTGCTTGTCAACCTGACGTTCAGCGCTCTGTGTTGTGGAGAGAACTGGAATAAAAAGAGCGATCGTTTGAGCTGGGACTAAGGTAATGAGAGGCAATTATGAGAGGCCCACAACCTCACAGTGAACAGTGCATTTTCACAACTTCTACAGTGTTTGCGGAGTTCAGATCTGTGTTAATCTTACACACAGAGAAGAATGAAGGTTATTCTTCTGAACCCGAGCGAGTGTAATGGCGTTGAGGCTGAGCAGATTAAATCTAATGTTTAACACATGGCAGAGGCCGGCTTCAGTAACACACATGATGGGATACAGAGGAGAGATAAGCGCTTAGACACCCTCAGAACACCCACTAGACCTGAGTGTGAAATCACGGCAGGGAATGGAGAGTGGGCAACAAGTGCTGAGTACAAGTATTATCAGGGGGTACAAAATGAAACGCACGTGTCCAACACCTCAGAGGGCAAGTTGTGTTATGAAGGCAGAGGAAAAAAAAGTGTTGAGGAAGCCACTCTAACCCTGCGGTTTGCCAAGCTTCTCATAACTGAAAGTAGTTCACTACAGACAAGGCAAGCAGGCTTAATAAAGTAATTATCTGCAGCACAGTTATTAAAAAATACATAAAACCAAATAGAAATAAATCAGATTTTTTATATATATATTAAGTTAGTGACTGTGAGTTGGTCATTTCTGGTATGCAGCACATCGAATTTCCTCATTATATCTGGATCATTATTTCGACACATTAGATCAAATCTGATCAGACGGCATCCAAAAGTGCCTATATACAGTCCAACAGCACTGTTTGTTTCCCTCCTCTCATCTGTGTTTGTTCCAGACAGTCTGTGCATTGGTAGGGGAATTTTCCTCTTTCTGCAGGTTACACTGTTACGCCAGCAGGTGGCGACAAGTTACTGTTTTTATGAATAATTAATTGAATCATTCACTCAATTCACACATTTTTAATAGGAAAAGAAAAGCACAAACAACTATTACCACCTGATCTGTGAGGACCTGCTGATAAATTGTTAGATTTTTATGAACTAATATGATCTTCATTAAAAAAATTACAGCAGTACCAGAGGATATGCCAAAAAATGTCAACATCCTCAAAAATGGCAACATCCTCTAAAATCAATATAAAATAAAAAGAATAAAAACACCTATGATTTTCAATTTATTTCACAATTGAGAAAAAGAAAACATGAAAAATTCTTCAAAAACTTTGAGATTAATATTTGATATATTATATTAAGACATATATGATAAGACATGAAAATGTACTGCATAGCAGGAATGACACCGTAAACTACATTGAAGCTATTTACAGTAAGTTATGTAATGTCCTTGGAGTTCAAACATGGCACTGACAACATTCCCATAATTCCCATGGAGTGCATGAACTGATGAAATGTATGGACAGTGAATGCAAGTCGCTCTGAATAAAAGCACCTGCCAAATACATGTTTTTGAACAGTTACTTTTAAAATAGCCTGTCTCAAGCTGCAGCAATCAGTTTCATTCATTTTTGTGCTGTTTTTGCACTCTCATCCAAGGGAACGCTTCCGGTGTGTATGTCCGTGCTGCTACAGCAAAAGCGTCCTGCGCATTCATATGGGCTGAATACTGCCAAAGATTATATAGTATCTATAAGCTAAAATTAAAAGTGTTCAATTAAAGCTCCCTATCTGACTCATTTTAGAGTTGCTACTGAGTTTTGAAGTCAGCAAAAAGCGTCACACATAGGCTAATCATGACCGATCATTGTTTACATTATTATTCTTCAGTTATACTGTTAGGTCAACAATGGCTTAATGCTTTGATATTGAGCAGTTTTAGGGCTGGGATATATCTAATCTATGTTGTATTTATTATATTAGCAGATATATCAGTGCCACTTTAAATAAATTCGAATAAATGATACTGTGTAATGAATATTTGCAGTTTCTCAGACACATGACTAGAAGCTTAAATGTACTTCAGAGGTTTAAATATTAGTATGCTTTATTCTAAGC
Organism: Cyprinus carpio; assembly: GCF_018340385.1. Lineage (NCBI taxonomy): Eukaryota > Metazoa > Chordata > Actinopteri > Cypriniformes > Cyprinidae > Cyprinus > Cyprinus carpio. The sequence continues at coordinate 33,629,227 of NC_056574.1, forward strand.
AGATGTAAGCAGTTCTTTAAAAAGTATTAATATAAAAAGTTCATTTTTTTTTTCTGTGGTGATTTGTGTTTGTTGTCATTGTGTGCTCCTGAGTGTGTCCTAAAATATGACTACCGCTACACAGAACATAGATACACAGATGTAGATTCCCACTTTCTGTGTAACATCATGAAAGAGCAATTTAACAAGGTGGCTTAGTAGCACCGATCAGCAGGAAGAGAAAAGTAAAAGTTAATGAATAACAGGTAACATCTATGAGTCATTTCACTCGGCGGCCATCTTTGAAACCCCTCCTATCTCTTTGAAATTCTCCAAAACGGTTCAACAAGCATATGATTAAATTATATATTTGAAATCACCAATGAAATCTGACAACGACTGTCTCATAAATGTTGTTCCTTTTGCTCAAATAGCATTAAAAAAGCTTATTTTTCAGGCTAGACCAGCCAATGCACATGTGCAGTCCTAAGCATGCTTCTCATGCTGCATTCACGCCATGTTGTAATTACTGTGATTTCGAGATGACACGTGATACTCTGCTTGGAGCTGTTCACACCCTTGGACTCGGAACTATTGCACTATCAATGCCTAAACGCAGATCTGTCTATCTGGACTGAATAGCAGGACATTCTGTTATTTCTTCCTTTTAAGCTTCCCCCAGGACATTCAAACAATCGTGTTTACCTGTGCAGACTTGGCCAGCTTCTGATTATATTCCTTCTCAAGATGCTTAAACCTGCTGTTGGTCTGTAATGAAAGAGAACACAGGAGAAAAGGGTGTTAGAAACAGAGAGTGCTGACACATGACACCGGATCGGCTGGCGGAAAGCACGGCAAGTCGCTTCGCCATGACCTCTGCGACTGGCAGGCATGTTGGCATGCGTGTGGCTGGAGCTCTGGGCTCAGGGCCAGGCCTGACACCACAACAGCACACGGGCCTTTCATCAGAAGCCAACTTATCACCACTTAACAGGAAGAGAGAGAACAATATCCCACCCTTATCTGCAAAACAAGAAAATTATATGCAAAAACAAAACAAAAAACCCACCAAGCTTTTAAGAGCAAGAACATGAAAACCAACAAAAAACAAAGATAAAATAATATACAAGTTTAACAGATAGATGTGCTTTTGTTGCTTGCTTACAAGCAAACTGATATTAGTAAAAGATTGACAGAAAAAAGGAGTTTACTGCTGGTTGCTTTGTTGACGATATGAGTAGCAATCCACCACTGTAATGATACCTACATATCATAAACCTGTAAAAATAGGAATCGAACAGTTTGTCTCAGCCAAGGAGGTCTAATATAGGGTAAGATGAGCGCCCCAGCTTATTTTTTTCTTTTGTTTATAGATAGCACAAAATTTCATCTCAACACATACCTAGATGTAGAGCTATCCATTAGCATTCTCATTCCTCTCAATGGCAGTTGCTTGGCTGGTGCACAAAGCCCCAAAAAAGTGTGACCTACATTTATTTTGAACCAATCAATTGATGTGAAAATGTCATGTGACTGATCGCCCTATATTAGAACTCTTAGAGCAGACAAGAAAATTTCATGTTAAGAAACCTCTAAAAACACATTAGCTGTTGAAACACATTTGTGGTTTATGTGTGGCTTGCAAAAAATCAATTTCCCCGGAATACCTAAGAATTTTTTAAATATTGTGAAAGTCCACATAAGGTTGACAACAAAGCTTCCACACCAACACAACGAACTAAACTCAACTTTTTAATGTTAAAGCTCTAGTGTGAAAAGCCTTCAGTAAAATATGTAAAGTGATCACATGCACTTGCAGGTGAAGTCGATGGTGAGGTTGATGCTACTGATCAAGTGGGCCGGAGGCATCAACACATGAGCTACTACTAAAACACACACACACACACACACACACACACACACACACACACACACACACACACACACACACACACACACACACACACACACACACACACACACACACACAGATCCATCCCTTTCTCTCTCATCCTGTCAGTCACTGTATACCCCCTCGAGCCTTTCAGACTGACGAGAGAAACAAAGCAACTCTAGCATCTATAAAAAGGATATTTATTGTTTTTTGCTGCTTGTGTTGCCATAGAGACCCTACGTTTGCTTAATACTGCCAATGGGTAATGGGGAACTTTGTGTGATTGACATTTGGAATGGCAAATATGTGCCTTATGCTTAAAACAACAGTTACACCAACACTGAAAACTCAACTTCGCCTGTCTAAATAGTATCATGACATAATTTCTGTTGAAGACAAAAGGATATGTCTATCTGAACATTCTTTCCACTGAATCCAGCACTTTTCTATAGAATGAATATGCATGAGGACAGATACTGCTGAAATTTGACATCCATTCCCAAAATCTGGATCTAAATTTTGATCTGTTCCTAATACAAAGCGTCCATCCATCCTCCTGTCCTGTGTCAGGCAGAGAAACATCCTGGATGGATGGCCAGTCCATAACAGGACTCACACAAAGCTAAAAGAATATAAGACTTGGAATATAATTCACAAATTAAATGAACTAATTTTATGGTACTTTTATTTGGTACAATACCTGGTAACTATATGTTTTCATTGTATGGAAGAGCACAGCATGTATATTCTGCTAAACATCTCTTTTAATGTTCTATGAAAGACAACATGAGTAAATGATGACAGAACTTTCATTAAAATAAAACAAACAACAACAACAAAACAAAAACTAATCCTGTAACGTGCCAACACTGATCTAAGAACAGAGGATCCGATGAACAGAGGGTGTTTAATGGACCTGCACTGATATACACAAGTATAGAAAAACACAAACCGTAAGAAAGCTGAAAAGTGAAGCTAGCAAATGTCTGTACTTTGCCAAAGGCATCTTAGAGCTACAGGCTCTTTGAGCTTCTATCACATGCTGCAATCGCTTCACAATATTGTGGGTGTGAGTCCATGGCCTTTGACGTGTGAACGCTGTATTTGAACGTTACTGTATTTGAAAGCATAAAGCATGCAGCGCTAAGCCAAACTTCATTAACAATCTAATTCTGGAGCTGAGCAATCACAACACTCACCCTTCCAATTATACATATTAAAACAGAAGGAAAATAAACAGCACCACACATACCTACAAGGATAATATGAAATGTAATTATTATTTATTTTTAAAACAGAACAATTAGGTTTGATAGTGTAAAAAGTACAAGGCTGGCAGGCATTTCTCCACATTTTTGCAGTATGTGTGCTTAGAGATTTTTGGGGATTGCTACATTGGATTGTGTTGCTTGAAGAGGAAGACTTTTTTGTAAACATAGTTTTAAAAGCAACGGGCATTCTCATGTACCCAAACTGCCTTGGGTTTAGTGGATCCTGGTGTTGGGGAAAGAGATTGTGCGTACACAAACTTAAAGGATCAGTTCTCCCAAAAATAAAAATTGTCATCATATACTTACCCTCATGTTGTTTTCAAATCAAAATGAGGTGTACTTTTTCATATAATGAAAGCATATTGAGACCAGGGGTCATCAAACTCCAGAAGAACAAAAAAAATATACACAATATTATAAAAGCTGATGTGGGAGTAAGAAAGAAATACAAGTCAGTATCAAGCTAGACAAGTCAAGTCATGCCAGTTGCTCACCTCAAGCAAGTCAAAGTGCTAAGCACCAAGTCTGATCACATTACCAAATACAAAAAGAGATTATTTTACTCTGAAATGATATAATACATAAATAAGAAATAATAATAATAATCATAATCATACTCAATCTTTATCAACATTGTGACAGTTGTAGAAAACTTGCATTACAAAACAAACTACTATTACAAGACGGAAAATTATATTTCACATTTATATAACTTCAGAAAATAGAAAAAGTCATAAATAAGAATAAGTCAGATATAAATAAGTCATACGGACTACAATGCTGGTCACTGTTTTCATTTCATTGAAAAAAAGATTTACCAGTAAAAGAGTGGATGCTTTATTCTAATGATTTACCATCTCAAAACTCATAAAACACTCACAGTCAAGGTCGTTCAAAGTTAGACAGATGAGCAAATGTTTGACCAGCCTGTTAGCTGTCAGACTCTGTTCCGTGTCTCATGTTGTGTTTTCCTCCCCCACGTGCTACAGTTTTGTGATTATGCCCATATTTGTTTTTTCCTGTTCCTATTCTTATTTAGTTCAATTGATCCCAGGTGGGTCCCATTAGTTTCTGTGTATTTAAAGTGTGTTCTGCCCTTCGTTTCCTGTCCACTGTTAAATGTCATTTTGTGTTCTTTGTTTCCCGTGTTCCTGTGTTACCTTCTTTGAGTTTATTTAATACTTTGGATTTTGCTTTACTCCTCGTCTCTTCGCCCCTTCGTTCCCATGCTCCCAGTGCATGTCTTGACAGAACAGCGGACCTAAACAGTTCTCCCGTGTTTTTGTTTTGAATAATCTTTGGTTTTTCCATTGTTCTCCACTCGGTATGAGGACCGCCCTGCTGTCAGGCGCGGGCTGCACCGTTGTCGGCCGCGATGAAGGCGAGTCTGCCGGCCGCTCTGAAGTCAAGCCTGCCAGCCGCTCCGAAAAGACAAGCCTGCCAGCCCCGCCGAAGACAAGCCCGCTGACCGCACAATTGTCAAGCCCGCTAGCCACGCTGTTGTCAAGTCCACCAGGCGCGGCTTCCACAAACCCACCGCCAACTCCTGAGTCAAGTTTGCAGGCCACTCCGAAGGCAAGCTCGCAGGCCGCTCTGAAGTCAGGCCTGCCAGCCACCCCTGAGCTCGCTCCAGTAACGGCTCCAGCCCCAGAGCTCGCTCCAGTAACGGCTCCAGCCCCAGAGCTCGCTCCAGTAACGGCTCCAGCCCCAGAGCTCGCTCTGGTGTCGGCTCCAGCCCCAGAGTTCGCTCCAGTTTCAGCTCTATCCTCTGACCAGAGTCGAGAGTTTGGCTCTAGCCCCAGACCAACATCAAGATAGGGCTGCAGTTCCCGAGTTTAGCCCATGGAGGGCTCCTGTCCCCGATTTTAGCCCATGGAGGGCTCCTGTCCACGAATTTAGTCCAGTGAGGGCTCTTATCCCTGAGTTTAGCCCACGGAGGGCTCCTATCCCCGAGTTTAGCCCAGTGAAAGCTCCTATCCCCGAGTTTAGCCCAGTGAGGGCTCCTGTCCCCGAGTTTAGCCCATGGAGGGCTCCTATCTCCAAGTTTAGCCCAGCGAGGGCTCCTGTCCCCGAGTTTAGCCTATTAAGGGCTTCTGTCCCCAAGTTTATCCTGAGGAGGGCTCCAGTCACTGAATCCGGTCTACAGATGCCTGTAAACCTCTCCAAGTATTTTTTTAGGGGGGGGTGGTTAGTATGGCTTCAGCCGTAGAGGTGCGGGCTGGGGCCTCAGCCTCGGAGGCTGCTCTGTCATGGCCTCCTGAACTGTCTGCTCTGCCATGGCTCCCCGAGTTGCCTGGAGGCCAACTGTCCTGTGTCTGTCCTGAGGGACCTCCAGAGCGCCCGCAAGCACTCCATGTCTACTCACTCCTTCGATCCCGTGCTCCCAATGTGTGTTGTGACAGTCAGCATCATAAATGACTAGATGAGGTGTATAAATCCCTTTCCAATAGAAAAAAACTATAAGAAAAAAACTTAGGTGCCAATTTTTTTTTTTTTAGGTGCCACAGAATAAACGTGTTTTATTTATTTTATTATTAATATACATACATACATACATATATATATATATATATATATATATATATATATATATATATATATATATATATATATATATATATATATATATATATAAACTTAGTTTTACTTTTTAACATTTCAATCATACTGTCTTGTTTATGTCTCATCTTTTCTTGACTTTATCAACATTTTAATCCATCTTGTAGATGACCTGGGAACCTAGGTTCAGTTAAAGTGGAATCTAAATGTCTTTTCCAACTTGAAATATACAGTCACAAAAAATTGTTCATTATCTGTACCAATATCATGGACCATAAGCTTCACTTGGCCACTGAGCGTAGTTTGGGCCCTCTTACACTCTTAAAATTAAAGGTGCTTCTCAGTGCCATAGAAGAACCTTTTTTGTCTAAATAGTCTCATAAAGAACCTTTAACATCTGAAGAACCTTTACATTTCACAAAAGGTTCTTTGTGGGGAAAGAAGGTTCTTCAGATTATAAAATGTTGAGAAAGAGATGGGTCTTTAAAGAACCTTTGACTGAATTGTTCTTTGTGGAACCAAAAATGGTCCTGTGAAGAACCTTTTAAGCACCTTTAATTTTAAGAGTGTATGTCTTTAACACTTTCAGTCTGTTTTTCTTAATTAGTAAAATGCAATTTTATAGGAGGAGTTGAATCATGTAGACAACAAGTTAAGTAAAAATATTAAAATGCAATAGCGCGTAAATATAGCAAAATGCTTATCTTTATAGTTATTTTTCTAGCTGACTGATGAGCTTATGGACACCAAATGGTTATTCTGAGGTAAATGTATATTACGTTGCAATGTTTACAAGCTTTACATGTTTTCCACAGTTTGAAACACTGAATGAGCTTTTACACAAGACATTTCAGTAAGTTGTACTGTAGGCTCTCTTATAACCTACCTTTTGATGTTAATTCATGTTCATTATGTACTATAGTAGTAAAGAGAAAGATTAAATGGGTTACTTGCCACGTGAACTGAGGCGCTAAAGTGACTGCGCCTGCCCCATTAAAGAGCATCAAAGCTGTATTTATTGTTTGTATTTTGTTATGAATTTTGAATAATTTTAAAGCTGATACTTTGTTTATTAAAAGTAACAAAGCACAAAGCTTTTTGTGATTACTGGACGGCAAGTGCACTTCGAATAATGAAGTTCACACATTAACAGAACACAGCATAGATAGACTAAGATCTTGTTAAGAAGAAGCCATAATATTAATGATTATAAATGAGAATTGTTAATGATATTGCCAATATCCACACAGCTGACAGCTTTACCTGTAGTAGTTTGTTCAAGTTGTGTACAAAATAGACGCTGCTTTTCCTCACTTTCACTTCTCACACACTTCTCCGTCTTTTCAATCTCTCGTGCTGTAACTGAACTGTGTTTATCAGGTGTGCGTCAGCGCTGCTGCACGGCAGAGATGAGGACTGTTTGAAACTCTTTTTTCCACTAAAACTTTGATGCGCATCGTCTCAGTTAAATACGTGAACAGCAAATGATGCAATCGCAAAACAATCAGGAAAAAAGGCATTACATGCAATTTTTTACGTTATAACATGTATATACATAGGCCTAATCGCCAGTGGCGACCTCAGCAAAAACTAAACTTGCAATTTAATATTTTTGGTCACAAATGCGACCGTTTTAGTCTCAGTTTGGAGCCCTGGTATTACACTCGCAGGTGTGGCTACACCCTCAACCCATGTGTGTTTGTGTGGCTAGGGCTCTTTGATTTTCATCACGGCTTCCAAAATATATTTATTGGGCAGGGATCTGTGACACCTCTTTTAGCAGGTGGATCAGTGGACTGGTGGTAGGGATCAGGGAATACAGCCATGAATGCGTCTGTGTGAGGATTTAGGCTGTCGGGGAGTTGGCTGGCCTCTCATGCTTTAAGTTTGGACCTCCTGCGATTCATCCCATTTGATGACCTTGGCTGCTGATTTGCCGCCAGGGTCAACACTACAAAGGACAGCTTAGGCATTCAATAAGAGCCTTTTATTTGGCTGGTGGCCCTAGAGCCACCATCTCCATCTGGTGGTGTGATTAAAGCCTTCTGATGAGGGGTGGGCAGCTTTCTTCATGTCAGCTTCATCAAAAATTCGTAAGTGTGGAGAGCTGACCTGGAAATAACGGCAAACCTTCAACTTCATAGCTGTTAACCATCCACTTTGAGCAGCAAACACTGACTGCTTTCACAACACCATCTATCATTGTCTTTTAGCTGGAGGACCAGAAAAGAGCTGAGATTCCAGAGTGATCACTCAATACCAGTCAAGCTCCTGCTGACATGTGGCCTTTGTGCCATCATGCAATGGTTTGTCTAGCACTTCATTTGTGTCTTTTTGTTGATAGGTGGAGGATGGTCTGAGCCGCAAATGGAACGCCCACAGACTGTCTGCTTCATGTCGCACTCAATAAATTCAAGAACTTTCTCGAAATTGCAAGTTACAATTTGACTGACCAATAGTCATGTTTCAGACTTTGTGAACTTTGTGGTATTAGCTCTGTAACAAAGTATATTCAATTTCATTACACGGATCTCTGGAATTGGTCGATCGCAGCATTCAAAGCGTAATTTTTCTGAACAATGACCACTGTGCACAGTACATTGTGAAAAATCATTCCAATGGTAAAAGTTCCCTTAAAAACTGTATTTCACACAATTTAACTGTAAAATACTGGTAAATGTAGTGGTTTTGGAAGTAAGCAAGATGAAGCCATCCAAAAAATTGACAGTAAAAAACAAACAAACATAAATTGACATTCCCAGAATCCTCTGTGCATGGTTTTTCAAAGAAATAACTGTTTCTTCTTAGGGGCCGTTTACACGACAACGTTTTCACCCAAAACGGGAAACTTTTTAGGCACTACACGACAACAGCGTTTTGGGGACTGAAAACACATATTTTTTGAATACAGGTTTCAAAGTGCAAGTTTTTGAAAACGCCACCATTGTAATTTCTGTGTAAACACCCAAAACGGGTATCTTTGAAAACGGTGACATCATGCGCATTCGTAGTACGTGTTAGGTATGTAGATGTGCAGTTCATGTCGATTTTAAAGGCAAGTGCGAACAATCCTGTTCTGGTGTTCCTGTGGCTCAGTGGTAGAGCACTGTGTTAAAAAAAAAAATTATAGCCTGAATGCACTGTAAGTCACTTTGGATAAAAGTGTCTGCTAAATGCATAAATGTAAAATGTAAATGTAAACAAACATACACAACAATGGTGGAGTACATGGTACTGTTGTTGCTGCTCAAGAGTTTGCTAACGCTTCTTCAGCAAAGTGTGGATTTACTTCACCAGCGTTACAACCAACAGCAGAGACGCATCATATACAACATATAATCGTCACTTCCCTACAGGTACTGTTTACTAACAACGTGACAGCGCCAACTACTGGCCTGGCATATGTAACAGCTTACAGGTACAGCGTTTTTGGCCGTTTTCGCGGATATGTTTAAAGGCGAATCGTTTTGAAAACGTCATGTATACGCAGAGGTGGGTAGAGTACCCAAAAACTGTACCCAAGTAAAAGTAAAAGTAAAAGTTTGAATAGTTACTTGAGTAAGAGTAAATCGGATAAAAAAAAACTACTCAAGTAGTTAGTTACTAGTTACTTTGCATCATATACTGTATATCCATAGTCTTTTTATTTTAGATATATAGATACAATTTATGTAATAAAATTTGTAAAATATATCATTCATATATATATCAGCATCACTGAATTAAATTACATTTTAAAGTAGATTAATTATGTATTATATATGTATAAATAACCTCTGACACGGAAAAGAGTGAAAACTCCCCCACAACGGCTAAGTTACAGTACAGAACATCTGAAAACAATGAACCAAATGCACATTGACGGATCTTCTTCCATCTGTTCTGCAAAATTAAAAAAAAAATGTATATTTCTGCAATCGTAAATATTGTGTAAATATCAATATTAATTGTGTCTAGGCGAAGGCATTCCTCCTGGAACAGAACTAACATGGGTTTGGAGGGTATTCATTTCATACTCTGTGTCAGCTTATTTAGTGTAAAAATTATACATGAATATAAATTAAATACAATTTATAAGTTGCATGTACAACAAACTGGTAATATCATAGTTGTATCGTGTATTGTAATCGAATGTAGCCTAAGTTATACCTGTTGAACCGTACAGTACACGCTGTGTTCCGATCTTCATCGCTAGCAAATAATAGCCTTTGCAGATTTGCTTTCAATTGACTGTAGATCCAAAGCCACGTCTTCAACGCTCTTGATGTTCTTAAACTTTGAGTGAGAACCGCTTCAGACGGCTCAGCGTGCGTGGCAGGGAACTGAACGAATCATTCAAACTGATTCACGAACCAATTCACTGGTTTGCCAACTGGTTTGATCAAGCTTTTGAACAGAATCATTTGCGAATGGGCATCGTTTATTGCCAAGAGAAAAGTAAAGTCCAGTTTTTTCACTAAAAATGTGCTTAAGTAAAAGTAAAAGTACCCATCTTTAAATATACTCCGAAAGTATTAGTTACCCAAAAAATGTACCCAAGTAAATGTAACTCGTTACTACTCACCTCTGTGTATACATGAAATATGCACATTATGAATTGCATAAAAATTGCATTATTTTAGTGTCTGGTGTAACTATGATTGTGTTTTGTATTTAAGTGTATGTCACCATCCACCTTTTTATATTACTATTTATGTACTATCTATCTACTATACTAGTATCTATTATACTACTATCTATCTAGCCTGTGGAAAAGCAACTTGTGAGGATTATGTGGCTTTTTCTTTACTGCGTCTGTTTTTAAGGTGGTTGTCATTACATTATAAAGGTGAAAAAACTGATTTTGATAATTTGGTATATTAACATTATTTCCATTATATTTTATTATTATTTTACAGTATCTCTCTAAAGAATTTTCATTTATTTTTTTTTTAATTTGGAAAGTAACTTGTACTGTATAATTAACTGGTCATCACGAAACAAACCATTTATCACGCCAATCATGGAGATCACCATGGGTTCCATTTGCAATAACAACCAGCTGACTGTGCATTATGCCTTACTAACTGTCAAGATTTAAGTGTTCTTGGCCAAAATAAGTTGCTATATGGAAAGCTCTCTCCACAGCTCTACACTGCCAGTCTGTGGCAGCCGTTTCCTGTGTCACCGACTTTCCCAGCCATCCTGAGAGGAAAAGAATGAGAAAAACTGGAGGGGGGGTGGGGGTGAGGACGGAACGGTGTAACTTTCATCTCCACAGAAGAAAGAAAAATAGAATCACCAAATCCATCCACATGCCTGGCTGGTCTAAATCTGATTTTCTGCTATTAAGCTCCATTTCCCTCTCTCGATCTGCCACTCCGAGGTGATGGGGAGGTGTCTTTGATCATATTCTCCCACTGTTTTGCTCTCTGTAATCCATGACCATAAATAATGGGATTTGGTGTATCTCCTAATGGCAGAGAAACCAGTTGACAGAAATTAATAAGTTTGCAGGGACAAAAAGTGAAAACAAACAATGACAACAACATCCCCAAAATGCCACCATCTTCCGTCAGGAGTGAAAGAGAGATAGAAAATATGAATCATAATGTTAAACAGAGACTAAAAATGGTGGTGACACATTAACAAAAAATAAATAAAGTTAAAATGAGGCAACATCCAAACTTTGGGCAGAATGACAGCTGACAGGCGCGCCGTGGGGGAGCTGGGTGTATTGATGTGTCTTTGAAGTGAGCAAGTGTTTACCGCATTCTCCAAGACAGCAGCAGCCATGTTCTCAGAGCCTGATTCGCTCTAATCCCTCCTGTCACTGCTCAATGGAAATCTTGTACCAGTGCCACATCCTTCTTAGTCAACAGGTGCATTTCATTATGCAATGTGTACATGCAATAATCTTGGCCAGTTTCTTAACCGTGCAAAAGCTTTTATGTGCAACAGACTCACGCTTTATCGTTGCATTATTGCTTATTGTTTGTGTTCATATTCTTACGTAAACTGTCCCGTTTGTTTCAATGTTACAATTTATGTTAAAATTTAACTTTTTTGTCTGAGATTAATACAATTTTAGTTCTGTCAAGAGAGAAAACTATTTTGACTTCCCTTTTTTACAAAACAAACAAAAATGGAACATATTGATGTCAGTGGGACAACATACAATGATTGTCTAATACATGTCCATTGTAAGTGCATTTCCTCATGCAAAATTATTTTCTGTGGCTATCAACAGCATCTGTGGTTTTATGATTACCACAGAAAACGACTCAAATTTACCCTTTGGCGTTTTGGGAGAATCATTTCAAACTTAAGCATTTACCCTAAAACATTCCTTTGAGTTAAACTATTAACAAAAGGGACAATAAGGTCAAAGGAAGGATTGAAATCAGTCTGGATTAAACTGTGGCAGGCATTTTGGGATAATTCTGGGATCTCTGTAATACTACTGTAGCTAGCAATGAACGTTTCTGGGGGGTGTTTGTGGATGGCGGGCAAACACTGTGTAAACAGAAAGCAGGTGAAACATTCTGTCAACTTCCTCCTGGATCATTCACAAATACACTTCATACTGTATGTATTTACATTCTATTTAACTAGCGTAAAGTTGGTTGCTTTCACCACACATGGCTCTCTGAAGTGCCTGCGCTGCAGAGGACTGGCACAGAAAGCACGTGCTGACTTTTCAAAGCAATATCTCACACAGTAGGTCTTCCACTCTTGTTCTTTGTCACAGTGAGGAAACAAAAATAACCGCATCAGTTGTGTGCCACACACCTTGTTACCTTGGTGATCTCATGCATGAACAGAGACCATGTAGCTGGAAACACAGATGCAGTGGCACAAGAGAATTACCATTTGTGTAATAATTACAATTTGTGTCATAAAAATGGAATATTCTGCATAACGTGGAATGTCAGTGATGAATACAAATTTCCATGGCAAAATTTGGATGAATTCACCAAAAGTAGGGCTGTACATTCAATCAAATCGCAATATGGACTAGTGTCTGTGAATATTAAAGAGCAAAAACTGCTATTTAAATATAAAGACTGTTTTGTTCTGCATGACATGTCTACTACACATACTCAAGGACATGTGACGCTTGTGGTGATCTCCAGAACTGCTTTGATAGTCACTTCACCAGCATTTCACTTCACATTTCATTTCATAAAACCTTCGTCAGATACACAAGATCTCAAGGACTCAAGGTTGTCACTACAACCTGCCAAAATAAAAGTTTGGTTTAACCTAAAGAAATTCTAACAGAAATATATAACTATTATACAGTAGAATGTTAATATTGAAATTTTTTTGTCTCTGTTTTAATTTTAACAATAAACATCTGTTGTACAGCCAAAATAAATAAATTATTTCATTTGATTATAGTTTAAAAGATAAAAAAAGAAGTTTTTTTGCATTCATTTGATAACTACACATTTTTGCTAATAAATAAAATGGAGAACACAGAATTTGTATATATATACAAATAATCTTTGTGTGTGTATGTATGTATATATATTTCAGGGCCCTACAGGACAAGTTCCTAGAAACTTCTTTCCATTTTATTTTATCAGTGAATAATGACCTACATTTGGGACCACAAGGCTGTTGTATGCCTTCTAAAGTAAGTTTTTGTAAACTATTGTTTTGAATGTAACAGAACATGGCCGTATTTACGCAATTTATGAGAGGTGCCACAGGTCTATGCACTGAGCCCGCTCTCATGTCAAATTTATGCCACTGGGGCTTTGTCTGACAGCTCCAGTCTATCAGCGTAGGTTAGGCTGGAGCCTTTTATCAGGGTAATCCCTTGAGCCTTTGGCTTTGGGGCAAACAGAAAAGGGAACAAGTCACATCCAGTTCAGCACCTACAGCAGGGCTGGGCAACTTTGGTCCTGGAGGGTTCAGCTCCAACCCTAATCAAACACACCTGCCTGTAGCTTTCTTGTGATTTTGAAGACATTGATTAGCTTGTTCAAGTGTGTTTGATTAGTGTGCATGACAGTGGCCCAGTTGGCCAGCCCTGACCTACAGCTACAGTTGAAACTACCAATTCCTCTGATGTTAAACTCTGAAGTTGCATCATGTGAGAAACACTGATCACTCAAAAAGAGTGGAAGTACTCCAGGATTGAGTTAAAGCAATGTGAACTAGGAATATGTCTGTAAACAAAACACAATTGGATGGAACATGATAAACTGTCATCCTCATATGAAACAGAGCCAAAGCCTCCAAACTATTCCTGCTCATTTAGCGCTGGCAGATGAAACAGTCTTAAGACTTATGGAGCTACAGCTACCTGTATATCTCCATCCCTCTCTATCCTGATGGTGTTAACAAGTGAGTTGATCCGATGACTATGAGGGTGTGTGGGAGAAGATGAATAGAGCCCAAAAAGAGTGATGAGTCCAATGAAAGGCTGCTCTTTTAACAGGGATTCATTACACATTAGGGATGCCACAATTCTCAATATAATACTGAACCGTTCGGTATGACATCCACGGTTCAGTACGCACTTGTAAATTGTGTGTTTTTTTTTTTGGTTTTGTGTTTAAATAATTTCTGTGCATTTCATTTGCACTAGCATTATAACCCCCCCCCCCCAAAAAAAAAGCTCTGATCTGCCAAGCCATCAGAACCAAACCGAGGTATGTATTTAACCATGGGTTAGCTGTTTTTTTTTTTTTTAATAAAACACACCACCGGTGCATGAAATCTACAAGCTGTGATTAGCTGTGGACATAATAATGCTGCTAAATATCTTACATTTTTAGGGAGTTTTGTTCAGGATTCTTTTGCAGAGACAACCCAATGGCTGTTCTAGTCAAGAATGCACTAAGAATAAATTTGGCCCACTGAGCATCACTTATTTGTATATGTATTTTTTCTGCATTTTGACAACTACAGGAATTCAGCAGATCTGGTAATAGTGCAAGAATTTTAATCCTCACAATTTAAATTGGGCAACTGCAATGATGCGATGTAGAAATCATACAGTATACGTATATGGCGTAAGGTATTCAGCTTTAGACAAACAGCAACCTGGCTCATTCTATAAAGAGTCTCATTTACATAGAAATGGTAACGATAATGTCTTAATTTTCAAATTTGCATGAGTTAATATTCACATACAGTACACGTATATGGCGTAAGGTATTATAATAAAAAGCATTGCTTCTTTGGAGCCAATCAAACTGCTGATCTAAAAATCAGCTTTGAACTTAATACATTTTCTGACTGGTAGATTTTGTTGAGGAATCTGCAGTAAAAAAAAAAAAAATACATGAAAAGGGCTGAATCCGTAGGAATTCAGGACAGGAAGCCATGATTTGTATAGCCGTTACTCCAAAGCTAAAAGAAGAAGAAAGTACAAAGAACATCTGAGCATCAGAGGCACTGGCTGTGAGCTGCAGAAAGAAGTCAGGTTTATCTGGAGGAACAAGGCTCCCAGGGTTCTCTGTGGTGGATGGAGATTGGGTACTGGTGTCTGCACACACATACACACACTCGCCACAGCCAGATAAACCTCTGTTGTAAACAAAGACTGGAATAAATTCACTTTCATCTTCCTTTCTTTCCGTTAAGCGTCTGACGTTGGAACAATCTAACACATGATCTTATCGCTTCTGATATTCTGTTTATTATTATTTTATTCTACAAGCTCCCCTTCAAAAAGCATGTGTCTTTCATGAAAACCCATTCATGGATTTAATGGATTTCCCTTTCCTTTTTCTCTGGGATCTGTCTTCAAACCCTGGCTGGCCATTTCAGGAGCGGCTGACTGCCGAGGATAGTGTTTCTCTCGCCATCAAACGAATAAGAAATTTCAGCTTAGAAACATGCCAAGTCACTACAAATCTAAAAGCCTAAAAACTTCCAAATGTAAATAGCTAAACTTTTCCCTCTGAAACATACAAAAAAAGAAGCTCAGATGCAGTTGGGGAGAGATAACGGATAATGGGCTAAATGCACATTAGCTGCCTTTAAAGCATTCTGGCTAATAATCTGTGAAACCAGATTTATCTCAACAAAGTTTCTGCTATCACGCAACAAGGAGAAACTAGTTTTTACATATTCCGAAGAGAATATGCCTATTAGCCTAAACCAAAAGAGCCTTCTATCATATTTTAAGCACCTATCACATCAGAAATCAGCTATTCACTTCAAAGGCCAGGGGCCTGTGGGATTTTTCTGTCTGTTTTATTGACCACCAGATGTAAATCATAAGTCTGAAAGCATAAGAGTAAATTAAGGAATCATTTATGTTTGTAGCACAAATGGCGCCAAAATTTAGTATAGGGTTAGAGGTTTATTCAAATACCTAACTCTAAAACCTGTGTTATACTTTACGCATGAGCAATCCGGACACGTACACGGACAGAGCGGACGCGGACTACTTGTATTTATACTACCGAAATGATTTTTACATCACGCCTACCATAGCGGTCCCTTGCGCTAGGACGTGGAAAATATAACACAGGCTTACATATGAATAATAGTGACTGACTTGGTGAACACCACGGATGACTCATGTAGTGGACTGAAACAGTGGCAAAATGAGACGCATGTATGTGTGTGGGTCAGATGTTTCGTTAATCCTCATAAGATAAACCAGCTTTACTCTGGAGGAATGAGTTTGATGTTGCTCTGGCCAGAGAGAGATCAGAGAGCCGGTTTAGCTCCTTTACCTTGCACTATAATAGCCTGCTGCTTCTCACAGGCCAACGCTAACATCATCTGTCTCACTATGCCATATTTATCTACATCCGTATTAGTAATCATGACAATACCTACCTCACAAGTCATGTCTTACGCAGAATACATATGAGCATGATAACAGCATCCGTTTGTTATGTTTCTCTTTATGACTAATCTGCATCGAGAAATGCCTTAAAGGGAAAGTTCTCCCAAAAATGAAAATTGTCATAATTTACTCACCCTCAAGTTTCAAACCTGTATGACTTTCTGCCTTTTTATAAAACACAAAAGGAGATGCTGAACTGTCTCTCCCCTTAAAAGTGGGAGTGTGAGGAAAAACAGAATTTTTATTTTTGGGTGAAATATCCCTGAATACCTCACATACATGTTTTCTTTAGATTACATTATAATGTTCTAAACAACTTTAAGACTCAACACCAATTTGTTTGGCAAATTCTGTTAATAACTGATTTCTTTAAGGCACAAGCTGCCTTCTTCAAAGGGCCGTTATTGGTCTTAGGGGCCGTTCACACAGAACACGTCTTTGCATCTAGAAACGTGAGACGCAGCGCTCAGGAATGTAAAAAAAAAAGAACCAGAGTACAATACCTCCGTCTTGTTACCATCGAATAAAACAGCTGCCAACTTGCCACTGTAAACAAAAGCTTGCAATGCTTGCCCCGCCTCTTGGGTCTTCTAATTGGTCCACTGTATTGGAACTGACATTGATGAGTGGCACTGCGTGTAAAAGTTTAAATTCTTTTAATTTGACAGCGTCTTAAAAACACGGTGCTTATGTGCCAGACGCTGAAAAAGCTGCAAGACGTGAATTTGTGAATTTATTGAATTATTAAAAGTAGGCTACACTGGGAAGGCCGAACAAGTTATTGCATTTTATTGGAAGACTAAGATTTATTTATCTACAAAATATTAATTGTTTTAAATAATAAGCACTGATATATTGTGCACAATAGAACTAGGCACATGCATTACAAAAGTAAAAATTCAACTTTCACTCTAAAGTTAACAAGTCTCATTTATCGCCAAATGATGAATGCGTTAAAAGCATAAAATGTAACACTGTTAAAACATGATAACTTTGGCAGCTCTGGTTTGAAGTGTGTCAATCAGACTCAGAGACAGACTTTGTTGAAGTCTCTTCGGAGGAAGTTTTTAGCCGCAGGTCAGGATGAGTATCAGATGAGGGGTGGCAAAAACAGAGACTGATTTTGTAAACAAGCCTTACTTGTCAGCTTGAGAGTGGAAAAGCGGGCGGAATTCTCTTCAGATGGGATTTATGTGCAGCAATGTACTCACATATGGTTCCAAAATGTAGGCCCAGGATTTATGAAGAGGCCAAATGGCATGCTAATGTGCCACAGATGTCCTGGGGGAGGGTGCAGTTGGCAGTGCTGCATAAGTTTAATGAAAACTAATCGCTTTGATGGGCCTAATCAGGATTACCCTCTGATCAATACCACCTTTGATCAGAGATAACGGATTGAACAAGGTTGAACAAGCAGACTTGGGCGACTAAACCGGAAATCCTGCATCCTTTCTGTTTTTAAAGCTCTTGATTCCAGCCGCTTTCCAGACCTCATTTTTGCGGCTGGAATCAAGAGCTTTAAAAACAGAAAGGATGCAGGATTTCCAGTATAGTCGCCCAAGTCTGCTTGTTCAACCTTGGTAGAGCCGGGGCAAAGAGGGGCTAATGTGTTTAATTGAATACTAAAGTGATCTATCCCCTTAGTGCTGGAGTTCAAGCCAACACAGGCCATCAGTGAACGTATACTGTCCGCAACACACAAGTGTTTAGGTGAGAAGCAAGCCTTCTGTATTCATTGATCTACTTACAAGTTTAACTTTATTTGTTGTATGCTCAACAGGTGTGGCTGTGATTTATTCATTTATTTATTTCAATAGACATATTGTCTAATCATAAACAAGCAGTGCTGGATAGTGGAAAATGCGATGTTAATGCTGACTAACTTACATAGACAAAATGTAAGGATTAGAACAGGGGTGTCCAAACTCGGTCCTGGAGGGCCGGTGTCCTGCAGAGTTTGGCTCCAACTTGCCTCAACACACCTGCCTGGAAGTTTCAAGTATACCTAGTAAGACCTTGATTAGCTGCTTCAGGTGTGTTTGATTAGGGTTGGAGCTAAACTCTGCAGGACACCGACCCTCCAAGACCGAGTTTGGACACCCCTGGATTAGAATAACCTGTTCTATAAACACCTAAAAATAGTCCGTCCAAATTTTCCCCTCTACCATCATTGATTCTCATGTCTCAATATTTGAACTAAATGAGGTGTAAAAAATTGGGAATGACGTGGGTGGGTAAATATTTTTTGGTGAATCTTGGCAGGGTCTGAAACCACAATCTTTCAGTAACTGTCAACGTTTCAAACTTCCAGTGGAAAGCCCTTGGAGTATCCCGATGATCGTGCTTATTAAAGTTATCGTGACATTAGCTTAGCAACATTCTAACATCAGAAACATGGGAATCATAGATATTATTGCGTAGTTACCACATTAGAAACTGTTGTTGATTATGGCAGTACAACTACATGTTTGTCATGTTAACACAAAGCAGTGATCTGACAGATGTTGACTTTTCCAATTGATTTTCTCAGGAATACTGCATATTATACAGTAGATACTGTCAAAAGAAATTATTTGGTAGTGGCAGAAATAAACTATGCCTGTGTCACAGTTCCTGTGACTTGTTTTTTTATTTTTCTTTGTAGTAAACTCTGAATACTGTTTTCTACAAAATGAATTTGTCATGAAAAACGTTGTGAAGATTAGCACGCAAACAGTCGATTTATTATTATGAGACTACGTGCTTCCATCCATTGACCATTCCAAGATGGCCGTTGATGCCATTGATGTAGACAGGGCAGATACATGTATACGGCATCTATGTATTAGTACTGTATATTTATGGTTAGTATCAACTGTGCATGAGTACTAGTTGAGTCTCTTTGCATAATTTGTGTTAAGTGCATGAACAACCTATGAATGGAGCTTCTTATTTAGACAGTAGCTCAATAGGGTTTAGAACAAGGCTAATGATGAACGGCCTGCCTAACAGGTCACCCATCCGTCACAGTATACAAATGCAGTATAGCAAATGGGTTGTGTGACCTGAATTGCAACCTAGAATGCCAAAAATACATTCTGTCTGAACTCCACACAAACCTTTTCTTGGGCCAGCTCTCTTTCAGCCTTGTGGGTTCTTTCCAGGTCCTGCCGCACCTGATCCATCTCGGCCCGCAGTTGGTCCAGAGCTGCTTGCTGGTCCTGAGCGGCCCGCTGTCGCTCCTCCTCCCGCAGCACACCCAACTCCGTCAGCTGCTGTTTCGTTTGACTGTGGGCTGCCAACAGCTCCTTCCTCAGAGAATACACCTGGTCCTCCAGATCAGAGATGGTCTGGTGAGAAACACAAACAATGAAATTTGTAAATCCGTTAAGGTGAACCCATCGATGGAACAGATGATGTGTTTATGGAATATAGTATCTGGGAATTGAATGCAAAGTGAAAAAAGACAGAAGAGTCTGGATTGAGAGAAAGAGGATAAGATAAACAAGCCAAGCAGGACGAGTAGAGCATTTGTGCCCATTCCAGCCAGGAAGAGGAAAACAGACACCACAGCCTCTGATCTCTAAACCACAAGAGTTCAACATCAAAGCTCTGCATTCCACAAAGGTCAGCGGTTTGATTTAATGAGCAAAATTAGCGCAAATCAAAGGTCAGTTACCCATGGGGACGAGGTACCGCTTGCCATTTCTCATTTCAGGAAGATGAAAAACCTCGTAAAGACCACTTACCAATGAGCTTCTACTTAAACGTGAAAGAGAGTAGATGGATTACAAAAAAAAGGGAAGAAATCAGAAGCATTACCGCAGGAATCAGCCCTTCATAGACCTATCAAAGATCTCATTCTGAGAGTCAAGAACCGTCTGACATATTGACCGATGGCTGAAACTTGAGTACATAAGGACAGTGTTATGGAGAAGAGGTAGTGTTACTCACTTGTTACTCATGTATTTCTAAGCCACCAGACCATTCACACGAAACTGCATTCACACTTCTTCTGTAATTGGATATATTATATTCACACTTTATTTTAAGTTCCAGTTCTCACTATTAACTATAACTTTTGCCTCAATAAACTCAATAAACTCCTAATTTGCTGTTTTTAAGCTAGTTGTTAAGATTAGTTATGCGGTAGGATTAAGGGATCTAAAATATGGTCATGCAGAATAAGGCATTAATAAGTACTAATAAACAGCCAATATGCTAGCAATATGCATGCTAGTTAATAGTGAGAAAATAAAGTGCTACCTATACATACAAACAATTGTAAATAATCTAGGTAAACAGTTCAGCTGGAAAAAAAATGACTCATTTGCATCCACTGGAATTTGATGATATTGTGAAAAGTGGGCTGTGATTTTATTGGTCAACACAGTTTATTCCTCACCCCCATTACACTGATTACGTGAACAGAAAAGTCCTTATTATGTGTTGATGAATGATTATGAAAACCAACATTTCTCTCTTAATAACGAGAACTGAAAAATATGGTGTTTGTTAGTAATTAATAGCACTACTGAAGCTATACACACCATCACACCCTGTCCACAACAATGATATCAAATAATCTGCGCTCCCAAAGCGTTTAACCCTCACGCAGATGGTGGCATGTGGTAGATTCTGGCATCTTGGAAGTCCCTCGACTACTCCTCGCGCTTCCAAACATGCCTGGGAGGAGACTGCTAAGTGCATCACGTGGGACATCTGTCGGAAAAGCATCTGAAGTTGTTTTGTGGCCACTTGGGGAATAGCAGCAAACTTCAAAGCTGTGTCGCACAAACACCCAGATGCCAAGACTGCGCGCGGGTCCAATACGGCCAGAGCGGCGCAGCACCAGCCAACGGCACAAAGCTATTAGATCTCGGCTCGGAGGAGCCTTTAATCTATAATTCCCTCTTAAACTGGACTCTGGGAAGAATTTTCTGATGCACTTTTGATGGGCTTGGACGTGCTTGTATGAAAAGAATCTGAGAAACTAGCACAGAAAATAAAAGGCAATAACCACTGAGAATGTCACATCATGTATGATGTAATTTCAACAGCTGAACAAAAGCATTTAATAAAAATGAAGTGAGAGAGACAGGAATGTAGGACAGACTGTGAATTATTATTTTATTTATGCACATATTCATTAAGAACCAAGAGAAACAAAATACCACAATGAAAATATGCATGCATTGGCCAAAACATACAAAAACTGGGCTTGCAGTGAACTCAGCAAATAGGCCCAAACAGATCTAAATCGTTGTGTGGGGCTAAACAAATTCACCTACAGCACTTCCTTACAGTGGTACAGTACTTCTTGTCAGTGTTGCTCCAGTTCACTCTTAAAAATGAAGCTTCTTTATTGGCATCTATGGTTCCATAAAGAACCTTTAACATCCACGGAATCTTTCCATTCCACAAAAGGTACTTTATAGTGGAAAAGGGTTCTTTTGATTTTTTAAATATTCTTCACACTAAATAAAAAAAGGTTCTTTTAAGATTTGTTTGTTAATTTGTTGGGGAACCAAAACTATTTCTTATATGGCATTGTTGTGAAAACCACATTTGAAACCCTTATTTTTTAAAAGTGATCATGTCAGCCCCATGCCTTAAAGGGTGTTTACACTGATGAGTAGCAGCCAATAAATCAGAAGTCATTCATTTTCAATGAGAGAAGCCAATGCAACTTCAGCACAACTTTTACACGGTTTACACAAATTAGCAGCTGCGGTTAACACCAATGGGAGTACAGATAGTGAAGCTCATGTGATCCACCTGATACAACTGGATATAGCAGTCCATTAGAAATATCTTCTTAAAACCAACAGAATCCAAATTGGCGATATAACCACTGTCAATGTGAATTCACCATTACCAAACTGGTTCGCTGTATTAACAGCTAGCTGTACACACTGAGAGGATTGAAAAGCAGTTGTCATTAACAGAATTCTATGTACAGAATAAGATTAAACATTTGAAAAGTGAAAACCGTATTCACCGGCAGTGTGTACTGTAAAGTTGAGATCAATCGTCGTCTAAACACATTTTTGTTAGTGTGCTATCCCGAGAGCATTGCTTAGGGAAACAGGACAGGCACGGATAAAAACAAGTATGTCGGTCCCTGCTCTCTTACGGTGATTTCAGAGGTATTGTATGTGTGGCATGCTCCTCAATTTGCATTTTCAAGGACCACAGCCCCATTCTGGATGAAAGACGAATGGTGCGATCCAAATCTTCAGCTGAAATGCATTTGCATTTCTTTAAGAGTTCAACGTGAAGCCTAGTGAAAAGCGGCTGTGCGTGCTCTGCTTCAGTGATGTCTGGCCAGAGATTAAAACTCTTTTCATCATCGAGGGCCCATCTGGTGGTGAGAGCCAGTCTGCTGGAGCCCATCTTCCATGACCCATCACAGCTGGATGGACGGACTCATGATGGTGCTGTTTTGTGTTTTCCAGAGTTGAAAAGAGCAGCTGAAATCAAGACAGCGTTATTAGATGACTGCTTAAAAACAGCCGTGGTTTGGCAAACAGTCCTTTGTGTCAACCATATGCCCTGAAATCTGGATGTGAAATTATGGATATCCAGTTATAGATAAGCTTCCACTCTCGTATTGGAGAGATAATTGAAATAATCATGGAATGTACATTACCAGTCATAAGTCTGGACAACTCATTCAGAATAAAAGTAAAGCCATCAAAACTATGAAATAACACAAACGGGAGTATGGGAATTACAAATCTTTCAAAAATGTGCTCCATTTGAGCTTCTGCAAAGCAGCCACCCTTTGCCTAGATTACAGCTCTGAGATTGCTTGGGCGGAATGACAACCCGAACGGCTGAATCCAAACCCCCTGCTGGTGCAAGAGACAACGTGACCGCCGTCAACAAGCCTGTAGTTTCTGGCACATCAGAAAGCAGGCCTGATCTCCTATGCCATGTCCGCCTTCATTTTCTGTGTTCTAATCTCTTACTGGGGAATCGAGTTCTTTGAAAGTTTGACAGCATCATTAATTTGCCGATCAGAGCGTTATGATGCTATACTCCACGGATTTGAGATGTTCTCCCATGCTGTTTGAACTCCATGTTACATTACTAAAAAAAAAAAAAAAATGCCAGGACACGTAATAGTGGATTTGAATGGCAGAATGAAGCATCTGTTGTTCAAACAGTGGGTCTAAATGAAATTAAATTACTCTTTAACATCTGTCTGGAGATCAAATCAAATGAAATATGCAACAATTCTCAAAAAAAAAAAAAAAAAAAAAAATCTATAGACAGATATTACATACATAATTATTATATATGCATGTGTGTTTCAGTTTCACTTTAAATAAATTGGTTTAGCATGTCATTTCTAATAAATGTTGTTTAAAATGAATGTCAATATAGTTTGTTTTATATTTATATTTTTCATTCTTATTCTGTTCTGAAGATAATTAAATTTACAGAACCTTTTGTGGAATCGGGGAAAATAAAATACATGTTCATAGAATTTATGTGTTCTATTTACAGGTATTTTAAATAGTAATAAATAAATTCAGTAGTACAAAATGTTTACATCATGCCATATTTCAATGAATATTTTGACAACATACAAATATTTAATAATGTCTTAAATTACTCAAAATATGTACAATAAAGGGTCCCACTTTATATTAGGTGTCTCTAAACTCTAAGTACTTATTAATAAAATAATGAATTGTTAGGTACAGTGTTCATGTTGAATTGCAAAACACTTTTGCTGCTTTCGAGGTGGGATATGGGTTATGTTAGGGACAGGTTTGGTGGTATGGTTAGGTTAAGGGGTAAAGGGAAGAAGGTAATTATAGATGCAACTGAATTACAGATCAATTAATTAAAGCTCAATCCTTGTTAAAATGGAATGAACTACTTCTCAACTCTCAACTTATCAATAACATTAGCAGCAACATTAACATTCCAGCAGTAGCAACTCTCACTAAATACCAACAGTACAGCGACCTGGCGACCTCCAGTGATAAAATCAATCAGTGTGAACAATGGGCAGACTGATATAAGTGAAAATAAATGAAAGTATAGATTTTTTCATATAATAATGATAGTTATGAAGAACACAAGCACCTGGCTGTTGTAAACATGTGGAGTGGGCATTAAAGTGCATGTGGTCTCTAGAGTCTACTATGTATTGGTTTACTGTGCTGCAGGCAACTATATTTACTGAGAACCATCCTGATGTTCTGGTCTTTTCATCCTCAAACAGACTAAAGAAAACAGGAACCCGGAGGGCGGCAGAGTCTAAGGAAACTAATACACAGACTCCAGTCCAGAGACGAGGGGATTTGAACTCCCTCATCAGCTTGCTTCAGATCGATGCAGCCCTCCACAGCCACGCTAAATCTTATGGACCACTGAATAGAAACTGAATTTAGATTTGACTGGGATGTGTAGACAAACTTGAAGTCTCCAATGATGGCTGTAAAGCCAGATGTGCTGTGATTTCCTGCAACTAACCGGAAAACACGCTTACACTGTGTAACATGGGTAACAGAATGGGGCATGACAAACCAATGGTACTGAGCGAAAACAAGTCACCGCGACCTGGAACAAAAGCTCCCTGTGCTCTGAGAAATGCACAAGTCATTTGCTCATCTTGCACGCTCATGATGCCCTGACCACATCAAGACATGAGTCTGAATTGCTCATCTTCTTTGTGTGTGAAGGATGTCCATTCACACTGCCAGCTTTCCACAGCATGTCCTCTGAATGATTTCAGGATTTCTAATGGATTACCGTCACTGGATCAGTGTAACAATTGAAAAGTTTTATGGCCCAGTAAGGTCCATCATGCGACATGGTTCAACCGTAATTTTATGAAGCAACGAGAATACTTTTTTGTGTGCAAAGAAAACAAAACCAATTTCTTGAATCAGTCTCCACCACCATTCAGGAGAGTACCACGACACGTGTGTGGTGCTGCTGACGCAGGAGCTGGCGTTCTGATGTAAAATACGCATTCGCTGCTCTTTGTTTATAAGCAGAGGAATGCACACACATGCGTCGTGGTACTCTAGTGAATCAGGGCAGAGACTGACTCGAAAGAGAAGAAAACATTGAATAAATTTGTTATTTTTGTTTTCTTTGCACACAAAAAAGTATTCTTGTAGCTTCATAACATTACAGTTGAACCACTGATGTCACGTGGACTATTTTAACAATGTCCTAACTACCTTTGTTAATCTTAAGTTGTGTTCTGAAGATGTACGAAGCTCTTACGGGTTTGGATCGACAAACATTTGCATTCGTAAACATTCACATTATTGGGTGAACTAACTAGAGCTCAGGATGGCTGATAACAAAATAAATGACATTTAATTAACTGAAATTAATTGAATGCAGCAGTTCTACACATGCTTTTAACTTGCTGATCTCCTTTACTCCTGCCATTCATTTCAGTAATCAGCACAAAATACAGGTCAAAAATGTTTTGATCTGATCACTCAAACTGCATTCAGAGGTAGTCAGAAATGAATGTAATATTTTAGGAATTTTGTGACCATATTACCTAAGACACTTCTAATAAATTGGCAAACAAATACGGCCATACATAGAACAAAATGCTCTCCACACTCTGGAAAGTATCACAGCAACTGTTAAGGTCCATTCACAACAAGTATGCTATCTACAACTATAAAGTATTAATAATCATTCTAATTCTATAAGAACAGGAAAGTCCACACCACAACTACAACAATAATGCCACAGGGGAAGGATATTGCTCAAATCACATTCAGATTATTATTTTTTTTATTGCAGCTGCTGAACAATAAAGACATTGACAGCCAATCAGAATCAGACTTTAAAGAACTCAAGCATGTAAAGCAGCAGACGTGCATATAATAAACAGAACATTATTGCTCGTTGGTGTAGACGCTAATATGGTTACCATATAAACATTGTTATATTTACTGTTCTTGGGCTTAAGGTCTTAAGGCGTGAAAATTACAAATATCTATTTAAATCTCCCAGCATGTCACAGTCATTCAACATGGTCACTGCCTATTGACACTGTGACTGGACATCTTCCAATCAATCTACAATTTTCACAGAGAACAAAATCATCCATTACGCTTTGGAAACTCTTCCCTGGATGATGCTCAAAACTTCGCCTTTGCAGATTGCTTTGAGTTAGTGATGTTCCCCAGTTTCCTTGACAGTTGTGAAACGGAGGTCACGATTTGTTTCATATGTTTTTCAAGCGCATAATGTCAACAAGCAATGACAACATTAGTGGCATGGACATGGACTGTGAAGAACATCACCATGTCTGTTTCAGTGTTACTCTTTAATGACACGGCTCAGTTCACAGTAAATACTTTCCAGGTGCTCTGAGTTTGGATCACTTATAAAGCACACCAACTCCACTTTACTTTTTTGAGGACAAAAATTTTATAGCTTCCAGTTTTTTCCTGCGGGTGTATCATCAAGCTATGCTGCATGACAATGAAGAAATTAAGACAACTGTACAGCATTTTTGCACTTCAAAATAAAACTGACGCTATATAATAATTGGCATTCAGCTCTTGTTTTGGGCTTGTGGTCAAAACACTCCTTTTCAAATAGCTTTTTGTCAAGGTTTCTGTAGCTTTTATGATGCCATAAAAGCACACATTCTATCACTCGGCACTTAGTCCGCACTTATTAGTAATGTTATTGAGCTGATTACAAATGAATTGAAGTATCCTAAAGGAAGTCTAACAGGTATTGTTTGGGGGTATACTATCAAATTCAATACTTGGGGCTCTAAAGGTTGAGGTAAAAACAAACAACTAAACAAATAGCATCAATGCAAAAAGCATCAATGAATTGCAGAAGACAAACAGATCAGCCAAACCACAAACTTCTTCTTTTAAGTGGCAACTAACTTCTCAGTACATGAAGACATTAAAAACAAAAAAAACCAACAACACTATGATATGATCATAATTTTACAATATTTAAAAACATTAAACAAATTAAATCATCCACATCAACCATTTAAAATTATTAATATATAATTAATTATTTACTAAAAAATTATGAAATTTTTTGTTTAACCATTGATAATCACTTTTGAAAGTCTGATAATTGATCATTGATACCATTAATAGCACAACAGTAAATCAAGCGGAAGCACATAATACATTAAAATAACTTTCACTCAAAAACAGAAAAAACACAAATACACTATATATATATATATATATATATATATATATATATATATATATTTCTCTATATATATATATATATATATATATATATATATATATATTATCCAATATAATATTACCAACAAATGTTACCATACCTTTTCACTAATATAATATCACTCGTAAGGCGATGTGTCCTCTGCAGCATCAACATCTCTGAACTGGCTTCTCTTGCTAGCAGCCAATAAATATGGTTTAGCCATGCTGACAATTTATGTTTAATCTTGGGGTTTGACGAGTCCAGTGAATCCACAGTTGGGGGCTAGGCTTTCAAACAGCTTCCCACAGGGATTTTACGATAGCCAGGCTGGAGAGGGAAGCGGCGGACGGGGCAATTGGCACAATAGGCACCAGAAACCCGCTGTTGACCAAAATGGAGGTTTTATGGCTAAAGAGCTCATTAATACCCTCTAAATGACATATGCCTGTTGCAGTATATTAGAGAATAGCTCTTATTAGCAGATAAACCATTCCTACACCGCAGCAATAAAACCAGAACTCAGTAGTGGTGCACAGATACTACTAACCCCAATATAAACATCCCAAGACAAGAAGAATGAACCCTATGGGTTTACAATAAAAGGCCACAGCGACAATGGGCTGGGAAATGTATCTTTTTCATCCGGCAGCTTGTGGTTTCAGCCACTTTTTTCAATACATTTTCAATGAAATCCCACAGTGAAAAGTTGCATATTAAAATAATATCCAAAAAACTTTACATTTTGGAAATAATTAAATCCTTGTTTTTTTCTTCTTCTGTTCCATACACTGAAACATGACAACAATGTTGTGAAAAAGTATGCAAAATAGTATTTTTTTTAAAAGTATCACAAAAAGCGGTATGCTATGTAATAGAACATAGAAAAATATGATAATGTTATAAAACATACAGTGTAAAATAGCCATCAATTTTAACATTATCCGAATTAGCAAAATAAAATAGTGACAGAAAGCGGCAGAAAGGAAGAGACCCCCTACCTGAGCATTGCGCTTCCTCCACTCCTGGGTTTGCGTTTGCTGCTGGACCATGGCGGCCCTCGCCTGCTTGTCCAAACTATCAATTTCCTGCTGGTGGTCCTGGACCAGGCTGTCCTTCTCAGCATTGTGTGTCTGGAGTAGGTGCGTCCGCTCCTGTTCATGCTGCAGCTTCAGTTCCACAATCTGATTGGACAACAAGGAGTAAGACTTCATCAGCGGAACATCCCTGTCGTCATGACAACTTGTGCATGGCTCAGCGAAGAAAAAAGTTCACGTTTGCCTCACAACGTAAGAAGCCTTTGCAAGTTTTGGCATCACTTGGTTTTGTTGTTCTCTCACTTTTGTGCTAATTATGACAAGCTAGCCTCTTTTTCGGTTCTCTTTAGAAAATATTAAAATAAAAACATGATGTCACGGCCAGTGGCACAGCACTGGGCAAAAAAAAGTCTTATGGCCACTGTTGTAAACATATGCTGTATTAAAGATCAGGAAGGAATAAAAATTATCCATTTGCATCCTATTTATTCCTACAGACTGCTTAAAAAAAAAAAAAGAATGAAAGAAAGAAAAACACTTTGCAGATTCATTAATTTCATTTGAAATTTCTAGTCCGTCCATACAGCATACTGTCATTATGGATGTACTGCAACTTTAATAACCACTTACTGTTACTACTGAATCCTTTTCCGAAGTGTTGCGCTTCGACAAAAATGTAAAATTAAGAGCCTAAAAAAACAAACAAAAAAATTCACAATCGGCCCGGCATCCCTGCTTCTTTTTTGCAGAAAAAAAGCATTAAAAGCAAGATGGAAAATGTTGAATGAACACAAAAGCTAGCAGAGGCATAATCTCGCTGACTTGCACCTGCTGTGCGGTGAGCCAAGCCTGCCGATGAGAGGCAGCACCAACGCTTCCCAAGTTCCATTCCCAGTCTCCTCTGGATAGGAGATGGTGACCTTGGCCAGTCCGGCCCCCATCTCCCAGCTAGCCTGCAGTGAGAGGCCTGGTCCCCACAGTTTTCAAGCTAATCCCCCCACATTGTGTGGCTCGGCACCCTACCTGGCCTGCCAGCTAGAGGCTACTGTGGTGCTATTGAGTGTAGGTGATGAATGGGATTTCAGCTCGATTCCCCCAGCCAATCAGGCACAAGGCCACAAAAGACGCTTCAAACAGCCCCATGGCATCCAATTTTAGTGGATTTTGAAGAAGCTGAAGTAAGATTTGGTAAGAAGATTCCTCATCCTCAAGCTTTCTCGATTTTGCCCTTCGACACTGTAGAGGAAGAGATATAGCAGACGTGGATGCAAGCAGACATCTCTAATAGGGCAAAACCGAACAGCCAACAGAAAGAGCCTCAACTAATTGATCAGGGACCGCCGAAGAACGCAACCCTCTAGTTTTCATTACACGCCATGCAATAATATGCTAACCTTGGGTAAACGAGCTGATTCTGAGATCTCTGTTGGGAGATACACTACAATCCAACCATCCAATTTGCAATATTTACATGTCACGACAGATGAATAGACCATAATCAGTGATTACCTTAGTTTAAAGCCAAGCGTACAGCTCGCTGTGATTGGTTAAACCCGTCCCACAGCACTTGTCGGACAAGCGGCAAAGCAAGGCTTTGGTTTCGACAATTCTGAGTTAATTTTTTTCGACGCAGGGTGAAAATCCACGCCAAATATATGGCGATATGACAGTGGGAAAGCGAAGGGTGGGGGAGAGATTGAAAACATTGAAACGTCACAGCTCTTAAAGCGCCAGTGCTGAATGGCTGCTGTCACTGGGCAGATGTGATTAGCGCCCCCTCCTAGAGCACCAGCGTTGAGGTCATGGGGCGGTGGGCGACTGAAGGAGGCTCCCCGGGGAAACAGTGCAGTATCAGAGAGGAGGGAAGCTTGGCGGCACTCAGTAGGGGTTCTGTTTGAAGGAAGAAGAGTGGCGGAAAATATATTCTATTATTCAGAGTACACATACTCCAAAAAGGATCATTCCATATATTTGATTGTGTGCAGAAAAACTGAAAATGAGAAAGAGCAAGAGATTGCGAGACGGACAGTTTGATTGATGTTGACTGATGGGATAGATCGCCATCTCCAAACGTAGCCTCCACAGTTGTGAGTGGGATGTTGTTAATGTCATATATTGCATAGCTTCATACTCATTGTGACCTCAGACATCAGCTCAGTGTCGGCGCTCCAAGCCGGCATGACGTCAAGTGGTGAGGAGGTCAAAGAGAAACAACACTTCTATAGAAATGGACTCTTTTAAAGTCCCATTGATGGGAATCCTGGGGAATGTTTCTTTGTGTCAACATGAATAGCTAAAGTGACCCTCAGACCACAGTTCACTCATTAAACCAGCAATAAACATCTCAGCTCAAATTTGAGGGGTCAGTCAACTAGAGCTTCATGAACTTTAAAAACCTTTACAAAGTTGCTCTCAGAAGAACATATGCTTCACAGTAATTCCTAAACACTTGGCATATCAGTAAAATGTATTACTGTAATATTGTGATGTTGTGATGTAATATTGTGTAGTCATAAACTAAAGAGTATCATAAACATGTCCATTTCAGGCCACAGTTAACCCTGAAAATAATATTAAGCATAGATTAAGATAATACAATTATTTGCACTGTGACATTTTTAAGTAATTTGTCATGTAAAATGATGCAAAAGTATTATCTTTAGGCAAATATATTTCTTTGATTTTGGGGTGAAATATGAACTGGATATTTCTGCAGGTTCACACATTAATCTACTATTATTGACACTACTGTCAGGTCTAGTTTTCAATTTCTCTAGGTGAGTGAGTACAGTTTGAACTTCAGTTTAGACACTCAACATATTTGGGGGGTTTTTACCTTGGCAACGGTATCTGCCACAGTTTCATTAAAATTGCTTTTATTTTCTCTAGCGATACTATCACAGCAATTGTAATAGGAAATCTAGAGGACCAATGGGTAGTGAGTTAAGAAGAGGGGAGAGACAAAAAAAGCTTTTTTTCTTATTTGTTAAATGTCTGACCAATAAATATATATTTTTCTCTACTACAAATCTTGCCAATTGTTTTATTATTTTTATTTATTTATTTTTAATGAAATTTGGCTCATATTATCTCTAGATCAAGCCTCAAAAAAAGAAAAAAAAAAAACACTTTATTTTTTCAGTTATTTCAAAACATTTGAAGTGACACAAGATGAGGTTTCACTGACTGATGAGGGTGTACTGGTTCATATAAACACAAATATTTGAATATTATTTTGTGCTAATTAAGTGAAAAGTGTGGAAAACATACCTTGAATATTTTCAACTAGATTCTTATTAAACATTACTCAAATTTAACATTTTGAATGTACTGCCTTCCAGCCACATGGCTCCATTCTGATATTTAATCCCCCTACATATCTAGTTGATTAGTAGTTTTATGTGGATACATGTCACATTACAGAAGTAAAACTGATTTCAGACTGGGTTCCACATCTAAAGTCATCTGTTTTATGAACACAGGAGGCTACAGGACTGCAAAGTGTGTAACAGAGATTACATAATACTGTTTCAACAAGCTGCCACTGTTAAGACTTCACTGTTAAATTTGTTTAGCTAGAACAAAATCTCATGATGACACCACAGGCTTTTGACCAGGCCTTACAAATGAGTGACTTGGAGTCAGAGAAGGACTAAATTCTGCGGGCAGATAGAATCTTTTACAACAGAAGGGGGAAAAAGAGAATTTGGCTGTCCTTCCATTTCGATTTTAGGCTTTAATGCAGCTTCTTATAGTGTCACATCACATTGTTGTCACTCACCCACTGCTGAGCACACTAACCAAACCAAAAGATGATTTTTTTTTTCTCTCGATTTTAAATAAACCGAGAAAGAGCAAGGAGCTCCCACAATGAATTATGTGGGCAAGTTCAAAAGTAACAAGCTGCCAGAAGAAAGAGATCAATATTCTTCAACTGTGGAACATCAAGTTAGAAATATTAAGTGAGCATTGTCTGTCAAAGTCAGATCAGTGAGATGCAAAATGTTCTCAGCAATGCTTTGCATGCTAACTCTCAATTTAGTTGAGCACAGTGTCTGCTACTGTAAATTATATGCCCCAACTATCCAAATTAAACATCACTCCTCCACCGTCTTTCTATCTCTGTTGTCTAATTATATAATATACAATATACTGCTAAATAGCAATGTGATAAGACTGTGAGATGAACAATATTTCAATATTAGCAATTTTTATCTTAAAAAAGAAAGAAAGAATAAAGATAACAGAGACATTCCCGTCAGTCAGTAAAAATTGTACAAAGCCAGCATCTTATCAGGACTTTGATTAAATGATGAACATTTTTAATCAGGAGGCAGTGGAGACTGAATGGAATATGATAAGGGATCTTAAAATGTGAAAATAAATCTATGTATTATTCTGCGACAGCCCATTCAGTCATCTAGAGAGAGTGGATCATTTCATTTGAATATGAACCGTGTTGCTCAATGTAAGAATGCTCGAGCCTGAGTAAATGGTTTGTTCGTCTACATTTCTACCAAAAGAAAATGGTTAGTCACACTTAATGTAATGTAAATGGATTTGAAGAAAATGTTCACCTGCTGCTCATATCTTCGCTGCAGCTCCTCCAGCTGGTAACTGAACTCTTTAGACTGCTTCTCTCGGCGAGATTTAGAGTGAATCAGATCAGCCTCTACTTTCTCCATCTGAAAGCAGAAAACACAAGCAATTACAGATGAAATAAAAAAACACAATGGCAGCATTATATTATACTATTCTACATTAATGTTATTTTATTATCAAATGTAATCTTCACTGTACACAAAAACCATTTACAAGAAGGGCACAAGAGACTTGACTCACAATAGTTGTGTCCCAAATGAAGCACTTTGCACTTATACACTACGTACTTATGCACTGTATGATTTATATAAATTTAAAATTAAATTTAAATTTATGCATTTAGCAGACGCTTTTATCCAAAGCGACTTACAGTGCATTCAGGCTATCAATTTTTACCTATCATGTGTTCCCGGGGAATCGAACCCCCAACCTTGCACCTGTTAACGCAATGCTCTACCACTTGAGCTATAGGAGCTCAAGTGGTAGAGCTCAAGTGGTATATAAGGTTACTGTGTCATCCTCCCTCTCCGCTACATAACTAAAGCTGTGACAGTTGTGTGAAAAGTGTCGAACGTTCCACTCTTAGTTTCTGCATGCTTTTTCATTTTTTCTTTTCTTCCCCCCAGTGTCAACACACTACTCACACTATTTATACTAAAAAATTACATAGAACAGTGCACAAGTATGTGATTTGGGTCACAACTAATGACATTAACACATTGATAATCTAATTATTCTAATAAGCACAAAAGCAAACAGGCACACAAATACAGAGAATAAAGTAGTTCATGTTAAATGGACTGATAGTTTTTGGTATAGATTGAAAAAATTCTACTAATCAGTATTATTGCCCCATGGGATGTGTGCAATGTCTTCATGCTGGGCTAGTGCCTATGATATTTAACAATGCAATTTTATTAAGCTTTCCATCAAAATACTGTAAAAAACTTTATCATTGAACTATAAGCTACCTTTATCTACCTATTTTATATCAGGGAAAAATTGTAAATGTGGTGTTTTCCAAACTCACCAGGCATTACAGAAAAAAAAACTCAGAAGCTTATCTTGGCAAAAGAAGGTAGCAAAAAGAATTTTTAAAAAGGGTATGATTAATTGTGGTCAATGTGTTTTAGAGAAAAACATTTATTTCATAATGAGACCCCCCCCCCCATTTTAAATTCTTATTCTCCAGTGAAAGGTTAGATTTTTGTAAATGTTTTGAATAAAGGATCGAAAGGATTAACAATGCGGATTTATTTCAACAGCCTTCTTTGATCATATTTACCAGGGGTATGAACAATTTTGAGCACAACTGTTAATGGTTATGAGTAAAAATACATACAGGCACAGATATATCATCCCGTCATACCTGAAAGATTGCCACCATATTTTTACAGTCAATTTCTGGCAACCACAGCTGCTTTTTTTTTTTTTTTTACAGTGTGTCTAGGTAAGCAGCTCAGTAGGCTTTGGAACCAAGCTAGTATATTCTATGCTGTATACAGTAAGCACTATACTAGTATTTCATTCTGAACACCACCTTTGAGAGCCAGTCCACAGGATCAGAATAATGGAATCAAACTCTTACTCTACATTTAGCATGTGTAAGTCAAGGCCATGTCTGATTATCCAGAGGACATTCCTTTCTATGATGCTGTTACAAACAGATGAATGCAAATGGACAGCAAAAAAAAAAAAAAAAAAAAAAAAAAAAAAAAAAAAAAAAAAATTTATGAAAGAGAGGGGGTGGTAGGAAAAGAGTGTGGAACACTTTGATGTGGGCTGAATCTTGGACAGATGATGATCACTGGAGACACAGGGTGGAAAGAGAAAGGTGAATCAGAAAGAACATGAGCAGGATGTGGGCAGCAGTTCTGAGTCCAGCGAGAGCTTTAGCATCCCCTAACGCTCACCCACAACTACATGACCATTAGTACGCGCGCACACACACACACATGCAGTCTGCTCAGTGTAACACTGCAGAGGAACTCTGCCCACACTGTGCCAATATGACTTAATGCAAACCTGTTTAAAACTTCCTGTGGGAGCACAGAATAACACAGAAATAATGCTGTGCTCCTTCCAATGCTGGATGTGGGGTATTTCTACAAACCTAAGTTATATTCCTGCAAAACTCCAAAAACCTACCTATACATATTATTGACTGCAGTCTCCACCTAAAATTAACCCAAGTGGGAGTAAAACACCAACAACTTTCATTCCTTTTCACACAAATTATGATTGCAGATTACCAATTTGTTTTGTGTGGTTTCACCTCAAAACTCTTTTACCATAGTGCATGATTTGTAAACTAATGCATTTTGATGTCTGCATCACATAACCAGCTCCATATGTATGGATTTTCCTACATAGTAAACTTGCTTGTAGTGTTGCTCTCGTCAACGGAAAATATGACTAAATATCATCGTTAACGAACCTTTATCATGTGACGAAAACGAGATGAGACGCAACGTAAATGCTGGTCATGTGACGATGACTATAATTAAACGTATAATGCAATATTGTTGACGAATAAAAATGAGACTAAATGTGGTTTACAAAATAAAAACTATGCTAAAATGTCTCTTCATTTTCGTTGACCAAATGTTTTAACGTTATTTCGTCTCGTTTAGTCATTATTATTATTATTTTGCAGTATTTCTGTTTCCTGTGTCTCACTGCGCAGACGCGACCAACGTCACTTCCTAAAGTCCCACTCAGGGGAGTCGCAGAATTATTTGGAAGACGACAACAAACAAAGTTAAGTGGGATTTATGGCCAGTACAAGTCTTGTGATGAATGAGTTGATGAATTAATCATTTCTTTATGTAACACACTTAAAACAATCTTAAACTGTTGGCTGTATTACACATCAAACACAAGACAACTTTAAGCAAATAGTGTATAATTAATATCTAAATGAATTCTAATTCTATTTTAAAAAAAAAAAAAAAAAAAAAAAATAAAACAATAAACAAACTACAAAATACAAAAACTTTTTTTTTTTTCCAAAAAAACATTTTCTGCCAAAAAGCACCTGATGGAGTTTGAACTTCACATTAAACTGCTTTTGTTTCACACAAACGCTGACACAGACGTGCGTGTTCGGCTAGAATCGCCCTGAACTCGTGCATGTTCGGATGTGGAGCTATGAGGAAAGTTACAAAAAATGCCGTGCACTCCGCCACACGAATAGTTCGCGCGCACTGAAAGCGAACTTCCAGCAACACTGCGATGACGTCATATTTTCCGCACTCACCCAAGCGAAATTGCGGATGTGTCGAGTATAAATCAGCCTTGACACAGAGAAAGGGACCGATGGCCGGCCGGCCAGGGTTCGTCTTTGGGAGAACTTTTTTACTTTTTTATTGTTTTTATTTATTTTATTTAAATGTATGTGTGTGTACTTCTAACATGTTTGGTTGGTAAAATAAATGTTGTAAATTCAAATCAGAGAGTCTTCCGTATCTGGAATGGATGTATTCTTGAGTTCATAAGGTAACAATAATATAATAAGATAACCTTGTTTGAAATGGGTTTGGCTAAAACAAAATTTTGGTTTCGTCTACACTTCTAGGTACTTGTACTATATTGACTGGGTTAAATAGAATTGCATTACTAAAAAGAGATTAAAATAAAATTTTCATTGACTAAAACTAGACTAAAATGTCATCAGTTTTCGTAGACTAAAACTAGACTAAAATGTCATCAGTTTTCGTCGACTAAAACTAGACTAAAATGTCATCAGTTTTCGTCAAATAAAACCAGACTAAAATGTCATCAGTTTTCGTCAAATAAAACTAGACTAGACTAAAAAGAGTATGAACATGACTAAAACTAATAAAAACTAAAATGACAGCTTCACACAAAGACTAGACTAAGACTAAAATTAAAACAGGCCGCCAAAAACAACACTACTTGCTTGTTAGCGCACCTGGCAGACATTGCACTTGGGTACAAGTCTCATGAAACATGAGTCCTGAAAAAGGAGCTCAAAGACTTGTAGAAGCAAGCTAAAATGTGTTTTATCTTATGTTTGCTTACTATAGATTAGGTTTAGTGTACGTGGTACATTATTTTCAAACGTGACAGAGCATTAACCTTTTAGTGCCACTCACTGGACATTTCATTCCTGAACTGCAGCGATATATACAGTACAAACAACGTAATAAACATGGCTAGAATCACAATAATCTGTTTCAGATAAAACTGAACTTTGTTTTAGTATTTCCAGTGACCCTGGGTTGATTCCTACTTATATATCTCTGATCTCCCCCGTCAATGCATTGTCTGATGCTCAGAAGATGAAACTAAAAAACAGACAGTTTCACTGTCAACAGAACCCTGCTGTCAAACTGACTGTAGTGGACGAACAATATTATGCAATATCTGATGAACAACAGAGAGTATTCCAACCAGACCAATACAATGACACTGACTGGTCTGATGGCATGAGTTTGCTAACCATTTAATTTGGTGACACTAGTAGCACAGAAAATATACACTTTAGCTTTCTGTTTAAACATTTAGCATGCATAGTGTGTATATTGAGTCTTTTCTTTTTGTTCATCGGCTCTCCTTTAGCTAGCGTTCAGTGGAATGACATGAGACGAGTTTCTCTTCTGTTTTTCTTCATTGGTTTCATAAGAGTACTGATGACAGGACTGTGAGTCTTTTTAAAGCAAAGCAGATGGATAAAGCCTCCATTTCCTATGTGCTAAGAACGTCTGTGGTGTGTTTTAGGATGGAACTTTTACATGCTGCCATTAGCATAGTGGTACCAGGATTGTGACAATAACTTTCACATGATATAAGCAATTTACAATTCTTATAGTATTAAATCTTTACATATTCACAACAGGACGAGCCGCTTAATCATCATCGTACATAAATAATCATCTCATTTGAAGCAATAATATAAAGCGGATTTTATGTTATCCCTCAGGGCTGTGTTCTTCAAAAGCATCTTAAATCAAAACAGACTGCAAAAACCATTTGCATCAATGGCCTTTACGATCTAAGATTGGATCATTGATTCTGATTATCATTCATTTTTATTTATTTATTTTAATATGGTTTCTTTATAAAAACGTGCAGTCATAATATTTATTAAGAAAGTAAACCAAATCAAATTTGATTGGATCATTTAGTTTTGAATGATGATTTGAATGATGAATTTTCTTATTTGATGGCTATATAAATCTAAATAAGAGGCTATTAACAGCTAGGTAACAATAGCGTGGATGTTTGGTTCTGCACACATTGGACGCAGCTGTGGCAGCGAACCCGGGTGGCGCCGTAGCGGCCCGCTCCAGCATCTGTGCGCAGGATGTGATGTGTGGCTGCAGTCATGTGCATTGTGTTGATGGGGCAGACTGAACAGTGCTGTTTGGGGGGCTGGAATTGTTATGATGGAAATAGTGAATGTGCAAAGAGTCATACAGAATACATGTCAGGATGAGTAACTATTCCAGATGACTAACAATGAGATCTGTTTGCTCATCCAATACCAAGTCCCAGAGAAACAGATTCAAACAATGTAAAGCTTTTTAAGACAGTTGAGGAGGCTAATGAAGATAGAATAATAACTCTTTATGGAATGAGATGGGAGATCAACGCACCTTGTGAGCCAGGTGGAATCTGCATTGCCCGCATGAGCACCACAGCTCCATGTATTGGAGCACATGTGTTAACTATGAGGTCATGCTGGAAGCTTTTTAATGACATGAATTGTTGTCTGAGAGATGCTCACTGCCCATATGATATCCTGTAAGACTGAACGAGGGGATATGATTTATGATCCAGTCTGCAGTACTGATCGCTTGCTGTCTGGACTCTCTGGGACAATCCACAGATCAAATACACCCTGAACTCAATTATACAGTGATATCAGTGAAAGAACATCTCTCACATGTTCAGCCTAAAGTTCGGCTGCCACATTGCAGTTCATTCTGGTCAAGAATGCACATTTAGAAAGATTTCATAAGTAGAAGTTGAGCAGACTCTTACTATTACTAGTTTTTACTGCATTTCTCATAATGACAAAAGGATCCACGTGTGGCTTTGTTGCAGCAAATCCCTAAAAAATAATACTTGCTAGAACAGAACATTTTATCACAATAATTCAAATCTATATTCTCTTGCAAAAAAAACAAAACAAAACAAAAAACAAACTAATTAGTTAACATCGGGTAATAAACAACAGAAAAGTATCAAGGTGCTTAAATACACCCTATCCAGATATCTTGTTTGGATACAACTAAATGTCTCAATTAAAACTCTGAAACGTTTACATAAACCCTGAAACCGAAATTGAAGCTTCATTTAGCTGAAAACCAAAAATAAAGTCTATGTATTAATCAATTAATTCAATACATTTATTTAATAATCAACACTCAAATTAAAATTTCAAGGTATCTTGGAGAGGCGAGTAACAGCATCTAGCTACTGGGGTGCCTCAGGGCTCAGTTCTTGGACCACTTCTCTTCTCCATCTACATGGCATCACTAGGTTCTGTCATTCAGAAACATGGCTTTTCATATCACAAATTAAAACAGTGCTGTATATAAACACAATTTTTAATTAACCAATAACCAATGTGTAAACATTTAAACAGTGGCTGTAATAAAAACTTGTTTTCATGAAAGATTTATTCAAATATACATTGAAAAATGAAGACATAAACATATAATACAATGTATATATGTAGTGAAATGCAAATCTCTTTATTTATTTATTCTTGCTAACTAATAAGCAATGGACACTGAATGGCCATGCAACATTAAAAAGTGAATATTTTCGGTTGCTGAAATTCCAGTGCTAAATATCTTTTAAAAAATATGATGATGCCATTAACTCAATTCAGTTCAATTCAAATTCAGTGATTATTTCTTCCACATACAGTAAGTGCTCATTCTAGTAACCTGCAAACTTGACTTCTGAGGCTGCATAGTAGCCACATACACCAGATTTGGATTTCAGTCAGAATTTGTGCCAGTGTGCAGTCTGAGGCTGAGACTAATGCTATGACTGCTACCGTGAGCTTAACAGAGCATCACTTTCATAAACCCTGTAAAACAGGGTAAACGATAGGTACCCTTTACTCACCTGTTGCTTCATGTCAGCATAGGTCTTCTCAGAGCTGAGCTCCACCTGCTTCTTAAAGCTCTCCAGTGCACTCTCAGCT
Source organism: Cyprinus carpio (assembly GCF_018340385.1). Taxonomy (NCBI): domain Eukaryota; kingdom Metazoa; phylum Chordata; class Actinopteri; order Cypriniformes; family Cyprinidae; genus Cyprinus; species Cyprinus carpio. Next base: position 33,669,743 of record NC_056574.1, read on the forward strand.
TGCTGGGCCTGACGTCTCTGACTGTCCCGAAGACGAACCAGCTGCTCCTCTTTATCTCTACAACAAAAACAAAAAACAAAAAACAAATTGGGTCACCCTGTGTATATACGTGAGCTTGCACTATTCTTAGTAGTCAGAACACAGAGTCAAAACTCTTCTCAGCTTTGTTTCATGTGCTTTAACATTACTGAGATGGAGCATAAAAAGCAGAATGTTGTGCTTTATATTTATTTTTTATCAGCTGATTGGGGAAGCATTATACGTTCACACAGAGAACTTCAGCACACAAATGTGTGTCTGACGCAAAACAAACAGCATCTCAGACTCATGTCTGACAACAACACAGAGACACAACCGCCAAAAGAGCTGTCAGATGCAAGCCAGACTGCTACAAAGAGCTTGTCAACCTGCTCTCACTGTCTATATCCATGCATGTTTGAATGTGTGTGTGGCAATTCTTGCCCTCCCTCAAATGAGTGTAATTACTGTGGTAATTACTTTTCTTTGTAAGAACAATTCACCAGGGCCTGTGAAACTACATATTAGTAATTAATCAAACTAGTTAACCCGCAAATCCAAAAAAAAAAAAAAAAAAAAAAAAAAAACAGACTGAACAATAATAAAGAGGAAATGTGAATTCAAATATGTGACATTCAATGCTTTGAAACACAAGACATTTAATGCTGGGAATTGTTTTCGTGAAACATTAAGTAAAATCATGATTTACAATAACAACATAAAAACATAAAATTTCAATAATAGTATTTGTTTTTACACAGAACTTTATAAATATACATAAAATACATATATACAGTATAAAGCACTTTCTCTAAATGAACATCTTCATCAGTTCAAGAGAAGGACATCCTTCTTTAGTTATCATCTCATTTAGTATACAAATACAAAGCAGACATAACAATAAGAGGAAATTAAAAACAAAACAAACACAAAAACAAACAAAAAAAGAGTTGGGGACCTTTTTTATTTCTATGGCCTTTTTTCTGTGTAATTTTGGTCTCTCTCATGTTTGACATCAAAAGATCTAGAAATTGTTTCTCCCTGACTGTTGTGTAGTCTGTAATTATTAATCTGTCTTGCAACATGAATGCCTTCAGGGCAGAGCACACACAAAAGAGCCTTCTGCTCATCTCTGATGTGGAGCAACCAGCAGACACAAAAACACAGAAAGAAAGAAAGAAAAATAAAATCAGGCATCTAAACAAGAAAGAAACAAGAAAAAAAAGAAGCCACAAAAATAGCTCTCTCTGAACATTTTGAGACGGTCCAGTGAGAAGAAGGAGCAGCTCATTGCAAGGAAGATAGGATTAGTTAGTTAGCAAGTTAGAGTTGTGGTTCATTTCTGTTTGTTTGTCTTTATGGTGAAGATAACAACAAGATTCTATTTGTGTTACAATAACAGCAAATTTGTTTAAACACACTCAACATGAAACCAAACTGCTCCTTTTCACTTTCTTCATATGTGCTCTGGGTTTTATTGTAAAGAATTAATCAGTGAACATTATTCCTAAGAAAAAAAAACTGAAACGATTTTATTTTTTGGTAGGCGTCATCAAGCCCTCTTATTTTTTAACCCCTCCCTTCTAACCACCTGTCAAAGAGACCACTATTCATCATCCAAACAATTCCTGATGGATAAAATCATATGTTGTTGTACATTCTTTCTTTGCAGTATAGACAAAGTGTGAGCCACTGACTTTTAACTACCCTGTTTGTTTTAATATTGTAATGGATTGTCATAAAGACTGATAAAGGGGATGACGTATGAAGTCTGGCTTCAATACCTAGTGTCCTCAAACATTGACTGGTTGGTCTTTAGTTGTTGTGTTGCATCTGTTTTTTTTTATGTTTTTTTTTCAGTAGTTAACACACACCTGGAGCAGTGGGCAGCCATATTGCTGCAGTTGGGAGCAATATGGGAAGCAGCCAACTGGGGTGCAAGTGGGGGTTCGGTGCCTTGCTGAAGGGTCTCACCTCAGTCGTGGTATTGAGGGTGGAAGAGAGCGGACCTGCTGGACCTGCTGGACCTGAGACTCAAACCCGCGACCTTTGGGTTCCAAGTCAGACTCTCTAACCATTAGTCCACAACCACAACTGCCCCCAAGTACTTCATGGTGTCGAGCCTTTGTCTGAAAATGTGTGTCCTGCACCAAAACCAGCTGGGAACCACTGGCCAAACCAAAACAAAAATAGTGTATTCTGTAATAAACAACATGTGTAACACTAAATACTGCCTTCTTTTGAGAACATAGGCACTGTGACCACCAAAGCATTTTACCGGAGGCTAATGCATATTTTATATTGTTTTCAATGGGAGTGCTGCATTTTTTAAAACACCAGGAGTGTGCCGAGCGCTGAGCATCTTTTTTATCCATTAACCGTAAAAGCGTTTTTTTTTTTTGGTGCCAAATGTTGAAGAATGTTCAACTTTGGATAAAACACAGCACTCATCAGAGTCACTTTTTAGTCAGCTGACCAATCACAGTGGAGGAGGGGCGGGACTAATACTGACCAACCATCACACCCTGCTTGTACTACAATTGAACTGATACAATGGAGAAGTTATTGCTTGTCTCTGAGTATTTATGTCTTTACCAGATATAATTGCCGGACTACCATATAATGGTTATGAAAAGTAAGGCTTGGAGAAACATTTAATTCTCAATGCATCTGCCATATTTCTTCAGCAGATATTCCGTATCATAGCAACCACAGCGTCTAGAAGATCTATAAGTGAGCATCATCAAGTTTCAAGAAGGCAAAGGTTCATCTTATGGTTTATATGTAGGTACTGCTGTGAGAACGCAACAAAGACTGTCCAAGGGTGTGGAAGCGGAGAAGAGCAGACAGTCTGCCACCATCCGTCACAGAGAGGGGTGAGATGAGAAGGCAGAACGAGGAAGGACAAATAAAGCAACGCGGCAGGGAAAGGGGAATGCCAGCTCCGCAGAAGCCGTCGGCTTTGGCTGGGGTTTGTGCTCGAAGAGTGGAGTGGAAGACGAGCAGACTCAAATTAAAGATGTGCCGTCAAACCAGAGGAAATCCTTCTCATCCTGCACTCTTTAAGGGGATTTTTTTGGGGGAAAAGCAGAAGGAAGGGACTTAAGGAAAGAGCGACAGTGCTTCCGCCTAGCCACAAGTCAGACAGAAGAGTCAATTTTCCAAACCTCCTTAACCACAGGACGCCTCCAATTTGGAGAGCAGGACGCTTCGATGGGGAGCTTGTACTGTAAATAAGTCTGGAGATGCTGCTTATTCAGATGCTATGGCCACACAAACGCACCCATTCATTTTCATCCAGGCTGCGTTCAACCCGTCCAACGCCTGAGTCTCTGGCAACCACGGATGCAAAGAACCTGGGCTTGTGACCTTCACGCCACCTGACCCGTGATGGATTCCACAATAAAAACACTTTGTCTCACTATACAATAAAGAACAGACAATTTACCCTACAGGCTGTAGATTTACACTCACACATAAGTGACACACGCAAGTGTAATAACCCATTAGTGTTGGGGAAGACACTTGCTAAAAATAGAAAATACAAAAAACAAGCCTTTTGACAATCATTAATATGTATTCACGTATTTGTTCTGAAATAACTTAATTACTTTAGAATTATCTTTTTTTTTTTTCCAGAGGTAATACATTTTAATAAACCAATAAATTATAGATATTACATATATCAGCTATATTTACCTGCAAAAAATATATATATATTTCCAATTATTATTTTTTTTTTTTTTTTTTTTTTTTTTTCGGGTCAATATTTGTAAATGCCCTGTAAAGCAAAATGCCATGTGGGGACTTCCATTTTTGAGTCATGAAAAGAAAAAAAAAAAGACATGTTTGTGGAAACGAATCAGACTTCACAAATCCCAATTTGTGCTTAAAAGCTTGATTTGGATGGTAATTGTTTCTCATGGGGACATGAGCTTTTTTCAGCATTTACAGGGGTTAGTCTGTGATTTTATTGCCGCCTAAATCCAAAATGTCTGTGTTTTCTCCCACCACCAGCGTTAAATTCCCCGGCCGGAATTACCTACTGTTTTTTGACCTTAAACAATTTAATTGCTGTCTGAATCCACATCTCTGAGTGGAAATTCACCATTTAAATCTCTTCTTTTTTTTTTTTTGTTTATCACTCCCGGACAGGGTAGAGTAACTTTTGCACTTCGCTGTAATTTGCATGCATATTTATTACTGAAATGCTGGAATGTATTTAGAAGAACAATATTTCATAACTGCTCCACCATAGCAAGTGGGAGCTGTTATTGACAAGAAGAAAAGCAGGTAAACATTTGAAACTATTTAACGATCAAATAATAAATAGGGTATTATTAAATATGAGTTTATGCTTATTATTTCAAGCATATGACATTTTACTTACAGCAGACAATCATGCAACTGGCCACGTGAGCACCACATTCCCGGTTCGTAGAACTGGCTTCTCCACTATGAATAAATGGCCATCCGAATCCATGAGTTTTATCAGTATTACAGACGTTCACATGTGAAACAATTACCATTGGAATAGGAATAAAGGCACTAAAATATCTTTATCCAGTATTACATTAATTGATTGTAGATGATTCTTGTTTGATCCCAAATTGGAGTCTATCTTTAAATTCTGATAGAACGTTATTGACTGCTTAATTAATATGGGATTTTTTATTTATATATATACAGTACAGACCAAAAGTTTGGAAACATTACTATTTTTAATGTTTTTGAAAGAAGTTTCTTCTGCTCATCAAGCCTGCATTTATTTGATCAAAAATACAGAAAAAAATCTAATATTGTGATATATTATTACAATTTAAAATAATTGTTTTTAAATGTATTATACTTTAAATTATCATTTATTTCTGTGATGCAAAGCTGAATTTTTAGGATCATTATCACATGATCCTTTAGAAATTCTAATATGATGATTCAATATCAAAGTTGGAAACAGTTCTGCTGCTTAATATTTTTTCAGAACATGTGATACTTTTTTAGGATACTTTGTTGAATAAAAAAAAAAAAAAGAAGCTATGTTTTTAAAATATAAATATTTTGTAATAACAATATACACTACTGGTCAGTAATTTGGGGTCAGTAATTTTTTCTTTCTTTCTTTTTTTTTAATAAAATCAATACTTTTATTCAGCAAGGATGTGTTAAATTGATAAAAAGTGATAGTAAAGAAAATATATTATTAGAATATATATTATTAGAATTTTTTTTTATTTTGAATAAATGCAGTTCTTTTTAACCTTTTATTCATCAAATATATTAGACAGCAGAACTGTTTCCAACACTCATAATAAATCAGAATATTAGAATGATTTCTAAATGATCATGTGATAGACTGGAAGTTACATGTGAGACTGAAGGCTGGAGTAATGATGCTGAAAATTCAGCTTTGCATCACAGGAATAAATTATTTTTTTTAAAGTATATTCAAATAGAAAACTATTATTTTAAGTTGTAATAATATTTCACAATATTACTGTTTTTTTCTGTATTTTTGATCAAATAAATGCAGGCTTGATGAGCAGAAGAGACTTCTTTCAAAAACATTAAAAATAGTAATGTTTCCAAACTTTTGGTCTGCACTGTATATATATATATATATATATATATATATATATATATTTATATATATATATATATATATATATATATATATATATATATATATATCATAAATATCCTATTTGTTACCAAGCATCTGAACGAAACCATCTGGCTAAAGAGCTGTACAAACTCCAGATTATATACGCAACATCTTCATATTAGACTCACATTTGGCCAACACTCCGTCTCTCTGGACATTTGGCTATAAACACACTAGGAGAGACATATGGATTCCAGGTGGATTACACCTCTCCACACCAGTGTAAAGCCAAAGGCTGTCCACTCCATGAGCTCATCATGACGGAATGATAACACATCCAGCACCAGATCAAAGCTGGGCTCCAAAAAAGAGGCAACACATTAAAGCCAGCGAGAAAATGCAAAGCTAAAATTTTCAGCACCCTCAAAAGAGGAGTGCCTCATTCCTCAGTCCCCAGAGAGCCAGAAATGCACAGAAACAGCCTCGCACACTTTACGACTGACATGCAAATACGCACCGTTCAAAAATAACAGCAGCCGCGCATGCATGAGCATGCAGTCTTAATGGTCTTGGTCAAATATGCAGCTATTGATTGACATGTGACTTTCTTGCTTCTCATTTTATACCCAATGTAATGCAATCTCTAGTAGAGTGGGAAGTTCAATGACAAATATATAATTCTTCCAGCAATTTCAGACTATGTTCTGAATACTAATCATACTACAGCTGCCAGATACAGTATGCATTCTGTACAGATAGTGCAAATTTTCTGTATATGTTTATAATACCCACGTGGTCTACATTCTAACTATCCAACTATACTGGGTAAATTATCCTACAATGCAATGGGCTCTACTTGGCATAATATTTCTATCCACTTTATTTTTTTTTTACACAAACCAGGCCATTTGTATAATTTGAATGTGCAAGACTTCTAGTGACATTTATTTATACACAAGTTAAAATTTTTATAAGTTATTTTACATTTATAAAAACAGTCCATTATGCTGCTTTATACTGCAAACTGGTATTTGTTATCATTTTATTTTAATTGGTGTGCAGCGCAAACAGTTTAACCATTTATTGCGCTTTGTTATTCTTCTATTTACCCATAGCAGCTAATTAATTGGAAGTGTTATGCGCTGTAAAATAAGGTGGAAAGTGAGAGATGAAAGTAATTACAGGCACAACTTCTTGACTCATTATTTGTTTTGACTGGCAAAAGTTGAAACATTTTTACATAAATTTAGATAAAAAAACTGCTAAACTGATGACAGATGATAACAGGATGGCACCTTCTAAATGAAAAGCATGATGAGTTCACGAGAAAGTGTAAAGTGTAAGCTAGTATTCCACCCCAAACCCAGCCAGATAGCTTTCAAGTACAGGATCATGAAATCAACATGCAGCTCAGTGTGCCAGCGATATGCATTTTTCTTCTTTCAAACTGCCTGCATGCTTTCAAAAATATTTGCTTCGACAAGCTTTGATGGTGAGAAATTATCTGGCAACTGTTTGTGAAATCTGACTGTTTAACTGCTAAATGTTTTTTTTCTTTTAAATTTGGGATTGACCCAAATAGACATGCAATCACCCAAAATTCTACCCAAATAAGAGTTGTTCTCCAGCGTTGATTGTTGCGACCGTGTGGACCACCGGGTGTGTGTGCTGCTGAATCAGTGAAGTGTGTTACTCTTGGGTGGGATTACATTCAGGGACGCCTCTTAATTAATGTCATTCCCAGTGCAAAAGACACATTCAATGACACACACCATAAACCTCTTGCTTTAAGTGTGGGGCGATTATTCAATGATGTGGTTTGCGTATGATACAAGAAAACAACATCTGCATCCCTTTAAAACTTCCAGAGGAAATTCCAAACACAAGGAATTGGTTCGTAGTTTTCAGCTTAGCACTGAAAGGTTATTTCTGCCGTCCAGATGATAAGTGTGTCTGCATGGCGCCCCCTACAGGCAGAGCATGTGTCTGCAGGAAGCAGGGGCTGATGGTATGCATGTAATGCTCTGTGGAAAGTGTGACTGTGTTCGATTTAAATGCTTTCAGATGCATGAACCAGCGGGCTGTTTTCTCCATTTCTATGCAAAAGGACACGCCTCCCGATTCTCTCCTAGCAACAGCGAACAAATCCCCGCCGAAAGGCCTTCTCTCAATGTGTTTTTGGACACTTTGGATTCATTAATTGATAGTAATGCTTCAGAACATCAGGCATGTGTTAGACACTCATGTATGCAGACCATAAGTTAAAATGAAGGGGAATAAAAATGCACATAATTGCAAAAAAGTAATAACAGATGATGAGAATAAAAGTGTGTTCTTGCCACATATGCAGAACGTCATGTGCCTCTGAAATTCAGTGTGTTTGTAGCATTGGGTGAGTTGCACAAGCATGTATTTGAATCAACTTAACAGATCAAAGCTAAGATCAGATTTTAATCATCTATCCACGATCAAGAGTTTAAAAATGAAAGCGTCTACACAGCAACACATGCAAACTGTTTACCGCCAAGAGCAATACTGCAGACTTTCAATCAGGCAGCACTCAAGATCTGACTCCTTATGCTGAGATGAAGGGTCATGCATGTTTCTTCAACTATGGGCATGTTTGACCCACTTTGCGACTTAAAAATAAAATCGTCAAGCTCTCAATAGCTTATATAGTTTGTCCACTAACAATGAAGAATTATGTCAACATGTCACCATATCTCCTGTGAAATAAGTATCATGTTTGTTCCAGACATGCAAAACAAAGTTCATATAACTCACTATGCATAATGCAAAAATAGTAAGAGTAGTATGCCACTGTAAACACACCCTAACTCCCTGACTCTCCCTTGCTTGGAGCATCAACTGGAGCAGAATGACAAAAATACATCTCCATATCCAAATGAGGCTCTTCTATGCTTGTATTAGCTCAGCAAAAACAAGTTTTGGTAGGAGAGGAGATTTGTGCAAATTCAAATGATGAGTTTAATCTGCGCTTCATCCAGGGAATGCAACACTATCATCTTCAAAATGAGGAACAGAGTTTAGGGCCAGCTGGTTTATTTTTTTGCCTATTCTTATCCTCCGTTTGATCCAGAGGGACTGCAGTGATTAGTCCGTTTGATGTTGGCCTCGTAATCCCCAGGGATGTGCCCCCTTCCCTTCCTCCCCCACCAGAGCTGGACTGGGCAGCAGCCAAGACTCAAAGAGATCCACAGCTGCAGACGTGGGACAACTCAGCCGGGCCAAGCACATACCCCTGTGGCACTCTCCTCATGCGAGTGTACACTGACAATCATGCAGCATTTTAAGACAAACAGTCTATTACATTATTGTCATTTGCAGTGATGGGAACTCAATTGGGCTGTTTAGGTGATGCTGCTGTCTTGCGGAATGTGTGCTTAAACAGAGATAGATGCAAAGCAAAGCATCTCTCTATGCAAATACAAGCATGAATGGAAATAATCCTGAGTTCACTGCCTTGACTGAGAATTATTAAAAAAGACACTATGGGTAAATAAAAGCAGCAGGACGGGACAGGAAAGGGTTTCCAGAGGCATTCAGCTCCAAGAAGATCTTGTATCACCTTCGTCAAAAGTCCAAGACCAGTTTGAAAATTCAGAGCACAACGGTTCGTCATGTATATGCATTTCCTCTGATGATCAGACAGACACGCTGATCCCAAAAAGCTAACTTTTACTTTTTTTCCAAGTGTGGTAGCTCACTATGGTATTGCCATAGCAACAGAAAGTTAAACAACGCACCAATTCTCATTTGCATTGGGATGGGGGAGGTTATTTTGATGGGAAGGGGACTCAGAGAAACAAACAGCTCACCAGCTGCTTGCGTCTACACACATGCATGTTTAAAATCACATGTGCATATCAAAAGGGCACGCAAAAACGACAAAAGTATAAATACTATATTAAAAAAAAAAATACACACAAAAATGATGCAAGTCATGCTAAATATTACATCCATTTTCACAGCCTCTCTGTAACACATAAGCACATGAAAGTGTGTCCAACATTCCAGCCTGTATATAATGCAGTGAGCAGCCAACACTTTATGCGGTTTCATCTCGTTTAAATTTCTCCGCTCATCCTCTGATCTCCGCTATCAGGCGGTGCTCTCTTGATGTGTGTGCTGGCTGACCGTTTGAAGTTCTGCGCTGACTTTAAAGCAGCCAAAAGACCCTGAACGGCAGGTAGGTAGCAGATCGGGGATCCTGGGTGCTCGTTAGCTCAATGACTGTTTAATTAGCTCGAAGAGGACTGCAGTGTAAATGCACTTGCCTATTGACACAAATGGGCATCTGTGTTGTTCATTGCTCATGCAGGGCTAATTTATTCATCCTAAGTCGTGTGTGTCTGACGCACTAACGGGTATGTCAGATAACGGCACTCGTTTCATCTCAACACTTTAAAGCAATGGCGGAGAAAAAAAAAAAAAAACACAATTCAGCAGATGAAAGGACGTGTTGTGCTATACGGAACAAGACATGCAAAACGTCCTGGAACTGTTTTAAATGACATATGTGTCAATGCCAGACCTGATTTCTTTCGCTTAACAGTGGTGTCCCATTTTAGTGTTTTTTGTTTGGTTTTTTTGACAAAAGAGCCAACAATAAACTGCTGTAAGATTTGTTACTACAAGTCATATGTTTAAAATACAATACTGTAGCAGCCTCTATGTTAGATCAATGTGGTTATTTTAAATATGATATAAAATAGTGAAAAAATCTATATATATACAATATATAATTCACAATGTGCTGTAGTATAGTGTAAAAAAAAATGGTACAGTACGTGTCTCTCCCCCCAGGATGAGACAATATTGGAATATGGATATACTTTGGAATATGGTTGTACTTTGATGTTGCACATGCATCTGAAAAACAAAAAAGGGCACAGAGTGAGCTGATGTGAGTGCACAATCCAAGTCTTAAACATGAGACGTGCTTTATATTAAGTGCTTCAAACTAACTCTTAAGCCTATAGTTTACATTACACACTACTGTACATTTTTCATTCCACTGAATTTCATTCTTATGTATGAGAATGGGGGAGACAGGAATGTAAGCTCACATGAATTTAGCTGCCTTCCAAAGTTTTAGTGAAATCTGCCCTGCGAATTCATAGAACATGAAGACGTGTGACCAATAGAACATTGATACATCATGGCATATCCTCTGAGCTAAATTAAAAGAGCGCTAACTTTAAATTTGAAGGATTGCACTGTAAAGTGGAATAGATTGCATGTTTTTTTACATTTTGGATGTATTACATGTTGCAACCGTTGCAGTGTGCATAGAAGTCTAATATCACGGTGGCTTAAAACGCCATGCCCTCCTGACAGATGTGAGTTTTGTTTAATGGATTTTAAAGTTTTTTTCTTAAATGTTTTTTTTTTTTTTTTTTTTTTTTTGCATTCTGTTAATTGAAAGAATTGATTTCGTAATCATTATTGGGCTACAATATCAAAGGCAATAATTAACAATAATTTGTTTTGTCAATTGCAGCCCTATGCTGTAATGAGTTCCTGTTTATTAATTTGATAAATTTACAGTACATACATTATGTAGGCTATTTAAAATGTAATTTAATTGAAATTAAATTTCTTAATTTCATATCATTACACAGTTGTTGTATACATGCATGTATGTAATTATAAAAATTGGCCTTAGAAAGGTTAAAAATGCCCCTTAATAGAAGATCTGTACATGATTTTACACTGTAATTTGTTTCCTCAGAGAAAAGAAACAAGCCGACCCATCCCTAGAGACAGGCACATATTCTGCGGTACCCTTCCTCTTTTGCCTTCTTTCCAAAAATGTGTTGATGAAAACACATTTTAAGTTATACTGGGACAAAGCCACCGAAAAAAAAAAAGAAAGTGTGTCATGGAAATGTTTTCTGTAAAAACTGTTAATTAAGAACCAGGTCTTGTGCTCCAGGAGATGATGATGTCACATGTCCACTGGCAAAGTTAATGACTGAAATCTAATTAAACACGTACAGTGACTGCCAAGAGTGCGTGATGCACCAGGACAAGGGCCAAACAAACAAACAGCAAATAATGAGCTCATCGGTGGGCCGAGTCCAGCCTGATGTCATTCTTCAACATAAATGGGAGGTTTTCCACCAAAGTTTAGACACTGTAAATAATCTCACATCTGCGCCTGTTGGGTATGTTGAGCATGGCACGCAGCTTATCAGGGGAGTTTTGCAGATTTTCCGGGAGTGACAGTGAAAAAGTGAGGCCAGACGTACTCGAATAGCGCCTAACCTGAAGTGTGTGATTCCACCCTGCACACAAACCCTGTAAGCTTCCTCAAAGGATGGCCTTCCTAACCACTTCCACATCTCCCGCTGCATTCCTGCGGTTGGGAACGGGCTCCGGGAGCACAGGCAGTAACCCCACGCTAGCTCCACATCTAAGGACTCTGCTGTGGGCCAGGAGATGGCCTTCCCAAAACAGGACTTAGAGCAGAGCCTCTTCCACAGCCCCATAATCCAGTCCAGACCACAGCATTGTTCACATTTTAATGGTCTCGGCTAGCACACAACAATACTGGAGCACTGCTGGATATTATGGCTCCAGAGCAGTCAGGGATGCAAGACTGACCAAATATTGCCCTTGGACACTTAAATGAGAAGCAGCATTTAGTGTATCCAAATAACAGTATAATAAATAATTGTAACTATATTAAACTATTTTATGCAAGGTTTATTTTAACTACTTGTAAAATGCTACTAATAAACCTTAACTGAAATAACATAATATATATATATATATATATATATATATATATACAGTATTCAGACCCCCTTAAATTTTTCACTCTTTGTTATATTGCAGCCATTTGCTAAAATAATTTAAGTTAATTTTATTTTCCTCATTAATGTACACACAGCACCCCATATTGACAGAAAAACACAGAATTGTTGACATTTTTGTAGATTTCTTAAAAAAGAAAAACTGAAATATCACATGGTCGTAAGTATTCAGACCCTTTGCTGTGACACTCATATATTTAACTCGGGTGCTGTCCATTTCTTCTGATCATCCTTGAGATGCTTCTACACCTTCAATTGAGTCCAGCTGTGTTTGATTATACTGATTGGACTTGATTAGGAAAGCCACGCACCTGTCTATATAAGACCTTACAGCTCACAGTGCATGTCAGAGCAAATGAGAATCATGAGGTCAAAGGAAATAACTAAAAAGCTCAGAGACAGAATTGTGGCAAGGCACAGATCTGGCCAAGGTTACAAAAAAATGTACATTAATAAGAAAAAATGGCTGCAATATAACAAAGAGTGAAAAATTTGAGGGGGTCTGAATACTTTCTGTACCCACTGTGTGTGTGTGTGTGTGTGTATATATATATATATATATATATATATATATATATATATATACCAGCTCATATATATATATCATTTAAGGAGAAGACTGTACTAATGGATTTGATGGACTCAGATCACATAAGCCACACGTACCTGAGTGAGTCCTCCATCTTGCTCATCTTCCTCTTGCTGTCGGCTCGTTCCTTTTCCAGCTCGGCCTGAAGCGTCTGCAGCTGTGACAGGACAGGAGAAATGTCAATCACTCAACACGCTTTATCAGCTCCCGCCTTCAGCAGAACTAAACAGAGCTCATCTAATTTTTTAAAGGTCAGAGGTCAGCCGTGAGCAGCCGCTAGCAGACGGCTGGCCCGCAGGTGTATACCGCCTCTGCTTTGCAGATGTGCCCTTGACAGAAATCCAACTCACAGTCCTGCTTTATGACCGGACCGGCCCTTTGAAGGTGGGGCGGCAGGCAGCAGCCAGGTGTCTGAGACTGATCTTAAAACATATCTTCACCTAATTTTGTCGGCCCAATTATTAAATCAGCCTTTTTTATGACAGTTCTGAAGCTTTGAAGACTTTTGAAAGGGAGACATTTTGCAGCAGCTTATATTAAGTCTTATAATTAGTGGGGCAATCAGGTCAGACTATGACTGTCCAGTTATGCCCCTACTTTCATTTGGGAAAATACTTGAGACCCTCATAAGGCTATGCTTCGACAAACACCAACTGGTCTTTGTTTCCACCAGGCATTTTTGGTGATCTGATCACAAGTGATCAGTGCTAAATACAGGTGTAAGCAGGGTCTAAAATGTTTTGTGGTCAGATCACTGAATTTACATACGCCTACTCGCCGCCCAAAAGTGGCCGAAGGAAACACGTTTGAAACGCATAATAATAATATAAATGGTAATGCATCTCACCTGACCACTTGTGATCAGATCACCGAAAACGCTGAAAATCTTAATACCAGTTGGAAACAGGGCTTTGTTATCAGCACTATATTTTACAGACTCAAATGTTCACATGATAAAATAAAAGCTGGAATACACAACATGACTTTTAAAATCTGAACAGATTTTTAAAACACTAGGCATCAGAAACTTACCGACTTTGTAGTGACAATGGAAAAAACTGGTCATCATACACTACACAACTGGGGATCACACTCTACCAGACTTTCAAGTCATTCCGATAGCAACTCGTGCACCTTGTTGCTAGGAGACACATATTAATGGATGCCCATTTTCCACAAGTTGATATGATTCTTTAGGGTCTTAATGAAAAGTCTGTAACATAGTTTGGTTAAAAATTACTCAATCAAAAACAAAAACACCACATTAACATTTCCAAAAACAGCTCTTTTCAGAGCAAGCCGTTTTGTTGCATTTTCCTTTTAATGTTAATGAGCTCTGCTGACCCCGCCCCTCTCTTCAGAGCCACTCTCTGAGGCACAGTTTACTTTAGGCGCATTCATCATTAAACTTGCAAATTAGCACATTATTAGGAAAGGCGATTTGCAAAGATTCATTAAAAAACCTTACACTAACTTCTTCTGTAGGTGAAGCTGGATCACAAATGATTTGCGCGAACATAGACGCATTTAGGCAGATCGGGGGCACATTCCCTTCAGAAACAAATGTTATCTACTGCGTCTTCAGCGACTCAGATGTTGGGAGTAAATGACGACTGCTATGTTCATTATTACAACAGAACACCTCAATCGCTTAGGAGACATTCTTGTCTAATTCTGCTCCGGCAGTGAAAGAGTGGCAGACTGATGACAGTCACTCAGGGCGGGTCTAAGGTAAGACGCCAGTCCAGTTTGTGCTGAAACGCCACTGTCAATCAATTTATCGTGAGAGGGGCCTGTATTTGTGACGTCACACAGACAGGCATCTGAGATTGGCTCGATTTCAGAAAGGGGAAATGATTTGTGAACTCCTGACTTTATTTTTTCTACAATTCTACAATCAGCTGCAACTGAAGGCAACTCACTTTACTAAACTATACTTTTGAGAGCAGGCACATATAATGAGTGTCTGTATGTTTCTTTATAATCAGTGACACTTGCTTTGATTTTTTTATATAATTATATGTCCAAAAAACTTATAAAAAATATGATATGGGTTAAATATAATATTGTTTTTGTGAATAATTACCTTTTTGTCATTGATGTTTTGCAGGTCTGTTCTCTCTTGCTGCATCTCATTCTCTTGGTGCTGTTAATAAATAAATCAATCAAAACAAAAGGTTTTCATGTTTTGAGCAGTTATTACTTGGCAGCCCAATTATAAATAATTGTTACTTCTGTAGTATGGCATATTTCTGATTGAAATATGATTTTCAATGAAAAATGTGGGGCTTGAGTTTATACATGGGGAATTCATTGAATAGTGAAAAATAAGCGGTTGATGGAGGGGTTCCAATGATAAGGAAAGCAAGCAAGGTATTATGCACTGATATTTTTTTTTTTTTTTTTTTATCTCAAAGAAATATATGTTTTCTCTAGAATAACATGCACTGATGAATTTTCATAAGACAACCAAGGTAAACTTTGATTTCATGTTGAATTTATGGGCCGTTCACATTGACAGACTTGCATGATTTGAGCGACAAATTTGATTTGGACTTTTAAAGGGTTAGTTCACCCAAATATTAAAATTATGTCATTAATGACTCACCCTCATGTCGTTCCAAACCCGTGAGACATCCGTTCATCTTCGGAACACAGTATAAGATATTTTAGATTTAGTCCGAGAGCTTTCTGTCCCTCCATTGAGAATGTATGTACGGTATACTGTCCACGTCCAGAAAGGTAATAAAAAACATCTTCAAAGTAGTCCATGTGACATCAGAGGGTCCGTTAGAATTTGTTGAAGCATCGAAAATACATTTTGGTCCAAAAATAACAAAAATTACGACTTTATTCATCATTTTCTTCTCTTCTAGGTCTGTTGTGAGCGCGTTCACAACACTGCAGTGACGCTGCTGACGTGTTTTCTTTGTTATTGGGCGCACCAGAAAACACATCAGCAGCGTCGTACGTCAACAGTCACAGCAGTCGCGTTCACAACAGACCCGGAAGAGAAGACAATCCTGAATAAAGTCGTATTTTTTGTTATTTTTGGACCAAAATGTATTTTCGATGCTTCAATAAATTCTAACGGACCCTCTGTTGTCACATGGACTACTTTGAAGATGTTTTTATTACCTTTCTGGACATGGACAGTATGCCATACATACATTCTCAATGGAGGGACAGAAAGCTCTCTGACTTAATCTAAAATATCTTAAACTGTGTTTCGAAGATGAACGGAGGTCTTACGGGTTTGGAACGACATGAGGGTGAGTCATTAATGACATAATTTTAATATTTGGGTGAACTAACCCTTTAACATTCTGCAAATGAGCAGTGATGTGATGCAATGACTTTCAACGGAACTGAAGTCAGTGGATTGGCAAAATACAGCAGCCAGATGTTTGTTACTGTGTTTCAAATTGTGAATCCCCCCCAATAACGAGGGCAAAGTGCAGTATGAATATCACCTACAAACAACGACTGAGGCCTTACTGTCAGTATGAAATGGTGTAAAAAAGTGTGAGCGACTGACCCTGAGCTGTTTCTGTCTCCTGTTTTCAGCTTCCTGTATCTGCTGTTTGAGGTGAATCACGGTCTGCTCCAAATCTTCAATCACCTCTGATGCCTGACAACAAGACAAACTACATTCATAATATGCTATGAACCCATACACTGTAAGATTACAGACAATCTCTGACATCAAAAACACTGAGATTAGCTCAGTTCCAAAACCTAGCAGACTGCCTTCCAGCACATCCAGTACATAAAAAAGTAGACTGAAAGTATACGCTTCTTATTTTTAATTTAAAAGAACTACACTAATAGCAAAGTCAAATAAACTTTATTTGGCACATCAGTCATGGAATACATTTTGACAAGCTCAGTGCACTATCCAAGAGTCAATTATAAACAGACTTTTTAGGACAGAAAAATCCCTAGTATTTCTGCATTTTTGTGGTTGTAAGAATATCTCAGAATCCTAATACAGCTCATGTTAAATTCATACTGTAGGAATCAACTGTGAGTTTTACTTGACACTCTTCTGCACTTCATGTACGTAGAAATATTTGGATGGAAACAGCTGATCAATAATTGAGTTTCAGTTCAGTCACTTCATTTGGGGTAGGATGCTGCAATAGAAAGTAGCTGTCGATGTAAACAGCAGAAAGCGAGGCAGGGTTTATAACAGAGCAAATATATCAGGAATCTTTCCTAAGTTTGTATATCAAGTTAATTCAGTTAAAGCAATGCTCTCGGCTCAATAACAAAATGAAGCTGTCAATTATCACAGGGGTTAATAGTGAGTAAAGCATGTGCAGGTGTGAGAGGTGAGTGAAGATACATGCCTTGGCTGCAGAGAGGGCATGCTCCTGCTGGAAGTGGCTCATGTCAGTGTTATGTCTGGCCTGAAGTTTCTGCAGTACGTCTTCATGCTGGTCTCTCATCTGCTCCATTTCCCTCCGCAGGGATACGCTCCTAAATCATACAAACAACTTGTTATTAGAGTGATAAAAAACTTGAAACACAGTAGCTCCAATCTCTTCACACAATTACACTGAATTAATTTCACTGAGCTAATTGCAATGCATTGTGGGACTGCATTTTATGTGAAGGATATATATGCAGTCAGGTGTGTTTATGATGCCGTAAATCTGTTTTGGAGCACAGCTATGATTTTACATCAAATCTCTGAAGCCGCGATCAGTCATATCTGAGCTTTTTGGGCTGATCAGGTGGTTTTCCTGTACCTGTGGTTGGCTTCTTGAAGCTCAGCGCTGATGGAGGCGATATGAATCTCTAACTCGGCTTTCTCCTGAGTGACCTTCTGCCGGAGCAGGTTCCCATTCTCCACCTCCACCGAGAGCTGCTTCACCCGTGTCTCCAGCTCATGCAACATCTGCTCCTAGAGGAACCAAACAGAAAAAAAGATAAGAGAAAGAGACTGAGGAAGTATTGTAGAATGGTTTATTCAAATAGTTCACACAATGCTGCAAAACATTTTTTTTACTCTTTCATCAATGGCAATCCATGTTTTCATTGTTATACGGTAGGGGGCGCTATTAGGCATTTTCTGAAATAGTACGGAATCTCTGGATCCAAAAACAAGTGAAGAAGACATTTACATTACATTTAATGTAAAGAAGCAGAAACAAGTGATACAATCATTGTTTTGCTTGTAAGCTAACATAGTATATAAGCATAACAAACAAAACTACACATGACTGCAAGCCTTGAGAGTGTTGATCGACACAATCTTCTCAATCTATGTTCTTATAGATCCTCAAGATGGCGTTGCGTCCACACGCAGCGGCTTCTCTCTGTCCTGTCAGAACGGTGTTTTCGTGTTTTTTTGTCGGAGTTTTTTTGTACGTCTTCATCGCGTCTAGGTCCAGGTCCTAAAACCACCCACCCCCACTAACATACGATGACATGCACCAGTCACTTTGTGCAGTATATTGCATGTTAATTTATTCATACAACAAGATATTCTAGGAGCCATGAAACTTTGTGAAAATGATCCAAAAGGCTGGCACTATCTAGCAACTTAAAATGCTGACGGGGAAAGAGTTAATGTATAGTGCTTTACACAATAAGGCTGTTTAAAAGGAGCTTCACAGCAAATAAGCAGGAAAATAACTGTTAATGTAACAAAGTTGTTTTAAATGAGTTCAATATCAATGTTGCAAAGTGCATCAGTTAAGAAACAAACTCATGTATGTATCACTGTTTCCACAAAAATATTACGTTTTTAACATTGATAATAATAAATGTTTCTAGAGCAGCAAATAAGCATATTAGAATGATTTCTGAAGGATCATGTGACACTGGAGTAATGGCTGCTGAAAATTCTGCTTTGCGTAACAAGAATAAATAAAATTTTTAAATATATCAGTGCTGTCAAATGATTAATTGTGATTAATGGCATCCAAAATAAAAGATTTTGTTTATATAATATGTGTGAGTGTGTACTGTATATATTTATTATTTATATATAAATTAAATACACAAACATACACGTATAATTGTTTTAAATATTTATATTTTATATTTATATTTACATTAATGGTATTATAATGTTATACTAAAACTAAAAGAATGGAAAAACCCTTAAAGGGATCATATGACGTTGCTAAAAAGAACATTATTTTGTGTATTTGGTGTAATGAAATGTGTTTATGCGGTTTAAGGTTCAAAAAACACATTATTTTCCACATACTGTACATTATTGTTTCTCCTCTATGCCCGCCTTCTGAAACGCGTCGATTTTTACAAAGCTCATCACTCTGTAAAGCGAGGTGTGCTGTGATTGTCCAGCAATCCAGTGTGTTGTTATTGGCCGAATGCATCAAGTGTGTGACATAAATGTTACGCCTCAACATATTGTTTTGCCGTGTCCAGCTGGAGCAACGAGACATAAATATAAAAACCATTATAAACGTAATATAAACACGTTCGTGTCTTCTAGTTGTGTCTTCTTTTGGAAGGCAAAAACAAAGTAGTTTTGCTTTCTCAACGAAACAGCATCACACACCCTGGCCTTGAGTGAGCAGAGGCCGGAGGCCTAGAGTGAGCCGCAGTCTAGAGTGAGCAGAGACCAGCTTGAGTGAGCGGAGGCGGGCAGCTTGAGAACAGCGCGGCCGGTGGATTCGACGAAGGAGCTTGCAGCAACCACATGTGATGACCCTGGGCTGGAAAGCCCATCCGTTGATCCACAGTGCAAAGTTGATGTATTTCCTAAGAGATCAGTACGGATCCGCTCCATGCATGACGAAGCGGATATCGTCCTTTTTGGAAGGCCAAACAAAGTCGTTTTGCTTTCACAGTGAAACACACAGTGTCTATACGACATGGCGGCGGCGGCGGCAACAACAATACTACAATGAAAATAAAAGGTATGCCTTTTTTCTTTGCTTGAACATCTGGGTGGCATTATGCAAATCTTCCCACATACTGATGTAGATATGTGGGGGCGTGTTAGAACGAGCCATTTTAGGGGGGTGTGGACGAGTCTTAACTTTATAAAGTAATTGTGGCATCAATAATTGTAAATCACGATTAGAAATTTGATTAATTGTGCAGCCCTAATTTCACGTTACTGTTTTACTGTCTTTTTGATCAAATATATTGCAACCTTGTTGAGCATGAGAGACTTCTTTCAAAAGCATTAAAATATCTTAATTATTCCAATTTTTTTACCGGTACTGTAGCTCACAACTTTTTCAAAAAAGTAGCTTTGAGTGTAGTTGGACTACTTTAAATTATGTGTAGCTTGTATCTCGACTACATCTTCACAGTAGCTTCCCAACACTGATTTCCACTACAAAGAGACAGCACAGGAAAGCAGTTAAGATCTCCTGAAAGAGGAATTCTTCTGTAGATGTGATAGTGAAAGTTGAACAGTTCAGTAACAGTGAGCTTAAACAGCTTTCGAACCGCATTCATGGCCACAACACCATCCTCATCCACCTTCAAAGATCACTGGAGATCATCTTTCAAACAGCCTCAAATCTGATGCACCTGTGGGCCTCTGTTCTTTAGCACAACCCAGAGCATGCTGGGAATGAATATGAAATAAGCATGTGAAGCAGATCAGCAGCCAAGCATGGCTCAGCCCTCAAAGAACATCTAGCATGGTTTTCTTCATTAGAAAATGAGACAACCATATATGACGAAATGCAGGAAAGGGAAAACTTTCCATGGGACAGCAAGTGCTGTTAAACCAAAACCAGACAGACTGCCTGAGCAGAGCTCAAACACACACACACACGCTCGTGTCTCATTGTTAATGGAGGCCACTGTCCCGTGCGTGGCGGATGGAATGCAGGCTGATATGAATGATGACAGATTATTGATTGAAGATACACAGCCGAGATGATGAAAGTGGCCAGTGATGAAAAGTACAGCTTTCTTAATGCAACGTCAGTGTCAGAACGCTGAAAAATAGGTCTTTGTTAACTCCCAGTGTGAAATGTGGCATGATCTGAAAGAGTATTGCTTGTGCTATGACGCACGCTGGTAATTAATACACTGACCCTGATAGCACATGCCAACGGCACATAAAAACATCTTGTCACAGCCTGAGCCATTCAACAATCAGCGTAGCCACCCATCCTACTGTAATTGTTCATTTAGGTAGTGAGGAATATTAATTACCAACATGGAGACTATAGGGTTGGGGTTTATTTAAGGGTTAGTAGTATATTAATTATGCTTAATTTACTGCTATTACTACAGTAAGTACATGTAACATTTGTAACAAGGACACTGTAAAATAAAGTGTTACCAATAATTCTAACTCTTAAAGATCTGGCTTATTACTTAATCAAGTATTTACTAAAATAGTAGCTGCTGGGTAAAATATGTCATGTTTTGGGGTAAGCTGTGTGTAGTAAATTGATCACTTCTCTTCTAATTTCATGAGGCTAAAAAAAATAAAAAATAAATACAAATAAAAAAATTTTTCTGTAAACATTTTGAACTGATTTAAGTAACCACAATCTCACATCTCTCAACTTTATCTGTCTTAATTACTGAACTGTTATTGAGTGTCAGTCAGAAACAGCTGTTGATGTAAATGTGATTGTGATAAAAGCTTCTTATTGTTAAACCCTGTGCATGAGACGGGACACGTCTTTATCCTTTTAATCACACGTGCCCTCATCTGTGAGCACATCTCATGGACAGGAGGATGTTACCTTTAAAAGCACTTGCTCCACAAAAGAGAGGTGGAGAGGATCTGCTTTCCTAGACACACACACACACACACACACACCACTCTCTGAAGACACGAATCAACAATTGTTTGATGAATACTCAATTTAAACAAAGTGAAAATAGATGCATATCTCATCAGGCAGACATATTGTTGGCTCCAACTATGTTTATCTTCTAGATTTTATAGGGGTATAAGTTACACTTCAATAGCTTTTTTTTTTTCAGAAGTCTAATGATCTAGGTTACTTTCACTAGAAATGCTGTAAAAATTTATTTTGTATACAAACACTTTCACCTGCTGAGATTTTACGCAAAATGAAATTATGCCCCACCAAGTTGCTGAATACTGAATAGAAGAATCTAATTTTCCACGATAAGACTCATTTAAGCGATCGCAAACTGAAAATGTCATTATATTTGCTCTGTGTTATATTAGGAGGCACATGCATATTGCTTGTGCTTTACTTTGGGAGTCAAATACGTAAATAAAGGATAATTCATCACATGATCTGCCCCATGGGTACTGAGAATTGATATCACAATGGTAACGCTAGATCACATTAAAGGGGGGCTACAATGGTGTTTCATGTATTCAGAGTTGTTCACAGTGTTAAAGAGATGGATTCTCATGCTAAACATGGCCAAAGTTTAAAAAAATAATTTGAACGAATGATGGATATCTTACCTCCGGGTTGGTACAAGTTTCGGCTGTTTTTTTTTGATTGTGGATTTAATGACATAGACAATGGTGGAACTCCTTATATGAGCATTTCTCTCGGAAAAAAGCTTCCCAAAGAACCCAGCGTTACACGAACAGTGGATGCAATTAGTTTTTCTGGGGAAGCAACGGAGTGTAGCAAGTGCGTTTGTGTGTTCTCGTCATTTCAGTGATGAATCTTTTATAAACAAGGCATAGGTCGACGCAAGATTTGCACATCGTTTGCTATTAAAACATGGAGTGGTCCCAGTGATGTAAGTACAACTGCATCAGATTTCTGTCTTTTGTTGGAAATCAGCACATAAGTGAATATATGTTAATGTAAACAACACGAAACATCAGTATTATAGCTCTGCCCACAGCACGCCTCCAGGAGCTCGGCTTTTTCCAGAGAGAATCGGAAAGCTGTATTTTTCTTTCATAAATATGATAAAACTAAATACTTTTTGGAGATATGAAGGATGCAGTACTACTCTATAGGTACTCAAGATTAACATGAGATTAGGTGAAACTGTGTATGTTATGTACCCTTTAAACATGTAAGACAGGCCACACGTAATGTTGAGACTTGGTTCATTCCAGCAATGTATCTGACCAGCAACCAGCTTTTTTTTTTCTTATACCAACAATATAAATGCTTTCATTTTTGTATATCAAGTGATAATGATCATAGTGCATATATTCCTAAAAATATAAGTTCCAAAAAGTTATTTTTCGTTCCCTAAAGAGCCTTTAAAGTAACAACAATGACATAATGCAAGGCTGGCAGTGATAGCCATTTTTAAATACATTTGGTATAAATTTAGTAGCAGAGCTACTGCAAGCGATTTTCAGTGCTGGAAACCCATTAACCCTTTGCTGAAACTTCCGCATTGCCATGGAGAGCGCAGGTCACGGTCAAGCTTCCAAGTGCTTTGGAATGTTGGAGAAAGCAGCGCAGCTAGTGTTTTCCACGCATTTTTAGGTGCGACGTGAACGGCCCCTGCAATGTAATGGCTTTTGTGCAATGGAATGGTTCCTTGGACGTTAAAGGTTCTTCACAGAACCTTTACTTTTAAGAGTGTAGTTTGATTGTTTTGGACAAATGGAGGTTAGACCAATGGATACACTCAGAATCACTTAGACTGGCTGGTCTTCACGTCTCTCAGATACAGTCTGTGCTATGACATCAATGCATTTGAAGTCATCAATCTCCATTGAGCCCTGACTGTGATGAATACATATCTTGTCATCAATATTCAATGTGTTGCTTTCTCTATTGAGGACTGACATTTGCACCACCAATGAACGTTAGGAATAATAAGCAAAAGAACAGCTGTGCCAACTTTTGACACGGCCCCATGCAAGAAGCCACAGGTAAACAGACTAGCACCCGTTGGTGCCCCAATCTCGCCCCTCCAGAAGATATGAAACGTGGACGATGTGACTCCGCGTAGCTTTGAAGAGCTTTTTTGAGAAATCAGGATAGCACCAGAGCGTGCTGCACAAAAGAATGATGAAAGAACGAAAAATAAACAAAGGCTTTCAAAGGCTGGAGTATTGTGACATCAAACGCAAAGTAGAAACAACACACAGCATCTCACCTCAGCTGACATATTGACAACAGCAGCCTATGAGGAGAGAAGAGGTAAGATGGGGGGTGGGGGGGTTTTGGGTGGAGAGGCTGGCGAGGTCAGCCTAAATCAACAGAATGGGAGAACCTAATTTCCAATGACAGAAGGGCCTTTCATCTGGGGCCCTGCCTGGAAGTGTGCTGTGTTTAATTATTAAAGAAGGGTTTTACTCTGTAGGGTCGGCATGCATTTGAAGTCTCTTAAATTCAGCCCTGCTGACAGACCACGGCCGGCCGTCTCAGTGTGTGCCCTTACCTGTATGACAGCCACTGAATGCTAATTTGTAACAAGCAAAACTTATTAGGCCTGTTTCATGGACGGACGCGCGTCCCAGCTCATCTCAGAGCATCGCAATGCTTTGGTCCCTCAAGTGGGGTGGGTTCAATCAACGGCTCTAAGACATGCTTTGCTTCAGGCACACCCTGAATGTACACACAAGACTAAGTTTACTAGGTGAGAGGAGAGGAGAAAAGACAAAAACAAAGAAAGGTACTCCACAAAATGCACACAAATGCTTCTCCAATGTATTACAAGGGTGTCTTTCTATGGTGCTGTGGCAGTAACAAACCTCAGTACTCAAGGGGACGATAGTTTTTCCTTTAAATGTATATGCCATTAAACCAGATGGGTTGCTGTCCATGTTGGCAGCTGTAAACATGTCAAACTGTTCGAACTGTTGCTCCGCAGGCCTGGTTATACAGATGTGCTATAGCACCATCAAACAAAAGCAAGAGCACCCTCAACTGAAGCTGTAATAATAGTAAATAATAGTGTTGAGCACTGTAGCCAATCCCACACATCTGTTGATCTCTTGAATACAATGACCAAATGCTGGAGTTTTCATTTAGTGCTTTGTTCTACTTGCTTGTGAATCCTCTCATTATAACAAACAAAAGTGTATATTCAATGTAAATAAGACTCTCATTGTGGAGTGTAGTCAGCTTCAGTGATTATAACGTTAGTTTTAAGAGTACAGCAGAACTCTGTAAGATCGCAATGAACTGAAGTGATTCTGAGTAATTTGATTCTGGACATAGGCCTCCCTGTTGTTCCACCATGATAGTAGCTGACTTAAAAGAGAAAGTCATTGAAGAAAGACTATGCTGATGCCCCCTTGCTTCATCACTAAAAATGCCACTAGTATTTGCATAACATTTTGACTTCCATTCTGACACATTTTAGAACGCAACAACGTTTGAAATTGAGCACATGTATCTAGAAGCTACATAAGAGCGTGAGGCATGGCACATTTCCATTGAACAGGGTTGATGGGATGCCACAAGTCTCAATATAATATTGAACCATACAATACAACATGCACGGTTCAATATGGGTTTGTGAATTTCGATTTTTTTTCGGCTTTGCATTTAAATAATTTCTGTGTGTTTTATTTCTCTCCGAACTGGCTCTGCTTGTATGTGCCCATGAGTCTACGTGCTGAGAGGAAAAACGCCTCCCCGCTCTGCTTATAATGTACATTTGAAAAAGCAACACATGCCAAACATCTTTCCTTGTAATGACTTGCAATAAGAAGCGTTTCTAAACCTGTCCTCCAACAAAAATAGAGCATTATATCATTTTTACTCCAAAACATCAGTCAAATGTTTGAAATAACTTCCTTTTGCGATCTGATGTGGCTTCTTATCACAGAATGAGGCAGAAAATATATTATATTCTGTAATAAAGGCTATGTCAATTAGCAATGGACTACAAATACACTTAATTATTATGAAAACACCCATTATGGCTTGAAGAACACAGATAAACCATACAGTGTTATAGTCGTGTGTTTATTGTCTTCATGTGTGTTTGGTTCAAGCGTTTCTATCTTCTTTTCATTCAGTTACAGCAGGGGTGTCAAACTCAATTCCTGGAGGGCGGGAACCCTGCAGAGGTTAGATTCAACCCTAATTAAACACACCTGATCCAATCAAGTCCTTCGGGCTTATTTGAAAACTACATGGTATGTGTGTTGGAGCAGGATTGGAACAAATCCTGCATTAATTGAGTTTGACACGCTGAGTTCCAGCGATGCCAATGCCTTTGTCCATATTAGGGATTTCCTGGAACATCATGAGTTCTATTACTTCTGTGATGCACATGTGGAGTTTCTGCGCGAGGGTGCCCTCCAGCTTCCGGTACGAATGAAACAGACATTACATGTGTTTATAGAGGTCAATACTGCCCATTTCATCCTATTTTGGGTAAAAATAGGGAAAACAATACTTCTCTCAAAAAGAAATTTGAAGTAGACATATGATAATCCATGTTTTTATCCAGTGTACTGTTTTTTTTTTTTGTTTTATTTGTTTTAAAAATCGCAAATCACACACACACAAAAAAAAAAAAAAAAAAACACTCTGATGTGCGAAGCAATCAGAACCGAACCAAATCGAAATCCGTGGTTAAAAAACCAAGGTATGTATTGAACCTTGGGCTGCACTGTAACTGAACAATAGGGTGACCAAACGTGCCATTTTACCAGGACACATCCTGGCCAGGATTTCTATATTGCCTAAAATATCCACGTTTTGGCTTTGTTTGCGCTGCACAGACCAATTGTTGTATGACAAAGTACTATGAGCGCTCTGGTGAGCAGACGGCTTCTTGTGCTTTTGAATCATTCTCACTGTACTTTGATGTCATACACCAATCGGTATGCTCAGTGCTGCTTCAAGTCCAACACTAATATGTACACGTATTTGCATCG
Organism: Cyprinus carpio; assembly: GCF_018340385.1. Taxonomy (NCBI): domain Eukaryota; kingdom Metazoa; phylum Chordata; class Actinopteri; order Cypriniformes; family Cyprinidae; genus Cyprinus; species Cyprinus carpio. The sequence goes on from NC_056574.1 coordinate 33,696,556, forward strand.
CTTTGACCATTCTCTGTAGATCCCACCTTCTCACACACCACGATTGGTCAATTACGTACAATGTCTGCATGTTACTAGTCATACAATCATTACCTTCATTAAGTATGAAAACAGGAAAACAAAGCCAAAAACCTGGATATTTTAGGCAATATAACAATATAAAAACCCTGGCTAGTACGTGTCCTGGGAAAATGGCATGTTTGGTCACCCTACTGTACATCAATATTTGAACTGTGTTCTTTCATCCCTAGCTGAAGTAAATGTGAATGTACTCACAGTGGCCTGTGTCTGGCTGCTGTACTCAGCCTCCATATTGGCAAGTCGTTGGTTGGTGTCCTCCAGCAGCTCCTGGATGTTGTCTGTGTGCTTCTTTTGGAGCTCAAACTTCTCTTGTTCCATCTCTGCCACCGCGGCATGCAACTACCAGACAGCAGGAACCAATCATACAACATGGCTCAATAAAATATAAACTTTTCAAGACTCCAAAATTGTTATATCTATAACATCAGGGCACAAGAAAAAGTTATTTTTTTTGTTTCTGCTCTCACAACTGGCCATTAGTTCAGTTTAATGTAATATTAGGTTCAGACTGCTTGACTACTTTCCAATTTTTACTTTTTTTTTTTTACAATCCTTTCCACTTTTTGCAATAAGAATACTTAATAACGAATAAAAAACAACAGCAACAACAAAAAACAAAGTTTGCACGACATAAAAACAGATGATCACACTGCCATCTGCTCATCCTTAATGTTGAGCCCTGAACATGAATCCTACAGAATATTATGTTTAGAAACAGAGAACAAAGAGAATGTTTTAGAACGCCTGAAGCAAGATACCCTTCAACCAAAAGCCTGTAGATAGGCAGGGCCGGATTCTCTGGGAAAACCATGAGCTTTTCTATCTCTGCAATAAACATACACATCTACTGAGCACTCAGAGAAGATGGATTTTTGGGATTCTTTCTCGTACTCAGACGGGATTGGCTGAGCTCTGAACTCAGTAAGTGTGTAGAGCGTTCAAAACTCCGGCTGCTGGAGGGACGGGCCTGTGGAAACCTGAGCCTTTTCAACCCTTCCTTACCTTCTTCTCCCATTCGTTTTTCAGAAATTCAGCACTTTGATCAGACATTTTCTTCAGCTCGCTGATCTGTTTCTCTTTGGTCTGTCGGATGACCTGGGACTCTCGCAGCAGGCTTTGAACTACAGGGGAGAGAGGGAGGCAGACACAAACATTCAGGCCTGGCCGCAGGGCATCTCTCTGTCTGCTTGCACCCCAGGCTGCCCCAAACGGCACCACTCTTCTTGACTCAATAAATAAATAAATAAAAACAATAATACACAACAACGGGTATGAAACCAAGAAATGATACAATATATTTGTGATGCATAAGTAAGGTGAAGCGTATTACAGCAGAAAGCCAGTAAAGATTACGTGTTTGAGTGATTTTACCACAGTTAGGGAGTAATGTTTAAAAGTCCAGAACTTCTAAAAAGTCTAGACAAAAAATACAAATAAATAAAATTCCACATCCACATTAACATCATCATTAATAAATATTAATTTGACTGAAGAATTCTCTCAACAAATGATTAGCATGTTGTCAGTTAGAACTATGTTACATGATTATGAAAAGCGTGTTTTGAGACATCAGGGGCTAATTCATAACTAGGTCAAAGGCCAAAAAAAAAGGATGACTAACAGCTTCTTGAGTAATTTGGCTCTAACAAATACCTGTCATTGATTTTTATATTAAAAATAAGACATCACATCAAAGTCACTGCTTTTCCTGAGTCGTAAGAAAAAGCCTCTTTGTTAGTGAACGTGGTCCATGCTTTACTACACGTCTGTTTACAAGGTGCAGCTTTTTCATTGGCTCCTTGAAGCCAAGACTAAAGAGTCGTTTTGGGGCTGCAGAAGTGGTTTACAGCTGGGCTGCACTGGGGAACACCTTACCAGTGTATAAACACGACCTACTCCATGTTCTACCCTCACCTCTCTTCTCCAGCTTCTGAATCGTCTCATCCGCCTCCTTCTGCTTCCCACGATACACGCTCTTCAGCTCGTCAAGCTCACCATTCTTGCGGTCCAAAATCTGAGAAAACAATCACAAACCAGGTTTTACGTTTTCAAAAACAAAGTCACTTAGTAGATGAACAAGTACAACATGTAATATTCAAGTCACAAATAGTACATGACGAGTTCCTAAGTTTAAAGCTTAGGGTTTGTTGATGCCGTGACACACCAGACCATCACACATCAGTGTTTCTGGTGTGTTCTGCACTAGTTGGACCACATTGTACACATACAGTTTGTACTGTATAACCACAGTTCGGTTCTTGAATGACGAACACAGACTACTGCCACCTGCTGGCATGGAAAGTTATTTTCTTTCACGCAGGCTCAAAACTTAAGTGCCAGTTGGCCAGTGGCTACAGTCTTTACGCTGTGATCAAGTGCAACTTTTTTGCCAAGACACCAGGCAACATGAGTCATCAACACTGTTGGCTTTCATCATCACTAATTCTTTGATGTCGATGTGATGTGTCACAGCATTTAATAATAATAATAATAATACATTTTATTTATAGGTGCCTTTCTCAACACTCAAGGTCACCTTACAAAATCAACAATAAAACACTCAATCCATTAAACACTGAATCAGCGAAAACAAGCAATATAATAACATAATTATACTATTTAAAAACAATAGGAAAAAGGGTGATGTCCTTACAGTCAAAACAAATAAAAAATTAAAGAGAGTATGCTTGTCTGAAAAGATGAGTTTTTAAGTGACTTTTGAAAGTGGTTATGGACGTGGAGTGTTGAATGTAGTGGGGCAGAGAGTTCCAGAGATGTGGGGCTGAATGACTGAAAGCTCTAAACCCCATGGTAACCAGACGAGCATGTGGGAGAATGAGCTGAGTGGAAGAAGAGGACCTGAGAGAACGGGTGGGTATCTTGATATGGAGGAGCTCAGTGAGATACTAAGGGGCAAGATTATTGATAGCTTTAAATGTAAGGAGGAGAATCTTATAAAAGATGCGAACTGATTAAATCTGTATAGCAGTTGGACTTTGCAGTGGAAAGAGAATCTTTATAGGAAAGTAAATGGGTATAGAACATTTGTTTGTGGATGGCCAAACCAGTTTTCTATAGAGGCGTTCCAGTTGGCGACCTCTAGCTTTCAGTTGGCGATGTTCAGAAGTAAACCAGGGTGCAGAATGAGAAAAGGAAACAGTCCATGTTTTTAATAGAGCCAAGGTATCAAGGAGATGGTGTAGGCCACAATCGTAGTGACTGAGCAGTTCATCAGGGGTGGATGTGAAATCAATATTGGGAAGACTGGCAATACCAGAGTCTAGAGCTGCTGGGTCAATGGACTTGATGTTACGGAAAGAGATTGTACGTGACAGTTTCGTTTTGAACAGTGTCGCCTTAACATTAAATGAAATAAGTTTATGATCAGAGATGGGAAGGTCAAATGCAGTACAGTTAAAAGGAGTAACACCAAAGCAGCAAAATAGACCCAAGATATGACCCTTTGAATGGGTGGGGAAATTAATAAACTGCTGCAATTCAAAACTATCAAGGCATGATATAAAGTCTTTTGTGAGGTGGTTATTGTCGTTATGAATATGGATATTAAAATCGCCAAGGATAATAACATTAGGGGAGAGAGGTGATATAAGTGTAAGAAAAGCTAAAAATTCATTGATGAATTCTGAATTGGGCTTAGGTGGACGATATACAGTGGCTACAATAATAGGGGATGGACCATTTAGTTCAATGACAAGAGACTTAAATGACTGATAAAGTGCCACAGAGACAGGCGAGACTTTCCAGCTCTTGTGATATATTATAATAGGTAAGCGAGCGTTTTCCAGGCCAGAGTACAGCATTGATTTTAAAACTGCTGAGGCAGTTGGATTGAAGCAAATTTTGAGAAGCTCAGCAGCCGAGTATTGAAACAAGGGTGACGAGGAACTTGTGAGGTGAAGCCCAGCAATCCACATGAGTATCGCCGACTTGCTGATCCACATTTTGCCTCACACAGGAAAGTCAGGTAGAGAAGCAAAAGAGCCAAGTATAATTGGTATGAATGCAGTAATCGGTAGCAGTATATCAGCAGGGCAATAAAAAGTTAAAAGTTATAAAAGTTAAAAAAGCCCAAAATTAAACAAACAATCGGAGAGCAGAGGCAGCGAATCGCGCCAGCGTTCACTTCCATTCGTATTTAGAGGTTTGTTCAGATCACTAACCCTAAGCGTGAGCAATAGTAATAGTGATGCATGCCTTAGCAAACAACTCTACAAACAAGAAGCCACTAAGACACTAAGAGGACGGATGACATAATGTTTATGTTTCAGACTTTCCAGCTAATCTAGAGCCATAAATAAATTTCAGTGGGAACAGAGTTTAAATAGAGGTTTGTGGTGCTTCCATATGACAAGCTAATGCTGGCTGCAGATTACAGAGGATAATGTTCTTATTCAAAGCATGACCATGAAGGAACTCGCCCTCTCCTGCGTCACTGAATGCAGGAATTTGCTGCTTTGAAGCCAATGTTTAGCGGATGGGGGTTTGGGGGAGGTGACAATATCCCCATTTTTGGGCCTTTCTTCAGTGAAGGCTTTTTGCTTAAGTATATTATCTGTAACAGTAGCGTAAGTTTAAAGCAGAGGATGACAAACCCGTATGAATCTCACATTATGCTCTGGGAAGGAAGACCACTCCAGGAGACATACCCATGACCCTGCTGACAAGCAGTAGTGTTTTGGTCATGAACAAACCAAATCATTCACTTGTGTGCACTGACATATTTTTTACAGATTGTAGTCTCTCCCTTGTGAAGTGCTTCACTGCTTCTCCCTGCTTTAAAGGACTGACTATAGCATGAGCAAACAGCATATCATTAGCATATCACTATCTGATATCAGATCTGATGACTGACAAAAACTGAAAGAAAAAGTGGCACTGGTTCATTCAGGAGAAGAAATGCACATTTATGAATGTGTAAAAATTACTTGTGACTATATGCATTTAAATAAGGATGTTATTGGAAGTAATTAAATGTTTAATTAGGCAAGTGGTCCCTAACATCCCACAACAGTGGACACCATGTGTACACTGATCATGTATTTCGAATGTATTTTTACACCAAGCGAAGAACGAAAATTTGTGAGTATACTGGACCCTTAACAGGGTGTATCAAACAAATGAGACATTCAAAATGTACAGTGTTCAGTAAAGTAACCGATGTACTGAGTGAATGATTCAATGACTCACTCATAATACGCAAAAACAAACAAATTTGTCACCATCTACTGGTGTAATAATGTAATCTACAAAGTGGGTCACTGAAGCAACTAATGCCAGAACCTGAATGAATCTTTTGGTTCAAAAGAGTCACTTGAATGAATCAAAATCTCCACCACTTCTCACAAAGATGTTAAAGAGCAAATGCGACCAAATAAATATGCAAAATAGATACACAAAAGTCACTCATTGAAGTTTTCTGTCAGAATTATGTTTTGTGAGAGATTTTTCAATATAAATGGGAGTAAAAAAAAAAGCTTATGGATAAAAGGAAATGGAGTGATCTCTTCACCGAAAACAGTGTTACGTATTCTTTCTGATGCATCTCAGGAGCATGTTGAGTGTTAACATTCCAGACTCTAGGAAGCATGAATGAGTGTTGCCGGAATCTGAGAGGACTTGAGCCACAGCTCTGAGAAACTCACTCATGACCTTGTCCCTCATCTCCTAAAGACCTCTGCAGTGGGCTTCCAGACTCCAATGGACCAGTTCTGCGAGTCCTCAACAATCCGCCCATTGTGCGACACAGCACAGGCTTTTGATGAACCCAAGGAATTTAGAAATCCTTTGTGGTGGTGCAGGAGCGAGCCAAGCACAACCTGTATTTAGCAAGCTCCAAATAAACAGCAGATCTGCTGGGCTTGTTCCCAAGTGGCGGTCCAGTATTGTGCCTTGAGCTGTGGGCGATAAGATGCCTGGGTTCAAGGTAGGGCAGGAGGAGGGCGGGCAGTTCAGAACTGTGTTTTATCTGATGCGACCACTGCACAGCAGAGAGCCATTTGTTCAGACCGCTGTAACTCCTTTGATGGCCTGACCTTCTACAAGCCGTCTGTGTCCAAGTGGGAGTTCAAAGGCTGTCGGCCATTGTCTCAGTGAGGGTGGACAGCGGCAGTGCGACCAGGGGTCTGTAAATCTCGAAGGACCCTACGAAGATCAACGGCTCGGAGGACATGACAGGGCACACACACCAGCCCGGTCGCCCCTGGACACCGATGGACAACACTGCACGGCATGTGTGTGGTGTTTATAGGGCCTTCAAAGAAACATGCACCTGAGCAAATATTGACAGTCTCTGAACAAGTACATCTGAGTCGCTCAGAACCAAACAACAGCGCTCATTAAGAGGAAAGCAGACACAATCACCGACAAAAAAAGGAAAAAAATAAAAAAAATCATATGAACCAATTAAGATTTTATGTAACATTGATTGCACAGAATGGTGAATTAATAAAAGATCCACAGGAAGCAATTGAGGTTCAAAACCCATTGGAGAAACTAAACAAGAATAGTCTTCAAAGGGCTTCGGCAACAGTAAGAGCTCCTATTTACAGATGTACTCTCTGAGGTTGGGGGTGATGGTCCCTCATGAGGCATAATTCAGCAGTGTTTAGTGAAGAGAGGTTGGACATCGCTGGCGAGAGGACCATTTCAGCGTTGGTCTTTTTAACACAGATGCAACTTCATTCAAACCAAAAAAAAACTCCTAAAAGTTATTATTTTCTCCTTCTGAAAAGTCAGCGAGCCCATCAGTGGATTATTTACCCTGCTTTTTGTCCGTCAGAAGTGCACTCTGTTGCTAAGCTCATCATCCTGCAAGCCGGACGCCTGTGAAAGATGAAAGCTTGCAGCTGAGAGTGAGGGAAAGAGGGGGTGTTAGGGAGGTTAAAGGGAAGTTCATGGAGCATTTAGGGACACACAATTTTCCCATTGGCTCCTTAAAGAGCTCTTTTCAGACACACAGCAGAGTCATAACAGAGTGTCGAGGACAAGGTCCAGAGGACATTGGACTTTTAAGGATGCCATGAAAGACAACAGTCTGCCAAGAATCGTGTTTCTGCTTATAAAGGGGTGGGGATCCACAAACATCTGTAGACCTAGGTCATTTAATAGACTTTATTAAAGCAGAATTTAAGGTGTGATGTCACTGGGACCGAATGAAACAGACAATAAATGTGGAAGTCACATTTACTGAGGAGACACTGACACGGCACATGCTGACTGCTATGTTTCAGGAGGAATATATTACCTGTTTGTTTGTTAGTCCTGCTCTGGCCTGAATGATAATAAAACCACTATCACTAAAACAATATAATTTTAATGAGTGAGACAGTCATATGTGATGTTTGCAGAACCAACCTAACCTGCGAGATGTGAGTAGTCAATCTGTCTCTCGTCAATGTACTTGTCATCATAAACTTTTAAACAATTTTCTCATCTAATGTATCTGTTGTTTATGAAGAAACGCTTTGCATTAAGCAAAACTTGGAATTCTGAACTTGTTTATGGGTCAAATTCCCTTGTGTTTAATATATTTAATAATTTTGTTATTTAAAATGTCTTGCTTTTTGCACATATTATATAAAGTTTAGTTTGTACATAGTTTGAAGGAGAAGATGTGGAATTTCAGATTGAAGGCATATACAAAAATACGTGTTTAAGAAATTACTTACATTTTAACCTCTGGGCCAACTGTCAAATGCAGGTACATGTTCACACTTGATGTAAACATCAGCACATTATGAAGCTTGATGTTATTGCGTTGTGAAACAATGATAATGACAACAAATCCACTGTGCTTCTCACACAAGTTTACATTTGTATTACATGGACAAGGATTATTTTTTTAAAACCCTTCATTTGTGTACATCTGGGATTGCATAAGGGTGAGTAAATGATGAGGGAATTTTCATTTTTGGGTGAAGTATCCCTTAAACTTAAGAAATATTTTACAGGTTAATCGATTAAGAAAACAGTTGTCAACTGCAGCCCTAGATTTGTCGCAAACTGTCATTCACCTTCTGAATCTCAGCATCATGTTTCTGTTGCATCCTCAATGTATCCTCTTGATGTTTGGCCTCCAAGACTTTAGTTCTCAACTCAATCTACAAATGAAGAACAGATGAAGGACAATAATAAATGCATTTTATTTTGTTCTTTAAATTCTATATATAATGCTACTAAAGGTTTCTTGCACCAAAAACTTAATATATTGCAATTAATAACCGTTGGTTTTCTCTCTGACCAAACAGAACAGGCTGACGTTGCTACTGTACAAATTAAGAGAGCTATATGTAAATGACTGACTAGCCTCTGAAGTAATAGTGGACAGTAAGTTCACAATGACATTCATCAGGACAGGTCAAGCTCAATACCGAACAGATCTTGATATGTAAATGTGGGTGGCTGTATGTTAACGACCTCAATGCAGTGATATCATACTATAATATTTTCTAAACGAGCCCTTTTGGTGGTTTAGTCTGGGTCTGGGTCTGGGTTGACTGGAGAGAGAGTCTACACAGCACATCAAAATCATATTAACTTATTTAAAAAGGAATGTTTTTCATGACATGACCCATTTATAAAAAGGCAAAGCATAGGAATGTCTGAACTACAGTGTTCAGTTTCCTTTACACCTACAGAAAAACAACACCCCCAGTCTTTTTGTTTTTGAGATCAGTCATTGAAAGAGGCAGTTAAGAATCTGCCGACGTGTATTGTGCTGTTAGACATTGATGAAAGAGCCCATCTGTTCAGTAGGACACAGATGAATAATACTGGACAGGAAACAGCAGATAGAGGAAGATAAAAAAGTAACCACACAAATAATGACAGTTGAACAGTCCTCATTAGCCTTTCAACACTGACACAGTTTACTGTATGGTTCCAAATCTGATTCTACTTAATGAATTTATTATTATATACATTAGCCTTTCTTTCAGTACCTTGAAGACCGATATAGAACAATTACTCATGAGTTTAAGAGTGATTTGTGAGCCAGTAGCAAGCACTGCTAATTAACTTCCCTCACGTAAAGCAACCTCAGGCTTTTAATGTGCCTCAATATTTCTGGGATCAAAAGTTCAACATTTTTCTCAAGTGGCCTGTTAGAACATGTGTCCCGGGTTCTTCAGGCTGTCAAACCCGCACACACAAGAGAAGAGTAAGTAAGCACACACTTCCGCTTACACAAACATAAAGTAAAGCTGAAACTTTCGTCATGATGGCTGCTGGTCATTCCTGAAGCGGCGTCTTTCTTCTCATGTATTTTGGGAAACATGTTTTGATGTGGCATGAGTCAGGATTTGTGTGTGAGCCTCCCAGCCCTCTGGCTGACTGTGGATCAGGGCTTTCAACTGCTGCCACCAGCGTGGGACACGATCTACTGGCTTATCAGATCCTCTGCAGGGCACTATATGGCCAGAATACAAGAGTGCAAGAGAGAGATCCAGACGTCTCTAGGTCACAAGAACATTCACAAGAGCCACAGGCCATTTCTGCTGCCTGTTAGAACAGACTCAGACTGACAGGGAAAAAGCAACTCAGCTGGAGTGGTCACTGATGGGAGGAATGCTTGATCAATGTGCTAATTACAATTTAAATGGAAAAATTTCTTCAGTCTCCAGAAAGAATAGATCTGCTGCCTGGCCTATCTTTTTACTGCGTCATGCATTAAATCGCACATGCTGTACTGCACTACTCTTTATTTAAAACACGTTGCTTAAAGGGATACTCCACCCCAAAATGAGAATTTTGTCATTAATCATGTCGTTACAAACCTGTAAAAGCTTCGTTCGTCTTCAGAACACAATTTAAGATATTTTGGATGAAAACCGGGAGGCCTGTGACTGTCCCATAGACTGCCAAGTGAATAACAGTGTCAAGGTCCATAAAAGGTATGAAGTGTGAAGTATATGAAGTGACGGGAACACTTTTTGTAAGCGAAGAAAACAAAAATAACTTTATTCAACAATTCCTTTGTCAGCAGTCTCTACTGTGTCTCTCCATATCACCGTATGCTGCGTATGCTCTTCTGTATCATCCGCGAAACAGGGATGTGTGGTTTCTATGTGTATTTAGCTTTAATTGGAAAGAAAACAGTGCATCTTTGTGGCGCGGATGATACAGAAAAGCATACTCAGCATACAGTGATATGGAGAGACACAGAGGAGACTGCTGACAAAGGAATTGTTAAATAAAGTCATTATTTTTGTTTCCTTCACTTACAAAAAGTGTTCCTGTCACTTCATATAACCCAGATTGCACGTCTGATGGCAGATGGAGTATTCTGACGACGACTTTCATACCTTTTATGGACCTTGACACTGTTATTTACTTGGCAGTCTATGGGACAGTCAAAGGCCTCCCGGTTTTCATCCAAAATATCTTAAATTGTGTTCCGAAGATGAACAAAGCTTTTACGGATTTGAATGACATGGGGGTAAGTGATTAATGACAAAATTTTCATTCTGGGGTGGAGTATCCCTTTAATGACATCAACCTGTTTTCATTAGATGTATTGACATATAAAACAGAACTGGTATATTGTAGTTTGGTTGAACGCAGAGACAGCGGTTTTACATAATGTAAATATGAACTGAATTGTAAAACTATTTATAACATATCAGCCAGCCCTAGTATATACCTCAGTGTCATTTCATATTCAAGCCCAATCCATGAAGACATCTCATGTGTTCTACATAAACAATGTATTTATTTACACATCAAAAACATGAATGCAGCCCAGGAGGCCTTTGGCAACTCCAGGGAGAGAGAGAGAAATCACTGGTTTCTTTCCCTTCTGTGATTCTCAAAAGCTACTTTTCTGTGAAGTTAGTGTGTATAGTGTGTAATATACAGCACATCAGCTGCTGGTGTCTAGCTGACAAGAATATTTACATTTACATGCACAACATCTAGTAGCACTGAAACTGATAAAATTATCATAATAAATCTTAGCAATTGGTCTAAAGCTTCTGCCAAAGTTTCCCTATGTAGTACAGTAGCCTTCTGATTTACGCTTTACTTGGCTCTCCCTTAAACACCACTTTGTGCTTGTTCTTACAATTGTTTGATAAGTTAGTTAAAGCATAATAAACTGTGCAGGAGAACTGAATTAAGCATATTGTCACTTGCACACTGAAATTTGATATTTATGTTAGATTTGTTGACTTCATTAGTATTTCCTATTTGAATACTAGGCTGGAAGAAACATATATTTGATTTTGTGCTCAACAGAAGAAAGAAACTCATACAGGTTTAGAACAACTTGAGGGTGAGAAAATAGTGATATGATTTTTTTTTTTTTTTTTGGTGAACTATCGCTTTAAATGCCATGAAATCTGAAAGAAAAAAGGAAAACTGTAGACATACTGTAGAAGTTTACACTAAAGCCTGCTTGCCACAATGCAATGTTTACCTGCATTATAACACCTTTCAGAATACAACAACACAAGAAACGCATAGCGAGATGTTTTTGCTATCAAATTTTCATGTTTTGAGATGTACAACCCTTAGAAGCTCCAGACAAGTACTTTCCCCCCACTATCTAGTCAGAAGATACAAAAAAAGGCTTTCTGAATAAACATTAAAATCAATGTCCAGACACATTTTGTAGAAACCAAACACAGACGTTTGTCTCATGGCAGCATTTTCTGGAGGCTAGAACAGATCTTATAAGAGCAAAACACACCGTTTGCTACCATCACCTGCCCTACTTTCACTCAACCCTGAGAAACAAGCCCCCGCCTCTCGCTTTGCGTACGATTCTTCTTGTGCAATCTCAGAGACCACAGGAGACCTGTCAGAGGAGAAGATTGCAGTGATTGAAGCCATGCAGTCAAACAGATCCCGGCAGCACAGATGCAAACGTGGGCGGTACTTTTTTTTTCTTTTCTTGTCTTTTTTTTTGAAGCTTCAATTGGTGCTTTTAGAAAAGTTTGTCAAACTACATCAGTGGCGTTCTGAAACTCTTGTCTGAAAAGGTACAGCGGGCGGGCGCACACCTCCGGGTTTTCAGATTCCCTGGAATCAGTGAAGCGAATGACATTGGTGTTTTACTCGCGTTAAACTCACAGAGATGCAGCGCTTTTTAAAGAGCAGAAGGAGAGATAGAAGGGTGGGAGGAGGAGAGATGAAGACAGTGCGAACGAGACAAGAGCAGCTGTTCTGTCTTTTCTTTGCCCAGCGTTGGTTTCACACAGTTCCTCAGGGAATATTTTCACACAACGTCTCCTACGTTTTAGCGCCACGCTGTGGGTTGAACCTGTGATTCCAGCTTTTTTGAGAGTCAAAATCTGGGTGACTGTTTGGTGTTTGGATAAATACCAAAAAGCTTCCTCAGTCACACTGATGACATCTCAATCAAATCACTGCCTTTGCTCTACAAAGGAAAAATAATTAAAATAATTAAAAATAATTTTGGCAGCATATTAGGCAGTTGGTCATAATGTTTTGGCTCATCGACATATATATATATATATATCTGCAGCCATTTCACCCTGTAGCCCAAGACTGGCTGCCCACTGAAGCTAAGCAGGGTTGAGGCTGGTCAGTACCTGGATGGGAGACCTCCTGGGAAAACTAGGTTGCTGCTGGTAGAGGTGCTCACCCTGTGGTCTGATTGGGTCCTAATGCCCCAGTATAGTGACCAGGACACTATACTGTAAAAAGCACCATCCTTTGGATGAGATGTTAAACTGAGGTCCTGACTCTCTGTGGTCACTAAAAATCCCATAGCACTTCTCGTAAAGAGTAGGGGTGTATCCCCGGTGTCCTGGCCAAACCATTATACCATTACATTGTAATAAACAGTAATATGCACATACATATGGTATATTTCTACAAAAATACCACAGAGAGACTATTGTGTGACACAGCAAACAAATCACTGAATCAATTATGACTCAACTAACCGACATATATTCATCAAATGATTCATCTACAGCTCTACATGCTAACTTTAATGCTGTTTAGATGCTTATGCTACCAAAACAAGAAAAAGTAGTAAAACTAGTCTAAGTTTTCAGGACAAAAATGTATGAAATAAAGACCCATGATCTCAGGTTACAAAGAAAGAGTAAACACTGATAGCGAGGCACAAAGCCAAGAACACACAGCAAGAGAAGTGCCGGTGATGAATACTAGAACTCGTACAAGCTTTGTTTTTCTCTGTTCTCAGCTCCACAGTCATTTCGATCAGAGGCAACGACGGGCAACGCATGCACCATTTCCCTTCATCAAAGCCTAGCAGCTCCTGAGGAACGTTTGACTCACCCTTCACCCCATTACCTGGGAACGTTTCTTCAGCCTTGATGTTAACTCAAACAAACCTCTTGGCCTGCCATTGCTGCCACCTGTTATTAATTACCAAGCTCCACAGCCCGGCACAGACGCTATTCACCCTGCTTATAGTAAAACAATGTTTCTGCTAATCTAAGAATCTCTTCACTTTAAAGTGTGTGGAGCCAATATACCTAATTAATCTTCCAAACAACAACCCTTCAAAATCAACGACTGTTTCAAAAGACTATTCAGCTGTTTTCTAGTGAAGACGAAGGCTGATGATGCTGTGTGACTGAAGTTGACCTAATTGAGCACTGCTGCTCTTCCCAGAGGAAGTGTGATTACAGCAGTTCACGCTCAGTATATTCAACAATACCAGTCAAATGACATCAAAGTGAAGCTTGTTCTATGGGATTTTCAGCTTAAACCCACATACAGGGGAAACTGTCATCACAAACAGAGTTTGTAAAGCTCTTAGGAGAAGTCGGCGTCCCTAAACAAGTGAAACTCAGAGAGGCTGGCTTTGGTTAGGTGTGTGAAGCTGTCATCCAGCATCGCTTTCTTGAGTTTATTAAAAGCAACCAGCCATCATAGTGCATTTACTTAAGAAGTGGGAAAGCGTGCTGGATGACAAATCTCAACAATTACAGCAGCACTGATGAAAACCATCACTGGTTAAACGCTCAAAGTGAAACTTGTGTCTTCATTTAATCGTGTCGTTCCAAACCCGTAGGGATGTCTTTCTTTTGTCAAGAAATGAAGATGTTTAGCAGAATCTTTGTTCTTTTCGTTTGCATGCAAAGAGTCCAAGTCATTATTCACTGCAAAATTTCAAATGTCATTTTTAAGTCAGCTATTTCTTTAAGGGGTCTGCGCCTTTTTGAAAGCAATTACAGTACATTTCAAGCACTTTGGGATAACATTATGTTCTTACCTCCTTATCAGCTTTCACTGGGGTGGCCTCATCACAAAGGCTGTTTTTTCCAAAACTTGATTTGTTATAAATCTATTAATACAAAAAATACAAATAAAATGTGCATACTGCTGATAGTATACTAACAAAAACATGTTATCAGACGGTTGTTCTACAGCATTGGTAGCACCAAATATCTGAGTTCTGAAGAACTCAAGAAATAATACTATAATACTAATAATTACTAATCATATTTGAACAACAGCAGTCAAAGACTAATGACATTGTTCTGCTTTTCAATTGCCAGAACTGAAAAGCCAAGTTGGCCATTGAATTTGGAGTTTTTTTAGTACACAATAATTAAGGTCATGTTATTATATATATTAACTAACTATTAACTACAACTTTTGGCTCAATAAACTGCTAATTTGCTGCTTATTAATAGTTTGTACGGTAGTTGTTAAGTTTAGGTATAAGGTAGGATTGAGGGATGTAAAATATGGTCATGCAGAATAAGACATTAAAACTAATAAACCAATATGCATGCTAATAAACAACTAGTTAATAGTGAGAACTTGTCCACTTGGAATTGTTATTTAACTGTAAATGCAATTATGGAGATCAGTGGTGCTAGGAGCTGTCAGCACTTACCGGGGACAGAGGGATAGGGTTCTCACGCAGATATCTGGGGTTTTCTATCTGTAAAAAATAAGACAATAAGTTTACTCTCCTCCTCTTCTGGTAAGTCCCAAACACCCTCTGTACACCTCTGACCTATTTTTATTTGTCATAAACAATGTGGAATGACTTCAAAGAGTGCCACTTAAATACATTCTCTTCCCTACACTGGTTGTGTTTACAGAGACCAGGCCTCAGCCCACTGAGTCATTGTGTGCAGTGGAGCCATATCCGTTTCTTTTTAAAATCGATTTTTTCCCTCCAGTGACTTTGTCTTTTGTCAACATAAATCATAATCTATAAGCAAGGAGAATTTGTCCAGGACACACTCTCTGTCACAAGTCTCATCACATGATGAGACTGACCACGACTGATTAACATTACTCATATAATAAAAGCTATGATTTTCATTTTTACTTCCAAAAAAAAATAAATAAATAAAAAAAAAATAAATAAAAAAAAAAAAAAAAAAAAAAAAAAAAATAAAAAAAAAAAAAAAAATATATATAAAAAAAATAATAATCATAATATCTGTCTTATGATAATACAAATACTTTTCTTATTTTCATGACAAATAGGCACATAACCCCCTCAAATACTTTACCATAATGCAAAACAGAAAAGAAAAAAAAAAAAAAAGCAAGCTAACAAAAACTCAAATAAATTAATACATACTTCTGAAACCCTGTATACACCAATTACTTCTATTGGTACTGCAGAACCACTATTTATTTATTTTTAAACAGTCCTTATTCTTGCAATTTCATTTCGGTGACATTAGCAGCACTGCACAGAATTTATAAATTTACAAGTGACAGTGACCCAGTCAAAATTTTTCAATGGACAAGTGCTCACTCATCAAACACAGCATGAGTGTGATGTGGCTCTGAACTCTAAATGAATTATCAGGCCACAGCGCCGGACGGCAGAAGCGTGTTATCGCAGCGGTTTCCAGGCAGAACGAAGCAGTGCTGCGCTTCACGTCCACACATGATGCAGCTGTTGATTAGTCCAGCATCAGTGCCCACAGAACAGGGGCCCGGAGCCACTGAAAACCCGCCCGCAAGGGCACATACTTATCTCAGCACTCCTCTCTCAGATAAGAGCAAAGTTCAGACTCTTGTTTTTCTGCATAAACTTTGTGATGAAACAAGCAGCCGGACGGTTTCGCAATCTGTGGGGAAGTCATATGTGGCTATTGAGAAAATCTGGAGCCCAACACAGTCCTATAAAGCTTCAAATGCTTTGATCTCAAGGACTCTGCATGCCAGCGTGTTGAGTAATCATCGTAGCACATTTTTCCTCCCACATGGTATAGTCATCCACAGCAAACAATGCGAAACTTTTTTTTCTTTTTTATGTTTAGCCAAGAACTCAAACACAGGATACTAAGGGGTACAATTGCTAAGAATGAACTATGGCCACTGATAAGTGATTTTTTTTTCTTTTACATGTTTTCCATAATATAAATTGTGTGTTTGTTTGTTTGTCTCAAGCTTCTGAAACAAGTTAGAACTTATATTACAATATGACATATGAATATATATTCATATGTCATATTGTAATATAAGTTCTAACTTGTTAATACTCGTTGTATTAACTAGTATTTTACATTATTTCTCAATGTAATGATAAAATAAAATGACTTTCAACAATGCATCTTATCTTATCTGTTTTGTTTTGGTTTTACTTTCAACAATGGAATTTTGGCATAGTGCAACTTATTTTCTGGAAAATACTGTATCTGGCGTACTTTACTGAGACTGTAAGTGAGAAACTACAAGAAAAATAGCACTGACACAGGTTTTTGAATACTGCACGCTAAAACTGAACAACTGTTCACCGTTTCAACGTTTCGTGAACAGGAACAGCATTAGTCATATTGTGTTTCTATTGCCCTCATTACAAAAATGATCATTCAAGGTCTCCATAGGGCCTTTTGCACCGCTTTAGTTCCAGAACTAAATGTACAGTACTAAAGTATTGGGACGATTTTGCTCAAACTATTTCCTAGTACCATTTAAAGGGTTGCATTAGCACCGACAGTGTGTACTAGGAAGTGACGTAAGCCGATCGACAGCAACGTCATTTGTGCGCGGTGTTCAACAATGAAAACAAAGAAGATCAATGTTAACAACACGTGGATGGAGGACACTGTAATCGGAGCTGTGTTTTTGTTGTGTCTCGCGGGTTTCACAATAATGGACATGGAATGTCAATGTATATGTAAAGCGACTGAAAGAACAGAAATGAGAACTGAGAATCTCCAACGACAACTGGCAGTGCTACCTTTGCTACAAGTGCCTGCACTTCTGCATCCGTCCATCTATCGATGTTCTCCAAACTTGCGAAATAAGTTGACACAGTGTTTACAGTATGTTTACACAGCATTTTAAATCATGGGGGGTGAGGGCATTTTCGTATGCGTTTGGCCAATCAATGTATACTTACGTCATGGGTAGTTCCTGGGGTGCGAAAACGCCAAAAAGTGTGTAGTTCCACAATTAGTTCTGGTACTATGAAAAGTTTCCTGCAGTGCGAAAGGCCCTAATGACAGTCCAAAGCAACTCTTTCTTGGCTCAGTTCAAATGAAATGGTCACATCCATAGCAACAAACTGTCAGATATCAAAATACATGTTGAAGTGAAACATCCAACTTTACCCCCAGGGTCCAGCTGTTGAAGCGAGCCTCAAAGTCACTATCGTCAGAGGAGATGGGCGGCCTCCTGTGTGCCTCCGCCTGGAGGAGAAACAGACAGTGAGGAACAAAGAGACGACAAACCATGTCCAGGGATGGAGCTCGCTCTGGGAATTCTGAGTTATCCACCACAATGGGTTATACTAAAGAGACTGTAAAATCTGCTAGACAAGAGCACAGATTAAAAAATCCCAGTCTAAAAACACACAAGTTATGATAAATACATTATAATATAACATTCTGCAATAAGTAACATATATAGCATAGCATAACTTTTGGAACAGCTTTTACACCTCTTCTTATCATTTGACATGTGGGAATGTTCATGGTTATAATGCAATGCTATAAGAAGCTGTGTTAAGTTTTTAACCCAAGAAAGGTCATGTTGATTCTATGCGGCCAACTGGTGAAAGAACTCAATACATACACCTGTGAGGGGAAGAATTGTGGTCTTGGCCTTAAGGTCAGGCTGGTTTCAAAGCTTTATTCAAGATACTGGTTAAGTCAACTTGGATAAGTTGAATTTATAACAGCTTTAAGTTCTCACCATCTTAACATCATCCTTGATATCGCGTTTGACAGGACTTGAGGACAGCAGTCTGGTTGGTGACTTATCACTGAACAAACTCCTCTTCCTGTGGAAGAGAAAAGACCCTCAGATCACTCTCCCATCCTTTTTAACCCTTCAACTGTCACCCCCCCCCCACCATTTTTGAACATAGACGTGAAAATTTATTTTGTCAAGATTAAAAAATTTTTTGATTCTAAAAGACTGTAATACATTTTGTAATATGACACTTGACACCGCCCCCTAAGGGGGAGGAGACTGCCAAAATATTTAAAGTACCATTTCCATGGTAAAGTAATGTCCGATTTCAAAACAGTTTTCGCAGAATTAATTTTGAGGTTTTATGCTCTTAAATTATATAAAATGTATGATGAATACTGTTACGTCCATAAATGTCCTTGTGGGAATGCCTGTATTTACCTGCCTTTTTGCTGTCATTTTATTCGTTTTTGACTTGCTTTATTTGTTATTCGTTTATGCTAAAATCCTTTGTGTTTTGCTCTGAAATTCTTGATCCTTACCACCTATTGATTTGCCATTTCGTTTGATAATTTTGTTACTTTGCTATTCAGATGACGTTGCTCTCTGAGCTTTAATGAGTTTACGCTGATTACTCTGTACTCAAGAGGAAGGTGGATAGGGAAGATGTCGAGCGACTTCCATTGTGCAACACTTAGGTTACTTGATGTATAGACACCCCAGGTAAGAGGTGAACGCCATCCCCTGTATGTATAATTTTGTTAGTTGAGAGTAGGGAAGTATACGGCGCTTGGCGCTGAAGATTTGTTTTTGTTTTTTCCTTTCTTTCCCTTTAGTTAGGTTAGAGGGTTAAAATAAGTTAAAATTGGTTTTGTTGTGTTTCTTTCTTTCAGATTCACTAACATCCCCTTTCTCTTGGGTTGCTTTGTTTAGTTTTTTTGTTTGTTTTCTTATTCTGGGTTGTAAATATTTGTACATATTGGTTGTTTCTTTATTGATTTATTATTATTATTATTATTATTATTTGTAAATATACTTTATAATTATATGGATTTGTTTTCTCTTTGTATATTAAATCACATTCTTTGGCAGTTCATTGTCCTTGCATTGTCTCTTGCCTCCTCCATCATTTTGCAAATTTGCCACAGTTTCAACATTTAATTGGGGGCTCGTCCGGGATCAATTAATCCCCAAAAATTAATTGTGTTAATTTTGTAGATGTGTTTGTGGCAAAGAATGGACATTGCATCGTTTGGTGTATTGTGACAGTAAATGACTTACTTATGCGTTGTGGTAGTGTTATGCTTACTGGTTGGTTATTCATTATTGAAGTGTTTAACTTGCAAAATTTTGTTACCAGTCCATCTATCCAGCAGATTAATTTGTGCAGGAAGCAGGATTTATTGCAGATCGCAGACCATTATCAGAATGTTGTGAGTAGACAAGCTCTAAAGAAAGAGATAAAAAGTAGCGTGATACAGCATTTGAGTGAACTAAATGTCAAACTCCGGGGATGTTGAGGCTAGTGGAAATGTTAGTATTGGTGACATTGCTGCGGCTGGTCTTAGTTGGATGATGAGGATAAGCGAAGTGGTAGAGCTGGTGCTGAGGCGGAGGTGAAGGATGATGCCAAGGCCGGCTTGCCCCCGTTTTATCCATTTTCTCCCTACTTAACTGGTTCTGATTAATTTGTCCTTGCATTGTCTCTTGCCTCCTCCATCATTTTGCAAATTTGCCACAGTCTCGATGTTACTCCCTTTACCCCTAGACAATCTTAAAAGTGTTGTAACAAATACAAAAATATGTGATGGGTTAAAAAGACAATGAAAAAAAAGAGCGCCAGGCATCCTAAAGGTGGGGCAAGAGCCAAACTTTAACTTGTATCAATGTTAGCTCCCTTACACTAGATCAGGGGTTCCCAAACTTTTCCATTCCATGATCCACCTAGACAAGTATAATCGATTTCACGACCCACCAAAATATTTGAGAAAAAAAAAAATGACTTTAAGCCTGATCTTAATTAAAAGTTTGATTTGACAGAAATTAAGTATTTAAGAAAAATAACCATTTTATTTTAGTGTACAACTGTAAAATTTCACTTTAATATTTAAGTTTTAATTTCTTTGTTTACAGACGTTAAAATATGAAACGTCCATAAAAACGTGAAACAGACTCACTCCAGTGAACTGTAATCTGCGGGTCGTGTTGTTAAACTCATCGCGGGGTTCAGCACAGAAAATGCATTCATGGTCCTTCCGTGTGTGTAAGGGAGGGCAGTGCACAATCCAACACTTTTTTAGGAAAGCATAAGAAGTAAAGCAGAACTATCTAAAACAGTTTGGAGATTAAAATAATTGTGAAATAGGTAAAATGTATTAACAGATGCATCTCATTTTAAATAAACACTAAAAAAACGAGATGACAAATTTACTTCAGTCAGAAATGTACTTTTGCAATGGTTAAATAAACGGTCAGCAATATCTTCAAAAGATTTTTGAACTTTGGCACATTTTTTCTCTATATAGAGATGATATGTCAAGGAAATATTGTGAAATTTTGTTAAGTGGAAATGTTTAAGTCTTGTAGTGTTACAGTTAACCCTGCGTTTATGCCCTGCTCACCCCGTACATGTGAAATGCTTTTTACAGACTGTTTCCCGAACGAAAACAGTGCAGTTCAAACAAATGATAGAAATGAATGAACATAGCCTACCTGAAACCATTTCCGTAACATTTGAATTTTCTGGTGTATGCAATCTCATGCAGAATACAGCGCATTGAAGTGAGCGAGTTTTTTCTCGTTAATAATGCGGACTGATTGAACCTTTTAATAATGACGTTGCTCTGAGACCCTCACTGTAATTACAACTCGTGCGTGCTCGTTGCGTGTTTTAAATCGCGGACTTAATTGCAATTCGAAAATCACACTAAGGATATCGCAAATCATAATTAATGTTGGTAGGCTATATCGTGCAGCCCTAGACTGAACTGTGTGAGTGTGTGTGTCATTTAAACGCAAATTTAGCTCCAGCCAAGTGACTGTGGGACCCACCTTGCTCCATTCTGCGACCCACAGTTTGAAAATCCATGCACTAGATCATGCAAGTACCTACTGTATACAAACATTTCAAAATCCATGCACGACAGTCTATGCTTCAGTCTTTCCATGTTGCCTGGGTCTCCATTAGCACATTCACAGGCATGCAGAGAAGCATTAAATACTCTTTTATACTGTACATATGATGGAAAAATTGCATCATCTTTAACACAACTATGACACATATGGTCCATGGTTCCTAGTACTTGACACACACACTCATGCCTGTTGTGGGCATTTATTATATAGTATATCATTTCCAGTTCACTGGCATTTATGATCTCTTTCTTTGCCCAGATAATTCCAGTTTGATCAGCTACGCTGAGGCCACCAACGACAACTTCAAAGGCTGAAACTCGTCTGACTAGATGTCGCCGATTTCGACAGCCATGACACATTTGTTTCATGGGCAAATTAAGAATGTGTTCTCGAGCTAATGAATGCTTAACACAAATCTGAACTAATTATACTAATCCCCCGTTAGTCAAATGATGAAGAGAGGGAGGATGTGATGACTATATGAAAGTCCCGACAAGTATTTTGAGACACATACACCCTCCTTTTTTCTATTTTCTTTTTGCTGTGGTTTCGTTTGGACTTACTATTAAGCTCTAGTCTAAAATACACATCAGAAAGCAGTTTTAAAAGCACTTTAATGTTTTTGTTTTGTTGTCAATCACATAGCTAAATGCTTGGCCTACAATTATTTATATGCTTTTAGCAATGATAGTTGTGTCTAAATATTTACTAAAGTATGTCCACATCGCTATGGACGAGAAAGTAAAGCAGCACTGACACACTAATGTGTCAAAATCTTGAAGTGTTCAGATGCCATTTGCATGTACTGTAAGCATTACCATGCCAAATTACAACCTTAAAATTTATTATTACTTCTTCGGCACATTTCCTCTCACACAAAGCTAACCGAAATAAGAACATTCACCTTTTCATCCCATAAATGTATATGACTGTATGTTTATTACTTCAGAGCTCAATAAATAGAACATGTTCAGTAGAGAAAAAAAACATTAAAAACACACACACACACACACACACACACACACACACACACACACACACACACACACACACATATATACAAACCCGATTCCAAAAAAGTTGGGACACTGCACAAATTGTGAGTAAAAAGGAATGGAATAATTTACAAATCTCATAAACTTATATTTTATTCACAAAAGAATATAGATAACATATCAAATGTTGATAGTGAGACATTTTGAAATGTCATGCCTAATTTTGGCTCATTTTGGATTTCATGAGAGCTACACATTCCAAAAAAGTTGGGACAGGTAGCAATAAGAGGCCGGAAAAGTTAAATGTACATATAAGGAACAGCTGGAGGACCAATTTGCAACTTATTAGGTCAATTGGCAACATGATTGGGTATAAAAAGGGCCTCTCAGAGTGGCAGTGTCTCTCAGAATTCAAGATGGGCAGAGGATCACCAATTCCCCCAATGCTGCGGCGAAAAATAGTGGAGCAATATCAGAAAGGAGTTTTTCAGAGAAAAATTGCAAGGAATTTCAAGTTATCATCATCTACAGTGCATAATATCATCCAAAGATTCAAAGAATCTGGAACATCTCTGTGCGTAAGGGTCAAGGCCGGAAAACCATACTGGATGCCCATGGTCTTTGTGCCCTTAGACGGCACTGCATCACATACAGGAATGCTACTGTAATGAAAATCACAACATGGGCTCAGGAATACTTCCAGAAAACATTGTCGGTGAACACAATCCACCGTGCCATTCGCCGTTGCCGCCTAAAACTCTATAGGTCAAAAAAGAAGCCATATCTAAACATGATCCAGAAGCGCAGGCGTTTTCTCTGGGCCAAGGCTCATTTAAAATGGACTGTGGCAAAGTGGAAAACTGTTCTGTGGTCAGATGAATCAAAATTGAAGTTCTTTTTGGAAAACTGTCATCCGGACTAAAGAGGACAAGGACAACCCAAGTTGTTATCAGTGCTCAGTTCAGAAGCCTGCATCTCTGATGGTATGGGGTTGCATGAGTGCGTGTGGCATGGGCAGCTTACACATCTGGAAAGGCACCATCAATGCTGAAAGGTATATCCAAGTTCTAGAACAACATATGCTCCCATCCGGACGTCGTCTCTTTCAGGGAAGACCTTGCATTTTCCAACATGACAATGCCAGACCACATACTGCATCAATTACAACATCATGGCTGCGTAGAAGAAGGATCCAGGTACTGAAATGACCAGCCTGCAGTCCAGATCTTTCACCCATAGAAAACATTTGGCGCATCATACAGAGGAAGATGTGACAAAGAAGACCTAAAACAGTTGAGCAACTAGAAGCCTGTATTAGACAAGAATGGGACAACATTCCTATACCTAAACTTGAGCAACTTGTCTCCTCAGTCCCCAGACGTTTGCAGACTGTTATAAAAAGAAGAGGGGATGCCACACAGTGGTAAACATTGCCTTTTCCCAACTTTTTTGAGATGTGTTGATGCCATGAAATTTAAAATCAACTTATCTTTCCCTTAAAATGATACATTTTCTCAGTTTAAACATTTGATATGTCATCTATGTTGTATTCTGAATAAAATATTGAAATTTGAAACTTCCACATTATTGCATCCTGTTTTTATTCATTTATTTGTACAGTGTCCCAACTTTTTTGGAATTGGGTTTGTGTGTATGTATATATATATATATATGTATATGTGTGTGAAATCAAACCAAACCTCGCCCACTTCCAGTTTACTCAATTTCAGCACCTTGGGTTGCCAGTTGGCGGAAAACAAAGCATATTTCATTTCATTAATCATCAAGTGCACTCGTTCCTGTTTGTGTCATCAATCTGGCAACCTGTGTGTGCGTCAAGTCTGAGGAGGAGGTGCTGGGTGAAAAAACCCTCTCCAATATTTTAAAATGGGACTGCAATACCTAGTTCAACCACTTGGTGTCAAAGGTCCCCTGAAGTGCCTTGAAACACGCAGCATTATTCTATGTGGTGACGTAATTTCAACTGAAACCGGAAGCCATATCGAGCAGCCCGGCCCCCTTTTTAAAATAGCCAATAGTGTTTTGTTTATATATCTGCCCGGGCCAGAGCCATTGAGCTCAGTAAAGCCACTTTTGACAGCCAAAGTCTATTAGATTACCCCTAGATTCAATATGAAACTCTTCGTAAAACAAAACAGTGGTCATAATCATGCTGAGGTTGTGTTGTTTTTAATATATGCCGACTCGCACATATGACCCTCTCCGTGTGATCGCATCTCTGGACCGGAGCCAAAGTCCGGATCAGACTGTGTGCGCTGCTGCGGTTAGCATGCAACAACGTAAAACCAGACCTCATTTGCACCAAACTAAAGCATATTTACACTGTCTGAATTGTTTCCTATCACCTACATTGTGCACTAGGGGCCATTCACTGTGCAGGAAATACTACACTGAACAAGTGACTGATCTAAGACCGGCACTTCAGTGTCTATTTATAGTGCAGGGGGTGGGCTTCGGATTCTAGAAAGAGCATTTGATTGGTCAGAAGATTTGATGAGAAGATGAAGTGCGATGCGGCGTCAAAAAAATTGTTGAGCCGTTTTGGCAGAAGTGACGATATGCAAGCTTTGAATTCTTATATCTTCTAAATGTGATTTTTGTCACTGTTTTGGAGCACACTTCCTTACAGATAACCGTAAGAGTAACATACTGATACTAACACCCAAAAAACTTTAATTCTGATTTCATGGGAACTTTAAAGTTGAAAAATTGGCTAGTGGAACACTGCCTTAAGAAAAGAGTATGTCATCCAGTCATCTGTCAAACTATTTTCAACATAATATGATCTGAAATACAGTCATCATCGTCTCACATATTATCCAGTCCAGATAATATGTAACTGGGATGCAACCATTGGCATGAGCTGTAGTGCAGCATGCCAACCAGATGGGGGCTGAAAGGGAAGTCTCTCTCTCTCTCTTTCTCTCTCTCTCTCTCTCTCTCTCTCTCTATATATATATATATATATATATATACACTACGGGGCTGTTTAATGCTTGAATCTGATTGGCTGACGAACGTTCTGAGGTGTGCAATTATTTTCTGGGAAACGCACAGAGAACGTAGTTCCAGGCAGCTCGCTTGACCACATTACAGTTCCATATCACTTCGCATAGTAAAACCGTAATAACGGTCACGCAGTTTGCACAAAAAGGTGTTGTCAGCGCTGCCCTGACGATTTTATCAGTTAGCCTATACAGTGTAGCAACTTAAAGGCTACACATGACATTTCTTACTAGCGATGTAATAACAGCGCTGTTTAGAGACGCTGCAGCAGAAGAGTGTTTAGAGATGCACAGAGGTCTTTAGCCTAATTCACACAATCTCTCTCTCTCTTTCTTTCCCTCTCTGTGTGTCTCTGTCACTCTCGCTCTCACTCTCTTTCTAATAGCTTCATTAATAACTGCATTAGAATCCTATCAATGGCTTAAGCCTCCGTTACCAGCTTTAAAACAACATTTTAGTACTAGCAAAAGAGGCATTGGATGAGACGTGGAAGAAATAGTCCTACTCACAAAAGCGATTTAAGTAAAAAAAAAAACGCACGAATCCCTTTAAATAAATCATCGGATCGATGTCTTGAGGTGTGTTAACCGTAGTATAAGCGGAATAATTGACTCTGTTCCGTTGAATTATTAGAAAAATAATGCACATCCGAGGTGTAACCGACACTCCGCTTTGTGTCGTGGCCGCATCACCACCTTGGGTGTGCATTATTTATCTAATAATTCAACAGCCCATCGTCAATTATTCCTTATACATATATATATATACATCAAAGAACAGATCTAAAAGGGCACAGCAGCTAAATCTGCGGGACTGCATACATACTACACACACACACAGTCTACCTTCCCTTTGAGCTGTCAGATGAGGGCCAGCCATTGTGATTGGTGCCTGGCCGTTAACAGGTGATAATTGAATAAGATGATGGTGTGGGATCAAAGGGCTGTGGGGGCAGATCGTGGAGGTGCTACTGCCCCGCGGCCTGATTAAAGCCCCCTGTCCTGACCTGCAGCTGCTAACAACGACCTCAGTCTCAGGGACATGTCCTCATCCACACCACTTAAAACTCAAGGCCAAAGTATTTATGCACACTTGACTCAAACCTTGGACTCAGGAACACATCTGATGTCTCTTATGACCGTCACTGCCGCATTTGGCAATGGTTGGAGATTCTGGCTAATGTTTCCGGTGAACACATAAAACACAGACAGACAGATGGGAAGGTTCACATGAGGAAGCTATGGCAACTAGGTCTTTAAATGATCTGAACAACATCTCAATGGCCACAAGGGTGTTGTTATGCATTGTTAGGATGTTCTGAGTGGTTGCTAGTAAGCTACGCATGTGTTGTGATTAGTGGTAAAAAGCATTACTAAACTGTTGCTAGTGTGTTCTGGGTGGTTAGTAAATGTGCAGGCACATTAGCAAAAATTCAATACAAAAAGGCCCGTTTTCTAATGTCAGTAGTGTAGCGATATATGAAGCACAGTTCACACAGAAGTCACTTTCAAACCAAGCAGCTGTTTGTTGGTCAACGTGGTGAATTTGCGTGACCCAGTGAATCCAATGCAAAATCTGTGTGGGAAAATATTTCGCCCTCATGCAAAATTCCAGATCACACTACTTCCTATTGAAATGGCTATGGAAATTTGCAAAACAATTGTAAATGTGACCACACATTAAAGCACTGCTCTGGTGCTGTAGCTGGTTGCCAAGGCAGTGCTATATGGTTTCTAGGTGTTTTCAGTGTTTGATACACTGGAGTGGAGAAAAAAAAAAAAAAACCTGTTGATACAAATTTAACCTAATATATTTAGATTGTTAACTTCTCAAAGATTGTTTCAAGTAATACTACTTTGTATTGTCCATTTAAATTTGTTCACTCACTGAATGCAAATGCCTCAATTCAATGACTTCAGCACTTGACACACAAACCTCAAGAAAGGTGAGACAATCGGCAAATGTAAAAAGATGAGTGTTTACCATCACAACACAAATAACCATCAATAAGAAAACAACAACAAACCTAAAGTCAGCAAAAAGTAACACAATATTCCTGTAACAGTTAACACATAATTCATAAGGCTGGCCACAGTCAAATATTATGTTTGAAAGCCCTTCATCCCAAAAATATTTCAGAATTTTTAAGATGTGATAATTTTTGGCTCTCATTATAAGTTGTATGTTTTCATTTTATCTTTAATTAACAGAATCTCAGAGTATTGATAAATTGTTTAACCAAAATTCTTTATGTGATTCTAGAAAATTAGGAAGAAGGGGTCGGGGGGGGGGGGGTGTCTGTCACCGTGGAATTCGGCTGGTCGAGAACCACTGTTCTTGGATGTCCTGGGTGTTATGAACAACAATAATAGTTATAAGTGCCTTAGCAAACACCACAACTTGTCGAATCTTCATGTATTAAATGATTATTTAAAACAACTCTTCTTGCGCACATCAGCATGCCCTGAGCTCTCAGATCTGTTACACACCAGCTAAGCACAACACATGCGTGTCTGAACATTCATCTGTGTCTACGCCTCTAAACTCAGCTCATATGCTCGAGGAGCCAAAGTTAAGTGAAGAACGCCATCAGGTGGATGAACATGGAACAGTCTGAACCACTTTGACCATTCTGTGATTTTGACATTGTGCCATTATTTTCATGACAATTAAAGATACTTCACAAACTAATTTTCATAATGTAAGAAGAAGAAAAAACTTAGGAATTACACTTAATATAACAACATAGAAAGTCATCTTGTTTGGAGAATATGATTTATTTTGTTATTTTTTTGCTTTAGAGTATACTACTGCAACAATAAGGGCATAATGTGCTCATTGTCTTAAAAATAATGCCCTTTGTCACCCACTTTAACATTTTCACATTTTATTTCACATCAATCATCTGAAATGTTCATAAACAAGCAGAAATAAATAAAGAAACAAAGTGTCTGAAAAGCATAAAACATCAAACTTTGTGGCTTGAAGAAGCAAGTCCAATTCCTAAAAAACACCTTGTGTTTCAAATGTAATAAATAGATATAATGATTGTACACAAAAGCAGTAAAACTTTAAACAATGTTCAACAGCAATGGATTAAAGCAAGCAAAAAATTAACAATTATTTTCACCCCTGAAAACCATGAAAGCAGAAGAACTGTTATATCATCACCTGACTGAACGAAAGCAAACACAGCCACATCAGAGAAGAGCCGAAAGCTCAATCTAAATGAGAGCAACACATAAAAGACACAGCTGCAATTTTCTCCAGCAGGACTTGAGTCTGTGATCTAAATGCCTTTAATGGTCTTCTCCAAATTTAAAGCACTGAAGCGCAAGTCCAGGCTTTCAAGCAGATGGACTTCCTCTATCTGCTGACTGCTTCAACTGAAAGACCTCTCATTTCAGAAGAAGCAGTTTACTCTTCAGCTGTGAGGATCAATGGACTCTTTGAGTCATGACCTAAAACTTGAAAAACACAGGCCTGGCATCGTCAAACATTCATTTGTGTGGCTAAACACAAGCATCTGTCTTTCCCAATTATTTAGTCTTGCATAGTTGAGGTTAGAAGAGCGACAAGATAAAACAACAGAAATCTCATCCAAAACATTCACTCCAAAATTGTGTAAAAACAGCTTTTATATGCACTCAAGAGATCAGGAGCTCCAGATCTGTAATGCTTGTTTTAGACAACCTACAATATAGAACAAATGTTACTTCATCACCTGGTAAATTTTCAACAGAAATACTTTATTTTAATTTAAAGATTTGTCGCTGCAAAAATTCTAGAGATACTTAGTCGTCTAGAGATCCTGAACAGAGTGCCTCTCTGTTCTTGACATCTGTAACAAAGCATAATTTAATAGCTGCACATAGTGAAATAAGTATTACATTATAAATGCAATCAAATGTTCAGAATGTAGTAACCTTTCATTAAAAAAAAACAAATCTGTAGTCCTTAACAATACATTTTTTACAATATAAACCAAGTCTTAAACTACCTACAAAATGCACAAGATTTAAAAATAAAACATGCAGTTATTGTTGTTTTGTTGATTCTTAGTATAAATTGCTTCTAATATGCATATCCATAAAGAAAAGACATGTGTAGTCTTCACTTTAATGAGTTAATTACATATTTTTGAATTTCAATAATATATATATATGTGTGTGTGTGTGTGTGTGTGTGTGTGTGTGTGATATATATATATATAGTGTCTGTGTGGGTGTGTGTGTGTATACACACACACACAACCACAAACACACACACACATATATATATATATATATATATATATATATATACACACATATATATGCATACTGTATATACACACACACACACAAGTACAAGTAAATAAATAAATAAAGCAGGTCATAAGCACAAAATGAGTACAATTGTTAAGCTTATTTTTATTTGTAATAACCTATTTAAAAATGCATTATGCTTAACATGTGCTCTGGAGTGTACAGAACAAAGGAGCACTTTGTGATTGTTGGCTCTAGCTTCCAAGACAAAGTAAGTTTGAGGGAAGTGTTTTATCTTCGGCAAATGACATTACTAAAGACCAGCCAGATCATCACTGAATTGAACACTTACAGAACATCATGCTTTCACTGCAGTGGTGGACGAAGTAAACAAATCAAGTACTTGAGTAAAAGTACAGATACGTATAATAAAATAATACTCCAGTAAAAGTAAAAGTACTCCTTTTTCAATTTTACTCGAGTGAAAGTACAAAAGTACCCGATTTTTTATGTACTTAAGTAAAAAAGTACTGATAGATAGATTTATTTTGCAATTTTATATAGGCTGGCTACTTAATTTTATATTAGCACATTTTTTTTTTTTATAATCCTACTGCTCAAAATACCTGGAATTTTCCCAAAATAACCACTACATGGAGTCAAGATATATTTTTGTTGTTGACATGGGCTACGTTGATGAGAGTTATGCAGTAATGTTCACTGTGAAGCTGCCATGTACCTGAGAGAAAACAGATTTGTGACCCTGGAGCACAAAACCATAAGGGTCAATTTTTTTGAAATTGAGATTTAGGCATCATCCGAAAGCTGATTAAATAAGCTTTCCATTGATGTTTTGTTTGTTAGGAAAGGATGATATCTGTCTGAGATACAACTTTTGGAAAATCTGGAATCTGAGGGTGCAAAAAAATCAAAACACTGAGAAAATCACCTTTAAACTTGTCTAAATGAATTCTTAGCAATGCATATTACTAATCAAAAAATAATTTTTATATATTTACAGTAGGAAATTTAGAAAATATCTTCATGGAACATGATCTTTACTTAATATCCTAATGATTTTTGCCATAAAAGAAAAATTAATCATTTTGACCCATACAATGTATTTTTGGCTATTGCTACAAATATACCCCAGAGACTTCAGACTGCTGTTGTGCTCCAGGGTCACATCTGATCATCAGATTTTCACCAGTAAGAAAAAAAGTGTTTTAAAAATTTGTTGTTTTGCAGAACATCACAGTTATATATGACATGAGAATAAGGCCTGAAGTTAGGAAGAACATTTTCTCAAACCTTGTCTGTGGTGTAAAAACACTCCTGGCCAAATACTCCCAGAGGGCATCACTTCCCACTTTGATAATTACTGTAGTTACCATGTTCTGAACATCACAGCCTTTCTTTTTCCCCCAGATATAATATATCTAGGTGGTTGAATAAAAATATTTGGACTTTATTTTTTTAAAATAACCTCAACTTAGCACCAGCAAGCTTGTTAGCTAGACAGTTAGCATCAGCTACCAATATTTACTTATTTTCAGTATGGTTATGAATAAACATTCATATCTGTCTACTTGGGTGGTTAATTCAAACAATATAAACGTTTATACTGTTGATAAACAATATAAAAACTGACGTCACATAGGGATAAATGCGTAACATTTTAATACAACTGTTAATGTTATGACAGCGGGGAATTTAAACGTGCATTAATTATTTTATTTAATCTGTATTAATTTAATGTTTTGGTTTTTTTTGACCTAAAAGGCACAGATGCTGATGTGTTTGCATTCAAGCATTTCAGTGGACTTAAATAGATCACCCTTTACAGAAGAATAAGTTCACAAACAACTGACAATTTTGACCTAAATATGATTTTTAATTACAATAATTAATCTCAAAATTTGACATTAGTAACTTACTTTTAGCAGCATCAGTCGCGCGCGCGCTCAAGATCTCCCGGTTGTGAATTGAGTTCACTGGAGACTCGCACTAAACGGTTCATTTGAATCAGTGAGTTGTAGACTCGAGAACAGCTGCAATCGGATCATTCTAATTCGTGAAAGAATCGTTTGGTGCGATTTGCGAACCGATTTAAACGGTTCATTGAAAAGAATCAGTTCGTTCTTGAATCAGACACCGCTTCTGCGTCTCAGAGCACGTGATATATTACAAGGAGTAACGATATGTTTTATGAAATGTAGTGAAGTAAAAAGTACGATCTTATGCTTTGGAATGTAGTGAAGTAAAAGTAAAAGATACTAAAAATAAAACTACTCCAGTAAAGTACAGATACTTGAAAAATGTACTTAAGTACAGTAACGAAGCAAAGCTACTCCGTTACTGTCCACCACTGATTCACTGGCACTGAATCTATTCATCTCTTCTGGGACAAGACGGCTTGTGTTCCTGAAGTCTCATTCACACCTAACCTGGACTCATTCATTTTCAGTCAGAGTTGGTGAATTCAGCAGCATAACTGGCATGGATTGAGCTTCAACCTTTTCCTCTCAAGGAAGTTCTTCTCACATGTCAACATGGACCAGTGACCTACTGGTGTGAATGGGGCTAGAGAGCTACTGGCTCAGTGGAAAAGGCATAAGAGGACGTGGACTCCCTGGCTCTACACCTAAGAGACAGCACTGCCACTTGTTTTTAGGAAGGAAAACATACAGTATAACTGAAGCTCAGTAGGAGTCGTAAGTGACAATTTTGTCAAAAAGAACAAGAGAGTCGTCGACAGTGGGGTTGGGGATGTGTAGAGCTTTCCTGTTCCAGTTCTGAGGAGATCTGCAGAGATCTGCTTTCTGTGGAGTTTTGAGGGCAGCATGTGATCTCTACAGTTTTCTGTACGAACACTTACAAAGCGCGCGCACACACACAGATGCATTTCAGACAGCGTGCGAACACTGAGTTGATTCGTCTTTCGCATCTCCTCCTCATGTCTGAATAGACACATACCCACAAAATTATGTCAAAATACCCATTCTTTAAAATACATCATTCTTGTAAATGCAGTCAGTTATGTCTTAAATGAATGTAAACAGCTGAGAAAGAAATCGGATGTGTTTCATTATACTGGATCCGTGCAGTCGGTCTTAAAGGGACAGCAGCCTCTACATACATGCATGCATACATGCATCTGAATATTTCACTAATCATTATGTAGGCAATAATGCTGTAGTATATAAAGAAGTACTTGAAGTGTACTTTAAGTAATAACCGGAAAGCAAAGTTACATTGATATAAAATAAGTGGCAATCATCTTTTTGTTTGTTTGTTCACACTGATGTTAAAATTACATTATCTGATTTGTGACATTACTTTTTATGTACTGCTAAAACACCGCTGGTCACTTTCAGAAGTTGTAGTGATGCTTTCTTTTCCAAGAAAGACAATGAAACATACATTGGTTATATAATTTTCATTTTTAAATATTTTAAAATATAGTTTTAATTGATTATACACACTTAAGTCAATATCGTATCGCATATCGGATACATTATTTAACAAAGGTACCGCATATCACATTTTTCTTCAATATCGCACAGCCCTACTGCATACAGTTGTGCTAGAAAGCTTGTCAATGTTCTGTATTTCTGCATACATTTGACCAACATGAAGATCAGATCTTCATCTTATATGGGGAACCTTCACTGAGACTTTGATGAAATGTTGTTCTTATTGCAATGGCTCTCTGGAATATCTCAAGGTGCTGCATTTGGGAATTGAAAATATCTGTATGAGCACTAAATGGTATAACTACTGTGTGTTCATGGCAAACAATTTCCTACACTCTCACTTTTCAAAAGGTACACCTCTGTACCTAAACCAAAGCTTAAAGGTACAAATTAGTACCTAAAAGGTACAAAAGTGTAACTTTGGAAAAGGTACCACTCCTGTGACAGATTTTGTACCTTTGTATCTGAGAGTGTACAGATCTGTTTTAGTTTCATAGCTTTCATATTTCTCCATGTTCTTTCTTCTCACTAAATAAATAAATAAATATTTTATTGTTATTTTATTACATTTAATTTTATCATTTATTTATTAAATTGGAAACAAGTAATTACCAAATGATTGGCATCATGTTGAGGCTCTGTCACAATGAAGGGATTTGTTTTGCAGCATTGACCGGTTGAAATTACAGTATTCCACAAAGCTATTAGACATTATTTATAGCAAAGCAGGTAAATTCAGTCAAAACAGTAATATTGTGAAATATTTTTATTACAACTTAGAACAGCTGTTTTCTATTTTCATTTATTTTAACCTGTAATTTATTCCTATAAACAAACATCAAAATAAAAACAATAATTAAAAATCCTCTGCAATATTAAAATTCAACTATTAATAGAAAAACATGAAGTAGAAATCTTTTGTAATATTATAAATGCTTTACTGTCATTATTAATTAATGTAATGCATGCTTCCTGAATAAATGCATTCATTTCTGTAAAAAAATCTTTATATATCTTTCTGACTTTGTATATGATTGTATTTAGTGCTAATTCCTGATTTTATTATTTTTGATACTAGTATTAGCATCATTATTTTTAATCACCCAGTCCTATGAATTTAAAGGCTTGTATAGTATAATATAACAGGCTTTGTTGTCTTGCAAGAATTATTTTTTTTTTTTTTCATTTTGGGTCAAAATGCTGTATGACCTGGACATATATGTCCTTTTCATGATTCAAGATTCACAATTATTCATCCATCCAACTGCTTGCCCTTTGCAGAGTTGCCAGGATACTGGAGCCTCATTCACAAATATGAAATAAATAAATCATAGATTACATCGAAACACATCTTAACCTCAACACAGGGCCTTAGTCAAGATTATCAGGAGGTCCAGAGTCATACCTGTGTGTGTTTGAGAGGGGCGAGGTGGACCATGAGCCATCAGTCTGACCCAACTCCCCAGACACCCAGTCTGGCAGCACAGCAGATCTCTGCTCCTGTGACCTGCCCAGCAACGGCTCATCCAGATAGATGGACTAAATCAGGAAAACACACAAATCTCACAACGCTCGGAAATCATGCGCTCAATAGGTTGCTGTATACAAATCAAGATAAAGACATGTCTCAGTGCAGTATTCACCATGTATGTGGGTAAAGTCTTGAGGCCGCCTGCTTCAGGTTTGTGGGTAAAGGGACCCTCTAAAACTCCTTTTCTGAGCATCTGCAGAAGGAGTCGGGTGTACATGTTACGACTTTTCCTTCCAGTCAGTCCAGAGCCACAGGTCTCAGGCTCACACAACTTTTTAATCCACAGTTCACACCGCTGGCGCTCTGATGGGCAAATGTGGTTTCGTAAAACATACATTTTCTTGTAATCTTCTTATTTTAAATATACATATATATATATATATATATATATATATATATATATATATATATATATATATATATATATATATATATATATATATATATATATATATATATATATATATACAGTACAGACCAAAAGTTTGGAAAAACATTACTATTTTTAATGTTTTTGAAAGAAGTTTCTTCTGCTCATCAAGCCTGCATTTATTTGATCAAAAAATACAGAAAAAAAATGTAATACTGTGATATATTATTACAATTGAAAATAATTGTTTTTAAATTTATTATACTTTAAATTATAATTTATTTCTGTGATGCAAAGCTGAATTTTTAGGATCATTATCACATGATCCTTTAGAAATCATTCTAATATGATGATTCATTATCAAAGTTGGAAACAGTTCTGCTGCTTGATATTTTTTTCAGAACATGTGATACTTTTTTAGGATACTTTGATGAATAAAAAGTAAAAAAAAAAAAAAAAAAAAAAAGAAGCTGTGTTTTTAAAATATAAATATATTTTGTAATAACAATATACACTACTGGTCAATAATTTGGGGTCAGTAATTTTTTTTTTCTTTCTTTTTTTTTTTAAATAAAATCAATACTTTTATTCAGCAAGGATGTGTTAAATTGATAAAAAGTGATAGTAAAGAAAACATATTATTAGAATATATATTATTAGAATTTTTTTTTTTATTTTGAATAAATGCAGTTATTTTTAACCTTTTATTCATCAAATATATATATATACACTCATAATAAATCAGAATATTAGAATGATTTCTAAATGATCATGTGATAGACTGGATGTTACATGTGACACTGAAGGCTGAAGTAATGATGCTGAAAATTCAGCTTTGCATCACAGGAATAAATTATTTTTTTTTAAAGTATATTCAAATAGAAAACTATTATTTTAAGTTGTAATAATATTTCACAATATTACTGTTTTTTCTGTATTTTTGATCAAATAAATGCAGGCTTGATGAGCAGAAGAGACTTCTTTCAAAAACATTAAAAAAATAGTAATGTGTCCAAACTTTTGGCCTGTACTGTATATAAAATATACATATACACACACACACACACACACACACACACACACACACACACACACACATATATATATACTGTGCTGCTTGAAAGTTTGTGAACCCTTTATAATTTTTCTATGTCTGCATAAATATAACCCAAAACATCATCACATTTCCACACAAGTCTTGGTAGTAGCCAAAGAGATCAAACGAAGCAGACAAAAATATGTATTTTGTCATTTATTTATTGAGAAAAATGATTGAGTGCTACATATCTGTGAGTGGCAAAAACATGTGAATCTTTGCTGTCAGTATCTGCTGTGACCCCGTTTTGCAGCAACAGTGGTCTTGAATTTCCTCCATCTGTACACAGTCTGTCTGACAGTGGATTGGTGGAGTCCAAACTCTTTAGAGATGGTTTTGTAAACTTTTCCAGCCCGATGAGCAACAATAACTCTTTTTCTGTGGTCCTGAGAGATCTCCTTTGTCGCTCCATGATTACCTTCAACAAACATGATCAGACTTTGATCGATCCCTGTTTTTTTGAATAAACTGACACCTGATAGTCATCTCACTGATCAAAAACACCTCTGAACAGATGGACTCTAATCTCAGAGATTCACATACTTTTGCCACTCACAGACATGTAATATTAGATCACCTTCCTGAATAAATAAATGACAACATATATATCTCCGTCTAATTTGTTTGATTGGGTTCTCTTTGTCAACTTTCAGGACTTGTGTGAAAATCTGATGATTTCTGATGAAAATCTGATATTTATGCAGAAATATACAGCACTCTATATATGTTTTCAAACAGCACTCTTTAAAGCAGCACTCTATATATGTTTTTTTTTTTTCCTCACCTGTCTTGTCGGTCAGTTTAAGCACATATGACTTCATGTCCACCAGGTAATGATCAAACTCAGAGTCCAGAATCCCAAAGCAGTCTTGCTCACTCATGTTCCTCCTAATTAAAACATCCCGCGCTTTATTGTATCCTTATGCAAATCTAGGTATGTACGTTATTACTGGCACATATTTTAGCTGATAAAATTCTTATGAATACATAATTAGTAATATTTATGTGATGTAGTTAGTGTAATATATTATATTAAACCATAATGTATAGAAATACATTTATTTTTCATCATTTTGTTAGCTCACAAGCTTAAAAAGCATTAAAGTAAACGTAAGTCTTGGGTAAATACGTGTTGAGCACTAAATCATTCTGAATAATAACACTGCCTGTTTATAGTGTCATCTGCAGCTGTGCCAGCGCTCTTCCTACACTTGTTGCTACTTTACGCTCCCAAACGGTTTCAAACTGACACTCTGTGAACTCATATATCACGCGCGCCTCTAATATTTCAAAATAAAAGTCTCACATAGCAGCGTTCTGCCTGTCACAGTGATGTACCTTTGTTTTGTCAAAATTCCACTCTCTTTTTATTGTAAGCTGAGATGCAAATACTCAACTTTATATCATATTCGGTTATTTGCTATACAACAAAACAGGACTTAGCTGTTGTAATACAGATATATTTTTTTCCCTCTATGTTACATTTTTTTTTCCTGACTGCTAAACACAAACTAGACACATGCTCACTGCAACAACTTGTGCATTACAGCTTTAAAATTGTCTTGTCTGAGAAAACGTTATTTAGTTGCTGTTTCTACTCCGTGTGTTATATATGTAAATATCGCCTACTTACTCCTATTCACAATAATTCTAAACAATTATAAAAACATGAAAAGAGCTCATTATTTGTGGCTTCAGTCCGTTTCTCGCGAGAAGCGTTTCCGTTTCCTAGCAACCATAAAATCCCACGTGAAGCAAACCCTTATCACTGCCGTACAGTACATAAACATTTATTATGAATGTGTGGCATTTAGTTAAGTTTGATTTTTAGGGAATTTATTTAGTTCGTCTATTTTCTAACGATGAATTGCATTTATTACAAACAGGTAAAAGCCGTTAGTTATAGTTATAATATAAATAATATATAAACGTACATTAACCAAAACAGTTAACATTCATTTGAATTTTTGCAAAAGTCAATTCTACAGTAGAGTTAACGACTAAACAAATGAGCCATATATCTATAAATATCCATTATTTAGCCATGCAAACGGTTGTAATAGGTCGACAGACTGCTGTTCGACTTGATTTTAACCACTGATCTGTAATATAGAACATATATAGATCAGTGTCATATATAGAATCAATGGTTTTAACGCGTTTCCAGCAGCACAGATGGCGTTTTTCTTGTCTTCCTCCACGGGATGGCGTCATATGCCCTCGTATTGAGTGACGAGTGGCCAGGCATAGTGGAGAGTGTTGACGTCAGTGTGAGTGAGAGGAGAGACGCAGCTGAACGCGTTCAGTAGACGCGTCGCGCAGCGGAGGAGACACACACCTGAGGAATAGCGGCGCGATGGCTGATCATCTGATACAGATCAATGACTCTTCCGCCGCTTTCAATCGATTCGCGCGGAAAGGAGCTCTGCGACAGAAGAACGTGCACGAAGTTAAAAACCACAAATTCACCGCTCGGTTCTTCAAGCAGCCCACATTCTGCAGCCACTGCACCGACTTTATCTGGTAACATTCTCTGCATTCAGTACTCATGCGTTACGTGTGAAACTTTGAGAAATTTCAGTCTTGAGCGTTTG
Organism: Cyprinus carpio; assembly: GCF_018340385.1. Taxonomy (NCBI): domain Eukaryota; kingdom Metazoa; phylum Chordata; class Actinopteri; order Cypriniformes; family Cyprinidae; genus Cyprinus; species Cyprinus carpio. The sequence continues at coordinate 33,735,243 of NC_056574.1, forward strand.
GTTTTTACAGGTGTCAATCATTTCTTACTTTTACAGCGGCAAGAATAATACGGTCTTCCTCAGTAATACACGAAAAACTATTTTTCCTTTCATAGGAAATTGAGGTGCATACATGAATACATTAGCATGAGAATGTGTTTGCATTTTCAGTTTGTGCTTGAACTAGAAAAAAAAATGTTCTGTCGTAGGACTATTTATTTTGCATATTGTCTATTTATGTAGAATTTAAATTAATTTGTCATTTATATTTACTAAATTAACTGGATGATTTGTTTTCATGGCGCAAAATAGATTTTATTTGTCACAGTTTGTTTTGTATAATTTTATCATTTATAGTTTTCATTCATTCTATAGTATTCCAACAGGATTACATGTTATTACTGTCATACATTTGCAATAATAATAATAATAATGAATACATTTAAATCCTTTTAACAAATAATAATTTTGAATATGTTTAATTTAATCTTAAAGACAGTCGGTTACAGAAAATGATAATGAGCTATTAATGCACATCCAGAAAACCATTTCATGACGTCATGAAACTACATTTGCAGATGTTTGGTGTTTTTCAGGCATTTTAATATCTAAATCCTGTTTTAATACTCAACCTTTCACAATCATTAAGGTTAAAGAGTTTATTTTGCAAATTTAAAAAAAAGGAAAGAAAAATCCTAGGAAAGGGGGAAAAAAAGGTTGTTTTAAAACAATCAAATTATGCAGCTTTGTCACTAACACAGTTTTTTTTTCCTTTCTGTCTTTCTCAAATGCAACTCCACAGGGGATTTGGAAAACAAGGTTTCCAGTGCCAAGGTACTGTATGTGTGTGAGTGTCTGTGTTTGTGTGTGTGTGTGTGTGTGTGTGTGTGTGTGTGTGTGTGTGTGTGAGCGCGCGCGCTGTAGTGAGAGGTTGTGGTTTACTGTCACTGATTCTATCACTGATGCCTGTGCTCATGTACAGAGCTTTACCAGGGTTTACTACTCTACTACACTATATCAGGGTAGATGAGGACGTTCAGCACAGCCATGTTCAGTTTATTTCATCATTGTGGATGAAATAGGAACACATCATCTGGATAATGTGTAAAGTACTGGCCTTGCCAGAGCGTTTTTAAGTCTTGGCTCTGCCATGGTGGCTTCTGATAAATACGAAAGAGTTTTGAAGAAAACAATTTTGCAGAATTCTGTGCTTCTATTACAACATCCCTTTGAAGAACTTGACTGTCTTTTATTTAAGGTTTTTTTTTTTGTTTGTTTTTGTTTTTTTGCGCAAAACCCAGCCCTGAACCCTAATGAACACCTTTGATGAATTATTCGAAGATGACAAATAAGGATATAGGAAATGCAGAAAGTTTGTACCTGAAGGATCCTTAAATGCAAACTGTGTGTGTTACATCAAGAGAACAATCATACATTTGTTTTGTGTTTTTATTTTCTTGTTTTCATTTATTTATAATCCATGTAATCATTATAGGTTTATCTCATTTATTATTTGATCATTTTACCATTGATATCAATGATTATTATGTTTTAATATTTAATATTTCTTATTATTTTTCTTGCTTATGCATTTTCATTATTGTTCAGTCTCATGATTGTGTGGTTTAATGAACTGTTTTGTCTGTATAAGTAAGAGATAAGAGGGAATGTTTATGGAAATCCAAGGTTTATGGGATGTTGTTGTGAATCAGTTGATATAACATTACTTGTTCAATTTGTGTTCTTCAGATGAAGTCTGAGCATTGAGACATACGCAACTAAGACTGTACAATAAACTCTGTTCATTTTTTTTTATCATCATTACTTCGTCTCCTGCTTCTGCTCTTCTCTGGTTTCACTCAGTCTACTTCTTGGCTGATAGAAGACTGTTAAAAACTCTTTTGGGTATTTTTGGGTACCAGACAAGACTGTTAACAGGTTTTGGGTATCGACAGCTCTGCCGAATAGTTGTTCTGTTACCAGACAAAAGTGATATTTTCTGACAGGATCTGGCGTCCAGGGATGGATCTTAATTATTTTGGCATGGAGTCTCGATCTAACATAGCTTTAGACAGCTGTAGCTTCTTAAAAAATGAACTGGCATAAAGCCATTCCAAGTAGGTCAAAAGAAAAAGATGCCAGGTAAGCAGCCAAAATGTACAAGTTCCCTGGACTATTAGACCGTGTCCTAACCAGGTGTGACAAATCAAGCAATTTGTCTCTGCATGCTGAAAGTGAAGTGCTGTGTAATGTGACAGCAAATCAAATCATATTTGATGGTTAATATACAGTTAAATGCATCTCATCTGAGACTTCACTCAGGTCAGGGCCGTAACATGCATCACAATTGATATGAGAAATAATGTAAAATCACGTGAGAGAAGTGTTTTTTGCGCAAGAATGGATTTATTCCTGTCAAAAACGGTAGCATACAAAAAGCTTGCAATCCAAGTTGTCTGTACAATGATTTGCAGTAAAAATAATAAAACATAAACAAAGAAGCATATGAAGGAGAGAATGGTTGCTTGCTGATGTTGCAGGTCTATTATGACTGCTCCCCCTGAACTTTCCTTTGCTCTGTATCTTGCTCTCTCATTGGCTGTAGGGTCGTTGCCGATGTCATTTCCAGTCAAAACACTCATTTCACACTGCAGGACTGTGCATCGCCAAATATCTCACGGCATCGGCGCTTCTCTTTTGCCTGCGGTTTCAGGCATTTCTCTGTGATTTCCACAAAACTGTCAGGCAGCGAGGGAAAATTGGGGCTAAAATCGTGCAGTGTGAACCCGGCATAACTATGCAAACTATGATATCAGTGGTTAAAAGGGGAATCTTTTAATCTTGGCTCTTGGGAATCATTGAGCTGAACTACAGGATGACACAAGAGCTGGCAGACTTCAGTTGGTCACAGATGGCAAAGGTATTTTGTGCATCATGTTTGTGTATCTTCCTGTCAACTGGACATTTGCCATGGAAGATGGTCAAGTTTTTGAGGATGCGTGGGTACATCAGTGAATGTATTTCCAAAGACCTCTGCAGTGTTGAACCAGACACATACTCTACATAAGTACATAAGAGTGAATGGCTGGTCAACGCATTGTAGGCATGCGATCCTGATGTACATGCATTTCTTAGTCCTATTGGGGTTTCACAGGACTTTTTTTTTCTGTTTTATGCAGTCCAAAATGATTTAGATTTTCCTAAAAATGCTGATGATATTTGCAGCATGTTATAATGTTAAGAAAACTGAACGCATATTTGATTTTTTTCTCTTTTTTAAGACTTATAATTCTACATTTTGATTAGCTAAAATGCTTATTATTAAAAATATCTAATAATAATAATAATATTTTTTTTTTTAGAATAAGACAAGAATGCAAACTGTCCCAAATGATGTGATGATTGCTTGAGTTTGCATTAATTCTTGCAAACACAAAAACTCTGGGAGGGACTGGAATTGCTGCTTTAATGTGCTGGTAACAAACTACATTACAAAGGAGGGCAGCAATAAAGTTTATCTCAAAAATCTGTGCCATCATCAATAGTGATGTCCGCTGCTCACACAGAAATCACTTTCAGACCAAACAAACAAAAAACAAAAAAAAAAAACAGCTTTTTGTTTGTGTGACCAATTTGAACATGAACAAACTTTTTTGCCGTCACGTGAAACTTCCGAACACACAGATTCAAATTGAAATGACAGAAAAGTGGCCACAAAATTGTGCAGAGCAACAGTAAATGTGCCCGCACCTTTAGTGCAATTATCAGATCGGAAGAGGCTGTGATTTAGTCTGATGCACTCTGTGTTTCTGAGTGAAACATGGCATTGTGTTTATTTACACTGTGTCCTGGTGTTTTCAGTAGTGGAGCGGCTCTGTTCACAGTAAATGCTGCTCCACACAAACACCATCTCTGCTGTGCACCTTAGTTAAAGTCTGCACGAAATTGAAATTGACAATATTAATTCCAATCCAATTCGAAATTCCATTCGTAAACAGTCTGACGAAAAACATTTTGCTGAGAGAAAGAGATGCCAGAGAGGTGCGATAAAATAAAACCCTGCCCTCTAGTCAGTATTCCATTTCATTTGGAAATTGAAGTCAGTAGCATTTGGTAGCATGCATTTGGTAATCGCTTTATTTTCAACATTTCTGTGTGCATTGTTTTCAGCATTTTCCAATTGAATACACTTTGCACATATTTTGCTTGCTTTGGAATATAAGTTGCAGCACTTCTCAAATGATGAAAAGCATGACATATATTGCAGAAAATATGGTACTTATGTAATAGTTCATTTATGACTTTAAGCAACATGAATTGTACATTTTGAAACTCAACGAGACATGAAATCAGTCTTACGTAGCATATACGTAATGGAAGTCTGCCTACAAGCAGTCATTGAGGTGAAAGTCCCTTGTGTTAGAGCTTTTGGCAAGCGTGTTTTTTTGCTAATGTGACCCTGTCATAACTGCTTCCTGTTTCCAAGCACCTACCACATGGTTACATAGTCTGAGTCCTTAATTAAGTGTCATTGCAGTCAGCATGTGTTGCTCCAGCCGACTGTAACCTCCGTTCATGCAGTAACCTGCCTGTCTGCATCTACTTCTTAACTGGAGAATGTGTTGCATCCAGAGAAGTGAGGACAGCATGAGAACATGAAGAAAACTGGCATGCTCTGAACAGGCTGACAGTAGGGCTGTTGGTGAGCTCACAGATGGCTTCACTGATGGACGGTTGGCCGTGGGAGCTGGTTGATGTGCAGTGGAGTGGGAAGCGAACATGAGGGCAGGGCCAGAGAGTGCATGTTCTTGGAAGCATTAGGGAGATGTGTAATGGTGTGTAACAATGAAAAGGCTTCTGATACCTAATCAAGAGCTTTGAGACACGTGATGAGGGACACCAGACCTGTGCCCACCTGCATTTTGAGCATGTTGCTCCAAAACCCCTACTGAGAGATGACTGAGATACAAGGTATCCTGAACAAAACCAGTGGCTGGATTCATGAAAAGCACTTGAATTGTTTTTTTCCTTCTCAATCATTACTAATGATCCGCAAGAAGTGTGTTGCGATTATTGTGTCTACAGAGAAATTGTCCTCTGGCTGTATTTTCTTATTTTAAAGTTCTATTGCTGTGCTCTGGATGTTTCTGGGTCATAGCCCTTGGCCAGTTGTCGTGTTTCAACAGAAAAACAATTTGCTAATGTTGCTATTGCCTGTTGACTGCTAGCTGTAACTCAGCAGATTAAAAGGCATTGTAATTACTACACATAGTTACTGTTTATTAGTGAGCTAGTCTGTAGATGGCTTAACTCACTCTCATATACACATATACACAAACATGACATTAATGAATGATTAACACAATATAAAAAAGAATTGCAAAACACCTCATCACTCATCTTCTGAGCTTTTGGGGGTGTTGAGCCACCCACGAGGAGGAGTCAAGTTTGAATGAATCTTATGTTTACAAACAGCAACTGAAAATCCAGCATAGTGCACCTTTAAAGAGTCTTTATTAAGATGGAGCCATCTGTTGCATTCATTTGCGCTCTGTCTTTATGCACTCTTTCTAGAGTGAATGTGTGTGTCTGTGTTTGTGCTGTTAGTGAACGTGTTCTGTGTATAGGCATGCACATATGTGCTGAATGCTCCTCGAATGTTTTGACTTGTTTTTGTGGAGCTGTTATGAATTTCTAACTCAGCGAGAACCCACAGCTCACACAGTCATTTTATCACCGATCGTTGTTTATATTATCGAATATCTGTGTCACTTAAGAGTACACATGCATATCTCTAGTAGTAGTTATATGTATTATATGTAGCTAGTGTTATGTTGTACTGTAATGCATTATTAGTAACTACTTTACCATTAAAGTCAAATGTGTAATGTGGGTGTTTCCATTTAGATTAGCTTTGAGGGGCATGCAAAAGTGCTAAAATGTGCTAAAATGAATTACTGTAGATGACACATCTGTATCATATAGTCAGAGACATGCATCTGACTCACAACTAAACACACAGAATGATGTCATTACAATAAATTGGCTTGCTGGTTTCAGCTGGTCTAACTCAGGCTACGTTAACACGACAACGGTGTAGTCAAAAATGGAAAAGTTTTTCCCTTGCATTTTTAAAAAGTTTCACGTTTACACAAAAATGTTTTAAAAATGATTCACGTTTACAAAATGTCCCAAAATGCTGTATTACGTATGCCAGGCCAGTAAAGGGAACTGTCACCTTGTTAGTAAACAGTACCTGTAGGGAAGTGACGATTATATGTTGTATATGATGCGTCTCCACTGTTGGTTGTAATATTGGTGAAGTAAATCCACACTTTGCTGAAGAAGTGTTAGCAAACTCTTGAGCAGCAACAACAGTACCATGTACTCCACCATTGTTGTGTATGTTTGTTCGCGCTTGCCTTTAAAATCGACACGTACCACGACATGTCTACATACCCAGCACATACTATGTATGCACATGACGTCACTGTTTTCAAAGATTCCCGTTTTGGGTGTTTACACGGAAACGACAATGGTGGAGTTTTCAAAAACTTGCACTTTGAAACCCGTTTCAAAAATATGCATTTTCAGTCCCCAAAATGCCGTTGTCGTGTAAATGTACAGACAAAACGCATTCCTGTTTTTTGGCTGAAGACATTGTCGTGTAAATGTCCCCTCAGACTAGCTGGTGTTTAATTGCCTTTAAAAGGTCTCCCAGCCTGACCTATTAACAAGTGCTCCAAACCTCTCTAAGACCACACCTACAATCCACCCTCAATCTAACAACACCAACCTTTTTGGTCTGAATTAAGCTGCTTGGTTCAGCAGGGACAGACCTCAGACAGACACCAGCTGCTCTCCACCCTCACTCTACCTACAGTGACCTCTTGAGAGAGAGCTCTTACTAGTGTGCGGTGCTCATGGGTACTGTGCTGTATTCTGTTACAGATCATTAGGAATATGATAAGAATCTCTGTTTAGCCTCAGTACTTCCTGAAAATAACAATGTCAATGGTAATTTCCTATGGGCTCTTCTGTGGAGAGATTATTTGAGTTCATCCAACTGTCTCTCTCACTCTCTTCCTCTTTTCTCTGAAAGCTTCCTTACTAGCCTCTGTGGAGTCAGGTTTAACTAGCATTATACTATCATCGCTTTAACTGTAATATGTTTGTCTGAAGAAAATTTAAGAGTCACTCTTTGCCTAAAGTAGTTTACTTTACTAGAAGTTCATGTCAAGTTTTGACAAAAGGTGAAACTAAGTACTAGTTATATTGTAAATAACAAGTGTAACATTACTGCTACTTGTTAATTGGAGTAATGCCTTTTCTTGTAATTTAATTAATTATACTGTTTTGATTTTGAGATTTTTGTAATAAATACATTGTCTAAATAAAACTGGAAGGGTAAAAAAAATCATTCCAATACATTCCAATGTATTTTATCATTGACAGAACATTACAAGGTAACCCTTCAAATGTATCATTGCAGCAATAACACATTTTCACTGCATCTTCACAAAAACCCATAGAAAAAAACTTTAAACTCTAAGAAAGCTTTCAGTTTGAAAACTTAACATTAACGGCCCTACAAAATGCTAACCAGCATCTTTAAATGACCTCTTTCTTTGAAAAGTTTGTTAAGTTGCAGCTATAATTGAAACAAATTACCCATGTGCAACCTTAAACACCTTTTTGAATTGTTACATTACCATATCAAAGAGACATAGGCTAGTATTAGCCGTAAGCACACACACACATACACACAAACATACACATGAAGTGAATATTGAATATTGCAAGCAACTGATTTGATTTCCTTTTGAACACACTACCAAGATGCCAAGGTGTTCTGGGTGGTTGCTTACTGACAAGCGAAAAGAACCCAATTCCAGGTCTTTGTGAGTCAGATTTTGAGATAGGGCTCTAAATAAGTTTGTTACGTCCACCAGAAGAAAACCAAAAGTCTGATCGTTCTCCTCAACAAGCTGCACAATTTGAATTGTCATTCATGTCACACGAGACTTAGACTACGTCCACACGAAGCCAGAGCTTTCCCTATCCGATCTTTTTTTTTTCTCATCTCAAGAAATATCTGCTTCCACACGAAACCACAAAACCGACACAAAACGATATAGTATACATGCCAGACCAACATGTGGCGCTGTAATTCTGCCACAGAGATACACTAAAAACAGAGAAGAAGACTTGGACTATGCGCTTAAACCTTGCGTGCAGTATACAAACATGGAACAATACATTTATTAATCTGTGTTAATGTCAGTTCATAAAAAGACAATCGTTCAGTGTTTTGCTGATGTTACGTGACATAGCGGTGTCTGACTAGGGGCGAGACGTGAGCTGATGAAGTCATCATTTCAGAAAATATACGGATTCGATGTCCACATGAAAACCTAAGGGCGGCGTTTTCAAATTTATTGACACTGGGACCTGGTTTCACTCTTCCAAAATGCCGGATCCATGTTGACGAAACGCCTATATGATACAAAATGTATGCGTATACAGCGAAACGCGTCTCTGTGTGGATGGGGCCTAAATATCAATAACATGTTAATCCTGCTGTGGCACATGAACCAAATGACCATAAATAAGAACAGACACATTTGTTTTACTGCATTTACTTGAATTCATTCTCATAATGAGCGAGAGAGACATAAATATTAGCAAATTCACCTTTAAATTAAATAAAAGGCTGACTCATTTCTTACCAGAAGTAATCTAGGTAAAATCAACAACTGCAAACATTATAGCAAAAGATTCAGTGGATGTTATGCTAAAGAAAAATGTAACTTTTTTTTCTCATTTTTGTCTGACTTCGCCAAGTTTGCTTTTTTTTAAACCTCTCCCCTCCAGTCACCCATCATATAAAATAACTTTTTTTAAAATTCCAAATAGACAAAATCAAGTCCTGCTTTCTTTTCTCACTGAATACATCAAATCACAGAAAAATGAGTTGTGAAGAGAAGAGGCCGTTTGAGAGCACGCAACCTTCTCATCGTTCTCTGTCCAAATTTGGCTCTGTTTTGTCTGGGTTTCTCTTCTTCAAGGGTCTGTCATCACTACTGCACTCTAACCGCGCTCTGTTAACAGCATAGCTGTGTGTCTGCCCTCTTCAGCACTGACACAGAATAAATTAGCTGGCTAATGCAGATATTCTGCCCGTCTCTTCATTGTCTCCTTCCGGCCTTTGAAGTCAGGTGCCACTTTATCTGAGAAGTCTTGCCATGTCCAGAAATGAAGAGAGCGGCGCTGTGACTGAAGGGCGAGCTTGTGTGAGCCGCTGGCAGGGGGGATGTAAACAGTCTGACAGCTGTGGTTTGAGTTGACGGGCGAGAGCGCTGGAAAACAGAAGTGGATGTTTTCGTCACAGAGTGAGCAGTAGCAGAACGCGAGCGGGCTTTTAGTGGCACGGTAAAGGGTCTGGAAGATTTCCCTCACTATCTCTGTTTTTGTTGGCCTTTCGAACAACTGTTAAAACAAAATGGGATTAGAAATGGATAAGAGCAATTGTGCCCAAATGTCAGACACATGAAACAATTCATGCCCTCATTTACAGTACATCCCTGAGAGTGACTCATACCAGCTGTTCTTTTTCATTTGTGTTTGTTAAGTTCACCGTTGCCATGACTACTGTTAATGACTATTGTTAATAGTTAGGGTTAGTGAAAATCCATAACCATTAGCAATAAATTATTAAGTGGTAAATATTTCAAATCAAATCATGTGACTTATTGAGATGATGGGAGCTGTTTTGTGTGTGTGTGTGTGTGTGTGTGTGTGTGTGTGTGTGTGTGTGTGTGTTTTATTTGTTTGTTCAGAATTAGTATTTTTACATGCCAGACATTTAAAAGGCAAAATAATTAAACAGACTTGCAAGTCGATTTCAAGTACTTTCTATTCATCAAAAAATCCTGGAAAAAAAATGTATCTCTCAACAAAAACATTAAGCATCACAACTGTTTTCAGCTTTCGTGATCAGAAATGTTTCTTAAGCAGCAAATCTGCATATTAGGATGATTTCTGAAGGATCGTGTGACACTGAAGACTGGAGTAATAATGTTGACACTTCAGCTTTGCCATCACGAGAATTAATTACTAATAAATGTTAACATATATTGAAATAGAAAACAGTTATTACTGTTTTTGCTGTATTTTTAATCAAACAAATGCAGCCTTGGTGAGTCCTTTAAAAAAAAAAAAAAAAATCTAACTAACCCCAAACCTTATCAGCGGCAGTGAAAAAAGGCAAGAAAATCCTGTTTTTCATTGAATGAAGCAGCAGTTGAAACTATTCAGTGTACAGCAAATACGTGCATCTGAGCTGTTTGTTTCATTTGAAGTGAATGTGTTTTAGTGCAGCTGAAGTGTTTATGTGTCTGCTTGTTCCAGATGTCTCTCTTCAGCAGTATGCTAATGGCTTTCATTTGAACGTCTATCTTCAGAGGCCTCTGCCAAATTAAGAGCCCTTGCACCGCTCTGCTGCACTTCCTGTTTGCTTTGATGTCTCTCAGAGCCGTACCCTCCATTACCACATCCCTCTGTCAGATATCCCAAATGCTATGTGCTACAGCAGACGAGGCTTGTGGGAAGGATTTTGAAGACGTGGCCGACACCTTACAGCGATTTTAGACTAGTTACGAGAGCAGGCCTAAATCTGAAAGCTTGTTTCATGAACATGATGACTGAACACTCCAGAGCACCATATGATAGATGTTGAGCTTTGGCGTAATTAGATTTTAATTTTTTTTCTGACACATTGGTGCTATATATTTCACTTGGATGTTATAAGTTGCACTGAGTAAATACAGCTGGATAAAACAAAAACGTTGTCTTCATTTCAGGCTGCAAAGCAATAAAATGTGATTATTTTAAAGGGAGGTGATTCTTTTCCATACCCACTGTATGTTAATACATTATATTGGCATCTTGATGAATGGTGACAGAGTTGTTGCTGTGTTGAGTCCCGAATTGTAGTGTAGGAGGGGAGCACTTCACCTCATCTCAGAGTACAGCTGAGCTCATTAACCAATCAGCCGGCAGAAGTGAGGGGGCGGCGAACACGAGCTGTGATGAGAACTTGAAACAATAAACACGTTACACAACAGCCTGCGCTCCTTCTCAGAAGTCGAACTCTTAAGATAGTTTGCTCTGTTATTACTTGTAGCTAATAGAAGGGTTTTCTGTGCTCCTGTAATGTAGAATAATTTGGCACTGCGCTTCCTGCTAGGAGAATCACTTACTGTAAATGACAGTATTAATATCATTCTCAGCCGTGTGGATCAGTGTCTAAAATAGCCACAGTTATGTTCATTTTAACATTTTTTTTTTTTTTAGTGATTTGAAGTTGACTTGTATTATCGGACTGCAGAGAGATATCAACCATAGATTCTCTGGATAAAAGGCATTTCTGAAAGCTTGTGATTGTTGTTTAGTCTTGCTCTTAGAAGCTTCTGAGATTCAACCAGGCCTCAAAGTAGCTTGTCCATCACAGGCCCCCAAAAACGAATTGTGAGTTGGGTGTTCTCGAGCTTCTTGTTTTGTTTTGTTCTAAGCTACAGAATTTGGATTTGAATGTTGGGCTAATTCTACAGGGTTTTGGACAGCAATCTTCTGCTCATTTATAGTTGCCATCCTTTCCTTCTATTTAAATTGCTGGCCTGCCTGTCCTCATGTTCAGTTTGTTTGGGTTTTATTTCATAATGTGTTTTGGGTGACTTAATCAAAAGTGGCCAGTGCAAAATAAAGTGTTTTATGATGAAACACTGAATATCAAACCACATTTGAAGGTGGTAAAACATGTATTTTGTGTCTTGCTAATGCATTCTGATGTGTCCTGGATAAGAGTACCGCCTACTCACCTAAAACGCAATTATCGCACCAAAACAAGGGTTATAAACTTCGCTGGTTAAGTGCATTAAGTAATGAAGTTGCTGGTTTTGTGTCAAGCACACCATTGGTTTAGTCCTGCAAAGCCAAACATTTTCATACCTATTTCTCTCCTAAATCAATTGAGGCTATAACAAAAAAAGTTTGATCTTCTGTCAGATAATTCTTCAGTCAGTCTGAGCCAGTCGTTGTTTTTCATTTGCATTGTTCATCTAAAAAGAAACTGCTAATTCAAGCCAAGTCCTCTGAGTGACACCAAATGACATTAATTACAGTGAGAGTAATGGCTCGCTCCGTTAGCTGTAATTATGTGTAATGCGACTCATGCCTCTTCCAGAGCACCAACAGCTCGTCACACGAATGAAGCTCTCTGTTGCCTGGGTAACGGCTCATCTGGGCGCGTGTTGGAGTCAGAGCGATGGCTGCGATGAGGGGAAACGCTGGTGATGTCACAGCGCTCCCCCGCACAGGCCGGCATGTCCAGCTGCCCTGAGTCACAGCAAACGTTTTTAACAGTGTTTGCAAGACTCTATTGATTTGTTTTCAGCCTGTAATCTTAAATACTACACATTCAGAATTACGCCCAAACCTCTTAACCTACACACTCCATTCAAACGCTGGTTTGTATAAATTTGCTATTAGCTATACTTACATTGATAGAATGTCTCCATTCTGTAAATAGATATACATACACAAATACCATTAACATTTATTGATTTAGCAGACACTTTTATCCAACGTGACCTACGAACTAGGAATACAACAACTGATTCATCTTAAGAAGGCAATAACTGAGAAGTGCTAGCAATACAAGTTTCAAACAATTTATTTTTTGAATCTGTTCTGAGGAAACAGTACCTGTATCATCTGAATCACTTTGTTGTTAGTTCCTCTTTGCCGAGGCTTGCACAAATGGCCATCATAATATGACTGTGCCACAGGTTTTATGACTGTCAGGAATACAGTCTTCTCAACATAATCATTTTAAGGTTGAAGACAAGGGCTCAGCTAACAAGCAGCTTCAGAGAGGCGGGCTAATTAGTGCCTGTTCTGCGGATTCATTTAGGCAGAGCTGTGAGAAATGCACACACACACACACACACACACACTGTCAACACGGTCATCTATCAGCTCAGAGCTGGTAATGATGCTGATGTCAAGATGTGACCTTTGCTAAAGGCATTACTGTCTGCTAATGGAAATAGAGTATAAAACAACACGAACCAGAACTCTGAGTCACATTCTTATTTATAACATTACAATATTATTATCCTTTATATAGTCCTTCTTACTGAACACATTCTTTTCTCATCAAGATAATATAACAGTCTTCTATTTATTTATTTTTTTGCCCAAGACATTTTTGTTTTCACTTGAGTGTACAAATAATCATCAAATGTATCTAGCATTTAATACACTGGATTATCCAACCTTAGGCATTGCCACATGGTTATTTAACATTTGAGTTTTAGCAATATATATATATATGATTCTGCATATGCTTCTTTCTCATGCTGAAGCTCATACTGGCCCAAAGTACCCTGACAGGGTGATTAATGAGGCTCTAAAGTAAGAATCGCAATGCTGTTCTTATTCCACACACACAAACACACTGGCCTTTTATGCATCAGAAAAAGTTATACTTTATATTTGGAAAGGAAGCATAAAACCTATATTTCTTTCAGCTTTTTTAATTTTTATTAGCACATAATAAATTCGAGTTTATTAAATTATCATATGAATAATGTTTGCTTGGAAATTGAGCAAATTTCAAGTAGTCAGACGTGCACCCAATTATCCTTATAAATTATGTGATTTTGAGTGCACAAACGTTCAGATTTGCTTCCAGACAGTGCATGTGTGAATGCATCATCAGGGAGTGCATCTGTAAATGCATCGCCAGAGAATTTGTGCAACTGCATTACCAGAGAATGCATGAAAGACTGCACACACTGTTGAGCAGAGAATGTGACGTGTGTGTATTTAGTGTGAATGTGTGTATTATGATGCAGTAATAAGACACACTCTACAGCACTGAAGCAATGCAGTCATCATCTGTGCGGGAGTGTCTCAGTTATTATCATACATACACCTAAACACATCATCATGTTGTATTACCACCTATGCTGTCACATGTCCTGTGTGTCCTCACCTCTGCAGGGAGACAGTTGATCCAAGGCTGGGATCTGGCAGTGTGAACATACTAATTGAACGCACTTCTCCCCTCCAGCTGTGAGCTTCCCTACAGCCTCCCTGTGTCCTGTGAAAGCAGACAACAATGATACAATCAATCTGCTATACATGCATATATGCAACTTCCATTTCCATTCACACAAATCTGAATGCCATGTCTTCTGTCAATCTGAGTTTCTGTTCTATCACAATACCAGCATTTTATTAGTTGATACCAAAATACCAGTAAAATTTCATGATACTTGATAAAAACATTGATACCACTAACTATGGTACAGAACACTCTTTTATTTTAAAAGAATCGGTAACTGTCAATATATGAAATGCATGAAATATAGCTGTCAGGTATTTCTCAATTAAAGGTACATTAAGTGATATTTGAAATTAACACTCAAACAAACACACCTCTATCGAAAAGAAACACACCCCTCCCTTCATTGCTCACAAACATGCTATGGAACACAAAAACTCTTTTTTTTTTTTCATGGTCAGGTCCAAGCTCCCTATATAACATGTTAGACCAGGTACAGTATCTGCGGCATAAAAGTTGGCATGAAACTGAAATCTGTGACAAACTTTGCTATCATTTAGTGTAACATTTCCAAGTAAGTCAGCTATCAAACAAGAAAAAAGCATTGGACAGGACTTGATTTTATCTGTTAGTTGTTGATTGGATTATGAAATATGAGAGTTTCATATTGGAACGAAGGCAGATTTGAATGCAGTTGGCTTAACTGAAGTGTGGCCTTGTGTAGTCAGATGTCAAGTGAGTCATATGCAACATATGCATGTGCAATTCAAGTAAACAGAAATCGCAAAACTAATGCCAAACTAAAATACACTGTAAAAGAATATCTGTTGGAGAACAGAAAATGTAATGGTACTGATAGCTTGCTGACATTTCCTTCAACCCTAAAACACAATAATATACAATGAATAATTCAAAATACGGGTAAAATTCCTGTGAAAAATCTATATGGAGAATTCCTTCATATTAACATTGGCCCCTGTTTTACAGACCTTACTAGGAATGATAACTACTTGCTGTGATTTTGTTGTTCTTTGTATTTCACTTTCAGCAATGACCAAAAAAGATAAAAAGATTCATGTGGAAACTTGCCATGTCATGACTAATTCAGAGACATTGTAAATGTTGTGGCCGGCTGAAGGTTGGACAGGATGTTGTGAGCTGCTCAGAGGAATATTTTATACGGTTTGGACATGTTAACTGAGCGGCTCTGAGTCCTTAAGCTTTCTTAATGGAGTGGATGGGAATCCCAACATGTCTTTATCCAGCTGCAAATCTGTCAGTTAGATTAGAGCAAGAGTCTGGTGCTTAATGACTGATGTGAAATCTGAACACACAGAGTGGTCTCACTGCTAGATATGATAGCTGGCTTTTATTAGCACTTGTGGAGCCAGTTGAATAAACTTATGCCAGTTGCATAAACTTTCAGTCTTATTTTTGGATTCAACTAAGACTAATCTAAAATTTAATGCAACTGAATTAAAAAAAAAAATATGGCAAGTCTTAAAAAAAAATAAAAAGTATGATTAACTTGTAAGACTAGTATGATAGCTAGCACATCTAGTCTGAAGTGCAGTTTTGTGGCTTGTGTTCATATTGAATACCATCTGGAGTCCATCTGCATTTTTTTCCCACTCAGAATACCTCTGGAATAAATCACACAATAAAAATGAAGTGATCTCACTTACATCTAGACTATACTCTTATACTTACAATTTTCTGTATATCTTGAGACATCATAGGCTGCTTTTAAAAGCTCTAGAAGGCAACATTACAGCAGTATTATTCTGATTTATAGGATTGTTTTGACCTAAATCTGGAAGCATCTCATGTAGCCTTCGTTATTAAGCTGGGCTGAATGGTTTTTGGGGTTTTTGCCTATGAAGAGTGTGTGGCTGTGTGATTCCATGTTGGTAAGGAGATTCCCTGGGAAGATACAGTAGATGCTTATGGTGAAAGTAGGCAGGAAAATGAATTAATATGTTTTCATAACAGAGCTACAGTGTTTAGACAAACCTCTGGAGCAAACATCTAGCAAACACTGCCACAGGTTCATGCAGGATATGTTTTAAAGTCAGACACTAATGTTTTAGCAGTTGTGATACTGCCCTCTGCTATATTCTCGCATACTGAAAACATTCTCTGGATCTTTTCTTTTTTCTTTTCTCTTCTCTTTCTTGGAATGAGATCTTCAGATGCTTATCGTTACATTAGGTGGGGCTTTGCTGTTGTTTATGTGGCTTCACATGTGTCCACCCGCTCTTCCCACAGTCCTCCTTTAATTAAATTCACTCTCCCACAGCTCAGATAAACACAATGTTCTGAGAGAGTGCCGTCCATATGCCTCTTCCTCTGCCATCGCATGCGTGCAGAAGAATTCATCAGCGGGAAATGGGCACATTGTGTGCTTCCAGACCAAAGCGTGTTTAGATCTCGATGTTTTGGCTTTCTTCGTTGTTTAAAAGCAGCATAATAATCAGTTAATAGTCCAATGCCTTCATGTAAACACACACACACATGGGAATCGTGAGAAATTAAATTTTAGTTCCAAATTCAAATTAACAATTCTTGTTAATTGTCAACAGTGCAGTTAGTCAGGAGTTCATATACAGTAGCATATGACTTTAAGCACATACAGCAAAAAAATAAAAATAAAATAAACAAAGTAAAATAAAATGAATGAATTAAAAAATATATATATATATATACTGTATATCAAAATGTCCCAAAAATATATTTGCTAAAATATGCTTCACATATATTTGCTTTTATTTTTCTATCAATTTATTTTTGGCCATTTAATATAGTATAGATTTTAATATATAGTATAGTATATAAATATAGTATAGATTTTATATATATATTTAAAAACTATACTATATATTTTAGTGGCAAGAAAGTATTTTCTTGCCACTAAAATATATTAGGGTATATTAGGGTTGAAACTAAAAATATTTTCTATTTCGAAAATATATTTCATTGAGCTTCACAGCTTACAACATATATTTGGTATATATTTAAAATATATTTTGGTCACAAAAAATATACTTTCTGTCATATAGAAGAGTTGCCTACTGTTTCACTCACTGAGCTGATTCATTCCGAACACACAGCCATGTTAATGTTTAATCTGTTCTTTATCTGTGTGATTATTTCCTCTGTGTGTTTATTACGTGAAATTCAAATTCCCTGCACTTTGATATTGGGTTGAAGGAATGTTTGGTTTCCTCCATGCAGAAATAGAAGTCTATCCATCATCTGGTGTAGGTTTGCCCCAGCTCTCCTCCCAGCTTGTTCACGCCGGCTGTTCTCGGCTCGGTTAATAGGACAGCACAACAAATGGGCCTCCATTCGGCCTCCGCAAATACCAATTAGAGCACCGGGTGCTGCCGTGAGACCCTGCAATGTGTGGGCGGCACCATATGGACTGCTTCAGCCGCTCATAATATATTATATTACAGGAGACTCCTGTAATACTAACAAATGTGTCATGGGGATTTCTCTCTGGTCTGTGGCCAGTTATTATATTAAGCCCATAATTATAATGTTCAGTGTGAAGAGCTAATCTGAAACTATAAAAATGAAAATAAAAAAGGAGGCAGAAAATAGGAAAATTTGAGATTGCAATTTGCAAGAGAGGAAGAATGGGTGGATAAAAGGACAGATAGATCACACACAGACAAACAATACAACCAGAAAAGACAAATAAAATCTGCACCAACTGTATGAGTAGGAGTGCAAATTGTAGCATGCTTAAATGAGAATAAAAAGCAGGAAAAAAAGTGTAGCTCTATCTCAAGACACAGATTGTGTTGCATTGTGAGAAGCCCTGGGTGTGTCTGTGACAGCAGAGGAAACATGTCTTATTAGCAGCATATCTATGGGCGTTGGGTTCAGACACCAATTAGCCGAGCCAGAGGTGGATCCAGCCCCAGACCAGACACACACATACAGACCAACCTGCTCAGCTCTGTATCACTGTATCACGTATCCCACTTAGGAAAGGTTCGACCAAAATCTCATATCACAGACAGAGCGATGTCAGGATTTGTGTGGGCATGAGACAAAGACTCAGACACAGAGCTCAACAGTTATTATAATTTGAAAAAAAAAAAAAAAAACTACCATGAAAACATTTGGGCACAGCAGGGCAAGACACAACTGGAAACCAACAGGACCGTGGGAACATTAAATGACAATCTGGCACAGGAAAAAGGACACAGGGAGAATAAATAGGGAGGGAAATTAGGAGGGTAATGAGGGAGAGCAGTTAAGATAATAGATGTAGGAACTCATGGCATGTAGAAATAAACACAACAACAAGCCATGTGTTTACACAAGACATGTTAACACAAGAACATGCGGCCAATGAGAATCCTCAGTGAACACTCAACCTTGTGTGCTCATAACCAAAGAGAAAACATTCAAACCCAACACTGAACCGAAACCGGTCTGAGAGAGTCCTGATCCAAAAAAAACACACTCCGCACATACAACACAACACCTCATGCAGACGAGAGCGTGCACGGCCCGAGCGAACTCTGAAGTGCACACTCGCACAAAGACTAGACGATACACTAGTGTCACCGAAACAAGAATAAACCGGACTCAAGTGACAGAACCCTGACAGATAGATATCTGGTTTCATTTTTCTGGATTTTTAATTTTATGATTTAATACAAATGTGTTATCAAAAACAGTGGTAATCAAATTAATCCATAAAACTTGACCTATTTAATTACTCTTTTAAAATGTAATCATATGAAATTTGAACAAATCTTTTCAGTTTCTGTTAAACAAAGTGCTGAACAACAGGTTTAAATAAACTAAAAACATAGGTGACAAATTAAATTGTGAAATTGTGTTATATTCCTTAAAATATTGTTTTATTAAACTGTATTATTATTATTATTTTGAGAAGTATCTTCTACTGTACCATACTTTGATTTGAAGTGTAAAGCTTTACTTTTGATTTAGCCATCCAAATTTTGGCAAATTCCATGGCATGCACTTTATACAAGGAATTTCATTTCTATGACTAGATGTTGTGGTTCTGTGTTTTAAGAACTCACCCTACAAACACAATATTTGATGAAAAATAAAAGAATAAGTGAATAATACAAATGAATAAGTCTGGCATATGAATAAGTCTGACATACTGTATGCACACAGCTTTGCGTTATGTAACAGGCGTTATTATAAGACAGATTAAACTGTGAATTCTGATTGGATGAGCCATATTTAAAGCCATTGTAAAGTAGCTGATATACTTTAAGCACATGTTGAGAAAAGATTGAACACAGATGTCTCTGTCCTAACAAGTGTGCACATTTCATACCTTTCTCTAATGCTACATAGTTAGATGTGAAGCCTTGAGAAACTGCTCTGACCCCAAAGGGACTTTGGCCACTCTGCCTGTTCTCTCCTACCACTGTCCACCCATCATGCTAGGCTAACGGCTGTTTTCTGGCCATGAGGACCAGTTCCAGTCAGCCTTGAGTGTTGGCAGGGCAGTATTATCACACATTGTTTTTTGCCTTGTCGGTTGCTATTTTTGTGTAGGAGAGGCGAGAGTGACTGAATGTGTAATATAGTGTTTCTGTGTTGTACGGCAGGTGTAGGACAGCATCTCTAATAGCGTGTGTATGGTAAATAGGGTTAATGTGTCTGGATAACTCAAGCTCTATTATGCTGCAGAGTTCCTCTCACAGCACTCACACTCATGGTTCATAGAAAGTGCTAGTTGACCTGTGTGTGTCACATCTCTGATTCACTTAACTAAACAAACTCAACTATAATGGCCCATTGAAAAAACTCTGCATATGGATGATCGTTGTCAAGCGGAGTTTAATAACAAGTGAGGCAGTTCCCACAGCCATCGCAACTGCCATGATGTCACAGTGCATGATGAGGTTAAATGTCTTCATAAATGTATGGAGAAAGCGGTCTAATTACAGTACTTTAGTGTGCTTTTCTGACTCTGACCTGGATGACTGAAAGACCTTACAGACAGCAGTCGTTGCTTCTTACAAAATGATTGACATTTAATAAATGTTTAATAATTGTATTCCATACATTTTACAAACTGCTTGTCCTATGTAAGATCGTGGGGATCCTGGAACCTGTTTCCAGATGAATTGATCACTAATGGCAGTAAAACTAATTACTAACAGCTTTTATTCCTTTTCACACAGATTATGATTACATGATTTGTAAACTAATATATTTTGATGTCTGCATAAAGAAGATCTGTAAAGTTGCAAAGACTAAAGTCTCAAATCCAAAGAGATATTCTTTAGAAAGGTTAAGAGTCACCCCCTAAAACAGCTTGTTCTAACACACCCCCGCATGTCTACATCACAATGTGGGAATATTTATGGCATAACGCCACCCAAATGTTCACACAAAGAAAAAAGGTGTAACTTTTATTGTGGAGTTGCTGTGTGTTTCATTGTGAAAGCGAAACTACTTTGTTTGGCCTTCCAAAAGAGGGCACGGCTAGAAATCAGTGGTTAAATTGTATTTACAACATTGTTCCAGAACAGTTCAACCCAAATATTCAGATGTGTGCAGCGCATTTTACGAAGGATGAGGGCTGTTTCCTGGAAGAGTAGCCTAAATGCCGGTGTCTGTTTTCAAGAGGGGTAATTCCAACTTTGCAAGGACAGTCTGGCTGTTCTGACTCACAGCCTGTAAGTACGTTTTCATATTTAAAGAATTTGCCACAGATGATTCAAACGTGAGTTTTGAGCAGTGTAGAGTAGCGCTTGTTGTTTGTTGTTTCTCCGATCACAAAATGCAGACATGGTTTTATGTTTACGTGACATAATACGCAACGAAACATTTAAAAGGACAATATAAGTCATTATAGTCAATAATTATGTCCCCCCTGGATGCAACAAATGCCTCATTTATAATGGGTTTTATTGTTGCGCCGGGACACGGGCTCACAGTATGGTAAGGGGCGTAACATTTCCGTTACACGCTTGAGGCATTTGGAAAATCACAACGCACTGGACAGCTGGCCAATCAGAGCACACCTCACTTTTTAGAACGATGAGCAACGTCATATGACCTCTTTAATATGCAGAGTGTTCGGGTCCCGTAAATCACAAATTAGGATAACAAAAAATATTGTAGAAGCAAGCTAAAATGGCATGTTTGCTTAAGCAAATGTGTTTTAATGTGTTTGCTTCTGTTAACACTATCATATCGGTTTATTGTAGGGTGTACTTTTATTTTCAAATGCCATAGAGTGTTAACCTTTAAGCGCTACTCAGTGGACATTTCATTTCTAAACTGTCATGAAACATACAACAACTAATGTGATAAAATGTTGCCACATCCATGTTCATCTGCTCTGGATAAAAATTGTACCCGCTTTTGATAATACATTTAGTCTTGCATGTTTTGCAACACTTTCAAAGTGAAATGTTCAAAAAACATTTATTCTTATTTTATTTCTGTTCTTGCTACTTGTTTTCTTAAAAAAAGCCTCTAAAACTTGCATTCTCTATTTTTTCCCCTATTCTATCTTCTTGTTTTATTTTTATTTATTATAAAAAAAATTAAAAAAAAAAATTAAAAAAAAAAAATCACACAGGACAGATCCCATCTGCTGTTGTAGTAGTAGTTGGCTGGTTACGTCTCACCTTGTGTTTGAGTTGTCCTTATGATGAACATGTGAAAGAGGTAATACTCCTTGTATATGTTGCCCTGCTGTATTCATGGAGTTTGACAGCTTTATTTGGTGAAATCTGTCAATTTGACCATGCTAAGGAGAATCAGCCAATAGAGGAGCATGAAATGAATTTAGCAACAGAGATTTGCTGATTCTGTATGATGGTCATGTAAGTCCCCCTGCAGTATTTCATTGCAGAGGAAATGGGAGATGTGTGGGAGTTCTTCGGGTGGTCTTTGGTGGTTTGTCTGTAAGTGGGTCAGATGTAAAGGTGTTACACCCCTGGTGTGGTAAAATCAGGTTGAAGAAGTGTGGCAGCACTGTTCATCTTTGCTCCAATTGAAGCCTCAGGAGTTCCATCAGGGCTCTGAGCTAGAGAGCTAGAAAAGGGATTGTAGTGAATCTCCTTGCTGGAGATGAATGCTGCAGTGTCACTCTGTGTGATTTTTTTCTTAGTAGCTTTGTAGCTTCTTAGCTCTGACACTTAGAGATTTTAAACTGCATTTTTACCTGATTCATATACAGAATATTCATCTTTATCAAATTACATTTTAACAAACATATTAAGTTAAAAGTTCTTTAAGATCTGTAGATGGAAAATCTTAGCTGACTGCTAGTTGTAGAAGGTGCAGCATGCAGTTAGGCTGAATTGTGTGTGTGCCAAAATAGCAATTTGCTGTCAGTCCAAAGCACAAAATTTCTTCCGGAAGATTTCAGATTTGTCACATGGCTTTTAGCAGACTCCTGGCTTGACTTAATGTGGGCCATTTACAGAAGTGGTGTAGTAACCAATCTTCTAATAAGCCAGAATCTGTAGAGTGCCAAAGATTATGAATGCATATATACTCAGGGCTCAACAGTAAGGATTTTTTTCCTGCCGGTCAAAGCACACTTATGCTGTAAAACCATGGCATAAAATAATGAACATTACTGATTCTTAATAATGCTTCTTAAACTATATATATATATATATATATATATATATATATATATATATATGTGCGTGTGTGTGTGTGTGTGTATTTATAATTGAATGTCATTAAAATAAATGATCATTTCATTGATTAATCATTAATGTAACAAAAACTTGTATTTAGAAAACAATGTCAGTGCATCTCCTTGATCTTTTGTATCTTGATCTTTTGTGTGACATCTGTGTTCTTGATCCACTGTATTTGGGCAGCTTGATCCTATCATTGGCTGGGTTGTGTTTTGCCATTTTGTTGCACTAGACGTCAAAATTGCAAGATTCTGCAAAGCACTGCCATTTTGCATTTCTGTATAACCTCTCCAGCTTCTGTCTTCCTAACAACTTCCTGTCATAGTATCACAAGATGACTGTTCATCACACAGGACAGACCTTATTTGCTGCCGTAGTAGTGAGGCCTCTACAGTGGGTGAGAGAGCGCAATCCACTGCAACTGAAGAAAACACATGCAAATAAAAAAACACATGCACATGTAAACATCTTAATCAGACTGTCAACACGTGCTGCAAATACTGCAGAAACTGTATGCTGTATTCCGCTGCAGTGAGTTTTTTGTAGCGCATTTCTGTGTTTGGTTGTGTTGTGAATATTTGCAGCATTTCTCTATTTTGTTGTGTTTTTGCAGCTGCTTTCTGTATTTTGCTGTGCTGTGAGTATTTGGAGCGTATTCCTGTAATTGGTTGTTTTGTGAGTATTTGCAGTGCGTTTCTGTATTTTATTGCGATGTGAGTATTTGGAGCGTATTCCTGTAATTGGTTGTTTTGTGAGTATTTGCAGTGTGTTTCTGTATTTTGTTGCGATGTGAGTATTTGGAGCGTATTCCTGTAATTGGTTGTTTTGTGAGTATTTGCAGTGTGTTTCTGTATTTTGTTGCGATGTGAGTATTTGGAGCGTATTCCTGTAATCAGTTGTTTTGTGAGTATTTGCAGTGTGTTTCTGTATTTTGTTGCACTGTGAGTATTTGGAGTGTATTCCTGTAATCAGTTGTTTTGTGAGTATTTGCAGTGTGTTTCTGTATTTTGTTGCACTGTGAGTATTTGGAGTGTATTCCTGTAATTAGTTGTTTTGTGAGTATTTGCAGTGTGTTTCTGTATTTTATTGCGATGTGAGTATTTGGAGCGTATTCCTGTAATTGGTTGTTTTGTGAGTATTTGCAGTGTGTTTCTGTATTTTGTTGCGATGTGAGTATTTGGAGCGTATTCCTGTAATTGGTTGTTTTGTGAGTATTTGCAGTGTGTTTCTGTATTTTGTTGCGATGTGAGTATTTGGAGTGTATTCCTGTAATTAGTTGTTTTGTGAGTATTTGCAGTGTGTTTCTGTATTTTGTTGCGATGTGAGTATTTGGAGCGTATTCCTGTAATCAGTTGTTTTGTGAGTATTTGCAGTGTGTTTCTGTATTTTGTTGCACTGTGAGTATTTGGAGCATGTTCCTTTAATTGGTTGTTTTGTGAGTATTTGTACCTGGTTGCTGTATTTTGTTGCGCATTGAGTATTTAGAGCGTACTCCTGTAATCGGTTGCTTTGTGAGTATTTGCAGTATGTTTCTGTATTTGGTTGCATTGTGAGTTTTTGCAGAATATGTGTTCTCAAACTGATGAAGGTGTTTGCTTAATTTGCGGGTGTTTTTTTCTGTTTGCATGTGTTTTCTTCAGTTGCAGACTTGCAGTGCACTTCTCTTCACATATCCACTTCACTTCACATTGAGCTCTCTCGGCCACTGTAGGCCTCACATAGTCAGTGATATTTATTGTACAGTGATCAAATTGAGCACAAATGGGTTTTTGAATGAGCAGGTGTACCTTGTAGTGTTGGGCGATATGGTCATTTTTCAAATCGTCATATCGTCAGCCCGTGAGATCGATAATACAAAATATTATCGTGCATGGGTGGAGCAAGAGAGAGACTCTTTGTACTTGTTATAGCATAACTATTTGGTGTTTTAAACAGTGCAGATCCGCGAGAGTGAGCCTATGGAATTACCAAAAAATATACTTTGAAACATACTGATTAACTAATGTTAAATATAGCCTATAAATACTGTATTTAAAACAGCTAGTTCATATATAGTCGGACACAACTGTCATATCGCGCGTCCTGTGACAAATTTGCTGCATCTGCACATCAGTCTAAATGTTCTGCAAAATCAGTCAATGGTGAAAATCAATAGTTTCATTTAAAGACCAACAGTTTAACACTAACTATTGGACATAAACGAACATGTTAAATATAAAGTATTTAAAACAGGTAAGTTCATATCCTATTTGGAGAAAAGTTCAATTGAACTGATGCATCAGTCATACCGCCACAGAAATAAGAATGAGATGCATTCTAACATAGCTGTGGCATTAAACTCAGTTAGTGAGGGGTCATTTAAAATATTGCACATATCTAGGCCATTCAGATTACTTGTTAAAGTGCAATGAAATACCTTATATCAGCAGACGATGTACGTCTGTTTGTGGATGGAGACTTCTTCACCGGCTACAGGCTCTAATCCTCATTTGCGCGCATGAAATGCAGTGCTGAAGTGAGATAGCTGGGCAGTTTGCCGAATAATAATAGGCCGCCTAATAAAAATAATAATAATAATTATTATTATTATAATTTAATACATTAATACGAGAATGAGCCTAATATCGTCTTGACTATCGACAGAGACATCTGCTATCAGCACAACCCTAGTACCTTGTTAATGTATTAGCCTAATCCATGTACAGTTTTGTGGCCATTTTAAAAAAAAAAAAGTTCAGCCAATCAGCATCAAGTATTCCAGAGAACTGTAAGCTCTAAAATGTTCTGTATCACTCATGGACATTTGGGAATTTGTGATTCTTCTTTTGACAAGAGAGGGGAAAAAAGGAAGAATAGGAAAGCTTTTTTTCTTTTCTTTTATTTACATTTCTCTTCTGACAGGAACTAAGAGGGATATAACACTGGATTGGGAGCCCAAATCCTCAATTGAGTCTGCAGACAGCCAGCATGCTGCTGTCTTCCTAAAAGCATGCTAAGAACAATAAATGTGGGCTCATGCTAAAGGATATCCAGTGAACAGATTTAGTGACAAGAACAGATACTTTTTATCTTTCTAACCACTCTCTCCCACACACCCATACAAACACAAACTGTTGGCCTTCGTTTATCAATCAGTTTGTCTCCCTTAAGATCAGCATATGTGGTTGTTATTAGTGATGACTGCTAAAGGATTCATCAGTCTTATTGTTGCTGATAGTTAGGATTAATGATTTAAACAAACCCCAAAACTTATACCAATAACTAGTGACTGCTAATATCTGTGCTAAAACATTTATGCTGTGGAAGTATGAAACTGCCATCTCCTGTGGTGGGGTGTGTGTGTGTATAGCTGTAATCTGACAGTGTGTGTTAGTGCTCTTCAATAAAGCTTCAGTGTGTATTAAGTGTGACCTCTGCATAAGACTGATCCTCTGTCCTAGCAGCCATCATCTGAATATGTTAAGAATGATTTTTGCAGCTAATCTCAAAGAAGGCCTCTGGGTTGGGGTTGGGGTGAATGGGTGGTGCAGACACAAAATGATGTAGTGCGTTGTGCCACCTGGTGGGTATTCAATAGGGCAGAGCGATGAGGAATAGCAAGGCGTAGGCATCTTATGTAAGAGGAAGAATACACTCCCTATGAAAAATCCTCTCTGTCTCTTCATGCCTGCCACCTTGCTGGCAATTAATAATCATAAAGTAATTAAGATGAATGATTTTTCTTTTATTTCATTCATTTTTGTGTGCAAGCTAGTTACATATGTTCCACATGGTTGAATGACATTATAAATCACATTATATGAACATTAATAAAAACATACCCTACAGTCATTGGTATATGGACACCTAAACACCACACACATAAGACCAGTCAAGGCCAGATAAATTATTCCACTCCAGATTTAAATCCTACACTCATGTCTTTACAGATTTTTGGAATTATATGAATCCCGAGTGCAATCTATGCATGCACAATATGCAAAATGTACCAATGAATTGTCTGGGATGGCCAAGCATAAAAATAATAATAATAACTAATATGATTCACATTATTATGGTTCTCTAACTAAAAAAATAAAAAATAAAAAAATACCAATTCAATGAAAATGCAGTAGGTATCCGTATCGACGAGTACTAAAAATAATAATATCGGCATCAGATGATATTTAGATGGATATGATTGGGAACATAGTCAAGTCAAGTCACCTTTATTTATATAGTGCTTTAAAAAAAAAACAGATTGTGTCAAAGCAACGCAACTTAACAGCATTAATTAGGAAAACAGTGTGTCAATAATGCAAAATCACAGTTAAAGTTCATCATTGAATTCAGTGATGTCAGCATGCAGATCAGTTCAGTTTATATAGTATCATTTGCAATTTAGTCAGTGATATCGCTGTAAATGAAGTGTCCCCAACTTAGCAAGCCAGAGGCGACAGCAGCAAGGAACCAAAACTTCATCAGTGACAGAATAGAGAAAAAACCTTGGGAGAAACCAGGCTCAGTCGGCGGGCCAATTCTCCTCTGGCCAGACGATACCAGCAGTTCAATTCCAGGCTGCAGCAAAGTCAGATTGTGCAGAGGACTCAACTGGTTCCTGTGGTCTTGTCCCGGTGGTCGTCTGAGAAAAGGTCTTTACAGGGGATCTGTATCTGTGGCTAATCTAGTTGTCCTGGTCTCTGCTGTCTTTTGGGGCTGTAGAGGTCCTTTCTAGGTGCTGATCCACCATATGGACTGGATACGTACTGGATCCGGGTGACTGCAGTGACCCTCTGACTTGGATACAGACTGGATCTGGTGGCTACGGTGACCTCGGAATAAGAGAAAAACAGACTAATATTAGCGTAGATGCCATTCTTCTAACGATGTAGCAAGTACATCGGGTGTTATGGGAAGTGTTCCCGGTTCCAGTTTACCTAATTAATGCAGCCTAAAAATCTTTTAACGGATTTGGATATTAGAAGCGTATTAGTGTGTTATGTGTAAGCCAGGTTAAAGAGATGGGTCTTTAATCTAGATTTAAACTGACAGAGTGTGTCTGCCTCCCGAACAATGTTAGGTAGGTTATTCCAGAGTTTAGGCACTAAATAGGAAAAGGATCTGCCCCCCGCAGTTGATTTTGATATTCTAGGTATTATCAAATTGCCAGAGTTTTGAGAACGCACTGAACATGGAGGATTATAATGTACATACATACGGTATAAGTAATTGCAGTTATCTCAAATAATCGTGATCTGTGATCCGATTATGAAATAAGTTTCAGGTTATGCAGTATGATGTAATAGGCAGCAGGCTTGCTTCAGTTTAATTTGCAGGACCTCTGGTGTCACATCAGTGTGTGATAGTGTGTGATATGTGAGGAGACCCTCCAGCTCAAGCTGTGAAAAGAAAATAGGTCAGGGAAAGGTTTACTCACAGTGCATTAAAATTTGTAATGTTTGTTGCCCACAAGAGAGAGAGGGAAAGAGCACTCACAGCTGGAAACACAGCCCACCCACTCCATGCTAATGTGACACAACAGAATGAGTCAATTAGAGAGGGAATGACCATGCAGACGAATAATGAAATGAAAAGAGAACACTAGAGGATTTATTCAGTCTAATCGTTTTAAACATGATTAATGTGGTCATCTGGGACATGCTCTCACCCACATGCATTTCGCTTTAAGTTTGCTCTCTAAAAAGAGTTTCTCACTGTATTTTCAAACTCTGTTATATGTAATGTTTAATGTGCATTGCATAATTAGATGTGGGATTTTCCTGGCCCATTCTCAGGAAAAATAACAGGGTAAAAGGGAAGGACTTGCATGCCCGAGAGGTATTTCAAAGATGGGAGCCAAGTGAAATGACTTGCCTTAAAGTGACTTTGATCATATTCACACTTCAGAATCAAGCCGGAAGTAGTAGGTCACCCAGGTACATTTTGCCTACTCTTTTATGAGTACTGTGAGTTGGGAAATACTCCTTTTGTCACATACAATTTTTTCCTACTGTATAGTAGGGAAGTATGCAATTTCAGATGCAGCTCTAGCTTCTTCTGCTCCCATTTTCCCACCAGTAGTTTGTCTCCGTGGTTCCTAATAGGGCTGCCCCCGACTAAAGATATTCCTAGTCGACTAACACTCCTGCATTTTAGCGATTAGTCGAATAATCGTTCATTTATGATATTAATATAAAAACTTGCATATATACAAGGAAAGGTATAGTCCAAGTTGAAGTTTAACACTTCTATATGACAGAAAATGCTAAAGCATGATATTAGCGCGTTCAAAATGAAAATGAAGCGCTTAAAACAGAATAGTAAAGCATTTAAAGTATACAGCGCTTACGGACACAAAAATCAGTGGCCTGAACGTTATAGGCTAATTATAACATAAAAACAGCAATCAGACTGCCTGTGCATTTTAATAATTTATTATCAAAAATACAAACTGTAACAGTTACATGTAAAAAAAAAAACAGTTTTGAATAAAATAAACTAAAATTCGTTCTTTAAAATACATTAAATAAACTTATTAGTAACTTAGGCCTAGTACAAAACAAGGCAAAAAACAAAGAACAAAAAAATACTGTAGGAAAAACGCTGTTTGGTATAAAAATAGTAAAATACAGTGGAAAATTAATATAATTTTTATATTGTTCAAAAGGAAAATTAACAAAAACGAACAATCTAATAAATGCACATGGCACATCGCACAACGCCAAAACTTAGAATAAAAAAGGCGGCAAACAAATCAGCAGCCTAAGTATTTGATTAAATTGTTTAGAACAACTATATTTAAGACAAAATGTGGAACAAATAATTTAAAGAACACTAATACAAATCAAAAATATCAGAGCAAAGCTGCAAACTGCCATTAAGACGACGGATGAGTTTTGACCTGAAACAACAAATTGCAAACATCAGACTAATTTTTCTTACAGAAGAAAAAACAACTTCTGCATTATATAAAAACGAAAAAATAAAAATATGTATTTATTTATTTATTTGTATAGCCTACCCGTTATAAAAATACCCGGGTTTTTTTTTATATAGCCGAACAGATAGCAAACAGAAACACTACAAAAAGGAAATTAAGCATTCTTACCTAAGCTTTCAATTCTATTTTTTTTTTTTTTTTCATATTAAGTGAGAGGAACACCAGCTTGTCCACATTGTTGGGAAGAAGGGAGCTTCTCGACTTGTTCACAATGAAGCCGGCCTTTGAAAAGATGCGCTCTGAAGTGCGCTTTGGTGTACCGCGAGGCACGAGATCTCGTTGATCTCTCGTTGCTTTGATGTCATGTCATACATGAATAAATGGTAAATGCAACCACTAGGAGAAATCAGACGTCAGCTTCTTATTCTCTATCACAATTGTGTATTTATTTAGTAACATATTTTATCTGTCTCGTCTCGAGAGTTTAGCTCCGCGTAGCATGTCATCAAAACATAATGTTTTTTGTTTGGGAGCTTTTATAAAAAAAGAAAAATAGAGTTATTATCATTCATTCTAAATGTGACGTATATAGGCTACTGTGGCTAAAAATAAACAGAAACAGACTCGACTGAATAAGCAGGCTCATTTTCATAAGCGTTAAAAATAAAAAAAAATAAAATAGAAATACATTTATTTCTGTGTGATTAATTTTGAGTCCTGATAATTGAATCATTATGATCAATGTATCACTTATAGTAAAACATTGATGCTTTTGAATTTAAATATTTAACAAAGCATGCAAACAAAAAGGCCGCTGTTATCGTGTTCGTTTTGTGATCGCGCTAGTTCCAGTGACTTATTTCTCATTAGTTTTCTGATAACTTCTCTTTGTTGATGGGGTTGCATGACGTTGTTCCTGAGAGGCGTGTAAAGGGCGGGTTTTAGTGACGCGCAGCGGAGCGTCTGGCCCGACTGTGGAAACGCTGCGCTATTCTGGCCTCGTGCTACTGGCCCGAGGCTATTACCCCCGCCCGGCCCGTTTTAAGCCCTGGCTCGCACTGGCCCGACAGTGGAAATGCGGCTACTGACTGCGCAGCCCCTGATTGCGTAATTTTTTCACGTGATTTTTTTTTGCGACTAACCACCTAATGAAAATGTATTCGACCAAGCCCTCTTCATATCGACTAACGTTTAGTCGACTATTTGGGGGCAGCCCTAGTTCCTAATGGAGTTACACATCTGTTCTTGTTCTGTTGATTAGCAATGCCAGTGTGTTTACTGTTTGTTTTCTCAGTTCTATGTCTTGCTTTAATGTTTTCGGATGTTGTGTTCTTTTCTTCAGTCTTTAGTTAAAGCTCCTGTATATCTTATTCTTTCTGTGTCTCGTGTATCTTCTTGGTTTCATAATACACAGCTAACCCTGTAAGTTATCATGCAATTTTGAAACTTTGTTGAAAAGTTTCCATATAGGAGGTTATATTTTCCGACTTTCTATGCTGAATGGCCCACAGCATTAAAAGCAGCTGAGGGAAGTTGAATATAAACGGCGTCTTATATATAAGCGTCTTTACCTGTCCTGGTGAATCAGTGGCTGGTGGTCATGTTTTGTCATGCAGGTGCAACCATGTGGCTTCTGTGATGATACACGCCTGTCCTGTCTCAGATGTATCAGATAATCAAACATTGAGATGGGGAGCTTGACAGAGGGACATCACTCCACTCTCACCGATTATCCCGCCCTGTCACACCCAATTCCACGCCACCACTCATTTCAGCTTTCTGTGATCCTTCAAATGCTCTGACCAATCCAAGCACACCTGTTTTCAGTCGTAAGCTTTTTTTAAAAACATGGAGCCCTACATGGAACCCCAATGCATCTATCGGGTCAAGGTGAACTGAATCTTCGTACACGTTCTTTGAAAAACACAGCGGCTAGCAAATTCCCCCCACTGTGATGTGACTCACTTGTTCTCGTCTGGAATTACGGCCCAGAGACAGCACTGCCGTTTACCGTCAAATTACCCTCCAGAGTGTGTCTTCCTCTCTTCTGTAGTGTCAGCACATGGTCATTACAGGCCCAGGAGGAGCTGTTCACTCAAGAGCAGTCACATCTATGTTTAGTGCTTCACACACTCTGAAACCGCTCTCTGGATTTCATTCACAGCTCATCATGAGCCCATGACACTCATCTGTCTTATCCAGGCAGGTTTGTTCATGATGCAGTGCATAATATGACAGTTGAATATAGAAGAGATTGTCATTGCATTAAGGAAAATGAATTAAATTGCAGAATGTTAATGCAGCTCTTTTCCATACAGTGAAAGCGTACAGGGACGGTTAAGTTCCAAAAACCACTACAAAATAGTTCATAAGACGTGCATTTTATGTAACAATTTATTTTGATGGTCCATTATAGCTTTTCAACTACTGTACATGTCAGCTACCAGTCAGTAGAGTATTAGTAGATTGTCTGATTAAAGGAATAGTTCACCCAAAAATGAAAATGTGTGAAAAAAAA
Organism: Cyprinus carpio; assembly: GCF_018340385.1. Lineage (NCBI taxonomy): Eukaryota > Metazoa > Chordata > Actinopteri > Cypriniformes > Cyprinidae > Cyprinus > Cyprinus carpio. The sequence goes on from NC_056574.1 coordinate 33,767,468, forward strand.
AAAAAAATTTAATAATAATAATAATATCAAGGAGCACAAATTTAATACCCATGGCTCCTGATGATATATTGAGGTCTTGTGAAGAGAAACGACCGGTCTATGCAAGAAACAGAACATTACAACGAATCATTCTTTCTTCTTTTTGGTGAATTAGTTGAACCAGTTCACCAAAATGGACTGAACTGTCTGAAACAGTTCTTGGCTCGAGCAACACAGATCAGTTAATCAATCACAGCTCACTTTCTGATGTGCCTGACAGTCAAGACTTGAAACGAGCCAAGCACATCTTTTTAAAAATCTTTTTAAACCATTCAGTGCTCGCACACTCCACAATGGTTTTCTGTGCGCTCACTGCTCTTGACTAAATAACCTTTGTAACTTAAATTTTAAGGACTAATGTGTTTTTTTTAATTTACACTTTATTTTTAGACCTAAATGGTTTCCTTAAAGAAATTCAGGTCATGAGTTTAGTTGATAATATTGGTTAAATAAATGTATTAATTTGATAAATATTCAGTGATGTGATATGTTCTTCTTTACAGTTCTACTGAAGAAAAAAAAAAAGTCACCATCTTGGATGGCCTGAGTAAATTAACAGCAAATTTTCATTTTTGGGTGAACTATTCCTTTAATATGTGCTAACACTTTATTTCGATGCTCCCCCCAACAGATATTCTACGGACTATAAGTTACTCTAATGAGAGTTAGTTGACTTGTAGTTACTTATAGTTAGTAGAATGTCTGAAGTAGATTATCAAAAAAAAGTGTAACCACATTATATTTCAAGTCTTCACAATAACTGTGTGAGGAATGAAACATTTTTTACTTTTTTCCTGTCTATGTGGCCTTGGTGAAGTCAACAGAAAATGAGAACAGGTGCACTGATATTTTTTTTTTCTGGCTGTCATTATATACGTTGTCAGATTGATATTTTCCACACTGTCACTATTTACTGTAAACTTTAAAATCCACTCCAAACTATGATTCAGAAAGACACGTCTCATGGATACTAACATGCTGGAGGCAGATACACAGAGATCTGAATGATCTTCTTGGTTGCCTTGGTGACAGCAGAGTACCACTGGGTTGCCTTGAGAAAGTCAGTGGCAAATTCACCCACACATGCAGCGGGACACTCACACACACACACAAACAGAAAGGCCAGCAAGCACTGTGAGTAAATGAACAGATCCTGAGGCTCCACAGAGACAGGGTAAAAGTGTCTTTGCTGACATCACATGCATCATTTCCTGCTGAGCAGCACACTTCTGTGGGCTTCATTGCATTGTTCCTGCCGGGGTTATTTGCCACCCTTCACAGGCCTGTCATGTTTCCGGTTTGCTTGCCTTGCAGCTGTGATACAGTTTTTGGAGTTTCTGAAATGATTGATGTACTAACCTAGTGAAACCTTGAGCTACACTACCTACCTAGAGATGATTTTTCTCACAATAGGCACTCCCAACACAAAGCCAGTCAGCAAAATTGTGCTGCTTTAAAAGTATGTAATCACTGAATGCAGAATACACAAGAAAAAAAAAGAAGAATTTAAGATGGTTTACATAGTCAAGTCAAGTCACATTTATTTGTACAGCACTTTATACAATACATATTGTTTAATGCCGCTTAAAAGTAAAACAGGAAAATAACTGTTAATGTTTAAAAATTCTTCAGTTATGGAAACAACTTCAGTGTCAGTCGTAAAGCAGCTCTACAGAAGACAATATTGTTATTATTCCACTCCATTTGGTTCAGTGTTAATTCAATTTCAGTAACAGTGTCAATGTCGCAGCATTCATCACTTACGGAGCAAATTCAATTCAACTAGCAGCTCTATAGAAGACAAATGTGTTATTATTCAGCTCAATTAAGTCAGTAAGAAATATCCCAGTGCTTTATTGCATTAGAACCCTTGTGAAAATGATCTATACTAGAATACTTTTCAAAAGAGTACTTGCTACAGGAAATAATGTCATGAAGTGCACTGTCTTTAACAGGACTTAAAAGTTTACTTTAATATTTCAGTATAATATCTGCAAGTAAAAAATTTTATGTACTTTTAAAATCTGAGATACTCTACAGGTGCACATTCCAAAGAATTTAAAACAGTTATTTTTCAAAAGGGCATCTGCATTAAAAACAAACACTTTCACCCAGTATTTTGTGGTGTGTTTTCCTGTACTCAGACTGTTGAGTTGTTAGCATATATAGCGACACACCAAACTATAACTCTTTTTGAATCAGCTTTGAGTCTTGAGCAGTGGGTATCATTTATGCTGCAGCGCCCGGGGAGCAGTTGGGGGTTCGGTGCCTTGCTCAAGGGCACCTCAGTCGTAGTATTGCCAGCATGAGACTCGAACCCACAACCTTAGGGTTAGGAGTCAAACTCTCTAACCATTAGGCCAGAGAGTTTGACTCCTTACCCTAAGGTTGTGGGTATTTGAGTCTCAGGCCAGCAAAAAATGTCTTTTTTACTCTGGATGTGATTATGTCATTATTATCTGATTATTGTTATATCATGTGCAGTAATTAGTAATGTTGACCAGGTGACACTAGTCTTAAGTAACTTGATCAGCAAAACTATTATTCTGCAATGACAATACAGCAGCTAACTGTTCCCTAATGCTTTACACAATGCTATAGCCCCCCTTGTGGTAACACTAGAAAATATGTTACGTAATTGCATTTTGACGATATGAAGTACAGTCTGACATAGTCTGAGACACAACATTGCATGAAATGGAGCTTAGCTAGAAGTGTTATGTTCACGTACTAGTGTAAAGTATGTTCTTAAATGTCACACTTGACTGCTGTTTGTTTGGTTTGGCCTACTTTGCTGAAAAACAACAACAACAAAAAACCTTAAATCAGCCTAAGCTGTACTGCTGCTCTTAACTGGTCTCCTAGGTGGTTTGGGCTAATGTCAACTGATCAGACCCTCTAGACCAACTTAAGCCAACTAAGACCAGCAAACCATCCTCAGTTTATTATATATATATATATATATATATATATATATATATATATATATATATATATAAAAACACAGAGCGTTTCAGATTATATCAGGCCTTGGGTGTGTGTGTGTGTGTGTGTGTGTATCATCTGTATAACACTATCTCTCTGATAGCTTTCACTGCTTATTTTAGCTCAGGTGTGGCGTCTCTTTCTGTCTCATACTAAATAATCAGTCCGTTCAGAACAAAGGAGATCTGCAGCCCGGCGGTAGAGTCCGCTCGTGTTATAGGTGCACTGGTAACCTGTCAGTCTGTTGCCATGACGGTGTAGTTACACGGGGATAGAGTAACTGCTGGATGTGTAAACAACAGAGCGTGTCAGTTTCTCACTGCCAGACTATAACAGGAATGTTCTTCAGCCCCATGAAAGTTTGAGGAGAATTCGACACACAGAAATGGAGTAGGACTTATGTGGCTGTTGTTGTCAGACAGCCTGTGAGATGTGTGCATGTGTGAGAGAAAGCAGTAACTTATAGCCTTTGTGTGTGTGTGTGTGTGTGTGTGTGTGTGTGTGTGTGTGTGTGTGTGTGTGTGTGTGTGTGTGTGTGTGTGTGTTCGGTTAAGTGTAGTAAACTTATCAAGTAGCAGGAATTGATCCTTAAAAAAACCCAAACCAACAATCGTTTAACAATAAAAATATAACAAAGACGAATTATAAATTAAGTTTTTTAACAAAATGAGATTTAAGACAAATTATAAATTAAATGTGTCCTTTTATTATTGCTTGGACAAAATGCTGCACGTTTCTTTGTGAAATTGAAATATAACACTATAATAATATACTAATATAGCACTTGCATATTATTGCTCTTTTGTTGGTTTTTATTGCTTCTATTGTCCTCATTTGTAAGTTGCTTTGGATAAAAGTGTCTGCTAAATAACAGAATTTAAATATAATGTAAATGTAATTAACAAAACTAAATTGAAATTTTAAAACAAGCCCCAAATCAAATAAATAAGTAACATAAATAAAAGAAATATCTTCATATAAACAAAATAAGGCTTTGTCTGTGCTCTTTCCATTTAAAATTAGAGGCAACCACTGCATTTTAATCATGATCCAAACAAAGATGCTGCATACATGCAACATGAGCAGTTTTTAATCTAAATTAGATTACATTTGAAGCAAAAACAGAATGGTTTGACTTCAGTTTTGTGAAACTATTCATAAAAAATATCTGCATGAAACTTCAGCAGATGAGCTGAATGAGATGCAGATTCACTCTCTGACAGCAGGTGGCGCTTAAAGCGTTTCCTTTGTTTCCGCTGTAAACAAAGCAGCGCTGCACTTATGAACTTTAATATGCATTATACAGAGGCAAGATGAAAAGAAAAAATACCATCTAAACTTTTTTAAAGACAGTAAGTTCCCCTCAGACATGTTGGTCTTCCTCACCTTTATACTCAGGCTTCTGTTGTCATTATTAGTAACAGATATGACATTAATAATTTGTGTGTATGTATGTATGTAGATTGTGTAATCCCATTAAAGGGATTAAAAATTCTGATAGACTGAATTGAGCAAGTGATGGATAGGTATTGTTGCAGTGTGCTGTAAGCCGCTTTGCGTAATAGGTCTGTTTATCTTTTACCTGGTTGAGTGGACAAAACAAAGCTTGTACTGATTAATTAGAAGACACCTGATGAAGCACCATCTGCCAACTGGCAGCCTCTCTAGCTAAACTAAATCTATCCTGGATTTCCATTCCAGTTATTGGCTGGTTTGTGCTTAATGCTGGTCTTACTGTTGTCCAATCAGCTCTTAAGAACTCTTCCATTCAATGTTTACACAACAAGCTTGGTAAAGAATCTATTTATCATCACAGCAGGATTTGCCTGGAAACTTGCACAACTTTTCTCAGTGGGAGTCTTCTCAGAGTGGGAGATTATTGTCAATATAATGTAATGTAATATTCTAGTTCAGTCCGCTGTTTTTTAACTTTATTACTTGAACTTGGTAACATAATGCTGAAATTTATTTTCCACCTAAAAGTAACTTCCATAAAAGCTCCATCCTGCTTGGAGCTAACCAACAACACTAAAACAGCACTTAAACACACAAAAACATAATGCAATATACAGTATATTCAAGCCTAATCTCCTTTTAAATTTAGGTAACCATACGGAATATAGTTAGGTTTGGGCTAGGTTCAGGGTAAGTACCTAGTTATTACCCAGTTATTGTAATCACTATAATGCGGAACAAGACTGTAAAATAAAGTGTTACTGATATCTACCATCTGCTTTTATACTGAGAATACTGCAGAAATCTAATGCAGAAAGCGCAAGCCTATATAAATTAGTGCTTGATATTTGTCTCGACATGAATGCTTATATGTCAAACCTCATGGAATAAGAGAAGTGCCTGAATTGTTGTTGGTCTATTCACATTGGAAGTAAATGTGCATTGAATGCTGTTGTTTTTAATTCTCTTCCAAATTTCACTCTTAGGTTCACTGTCTTGCTCTTAGCTAGGTGTACATCTCATCTAGTTCACCTCATCCCCAGAGCAGTATTAATTTCATAGCTGATAATGATTATACTTGTTGGCGCAGCCACCTTTGCTTGGCCGAGACATACAGTCTCATAGAGGCAAAGTCCTGGCATCTTGCCTCATGTGTAGGTGAAATAATATTACACCAACACCAGACATTTGGAACCTATGGGGCATTCCCCTGAAAGGAACAAAATGGTCCAAAGGAGGCCTGTTTCAGAAATCTAATGATGTTCTTGCAACTATAAAGGCCAAAGTGCAGATCATTTGTCCTCAACCATTTTATGTCAACAGAAGTAAGGGCTCCAGACTTCTCCACCACTTACTTTGATGGTTTGCTGAAAGGTTAGGCTTTTATTTAGTCAAAGGCTTTCACACAGGATTGTCGAGGCATTCATAGCTCAGACAAAGTGCCCTCTAACTCTGCCCGGGCTCATTTTGTGTGTCATGGCTTCACCTGGTGTCTTGTTTAAGGTTATTCCTGTAGAGGAAATCCATGCAGCTGCCAGCTGGGCTGGGGCCAAGTGTTAGGATCTTCATGCTACCACGTCCACTGCAGCACATTCAGTGTTGCTGACACTTAAGCTGTTGTGAATCTGACAGAAATTTTACATGAGCACTTAAAGGGTTACTCCACGGCAAAATGAAAATTTTGTCATTAATCACTTACCTCCATGTCAGTCCAAACCTGTAAAAACTTAGTTAATCTTCAGAACACAATTTAAGATATTTTGGATGAAAACCGGTAGGCTTGAGACTGTCCCATAGACTGCCAAATAAATAACAGTGACAAGGTCCAGGAAAGTATGAAAAGCATCGTCAGAACAGTCCATCTGCTATCAGTGATTCAACTGTAACGCTATGAAACGATGAGAATACTTTTTGTAAACAAAGAAAACAAAAATAAAGACTTTATTCAACAATTCCCCTCCTCTGTGTCTCTCCAAATCAGCATAGCGCCATTTTGACATTTGAGCAGTACACAGGTGGCGTACACTCTTCTGTATCAGCCTTGCCACAGGGATAAGATTTACGCTGTGTTTACGCTTTGGTTTGAAAGAAAACAGCGCAGCAGCGCGGCTGACACAGAATACCGTACGCGGCCTGCGTACTGCTCAGATTTGCCAAAATGTTGCTACACTGATTTGCTACACTGAGAGGAATTGTTGAATAAAGTCATTATTTTTGTTTTCTTCGTGTACAAAAAGTATTCTCGTCGCTTCATAACATTACGGTTGAATCACTGATGGCAGATGGACTATTCCTACGATGCTTTTCATACTTTCCTGGACCTTGACACTGTTATTTATTTGGCGGTCTATGGGACAGTCTCAAGCCTACCGGTTTTCATCCAAATATTTTAAATAATTTAAAAAAAACGAAAATAAAATTAACAGGTTTGGAACCACATGGGGGTAAGTGATTAATGACAAAATTTTCATTTTGGGATGGAGTATCCCTTTAAGTAAGAACACTTCAGTTAGTAGGAAATGGGACCCTTTGTGCTGCTGGTCTAATTTATTTGTAAGGATGGGCCAGATGACCAACTCTCTGCTAGAGGCATGTTTAATAAGACCAGAAGTCTCTATCTCATTGTTTTCCCTTAGAGACAGACTTGTTGCCAGAGAACACAGAGTGAGGGGCATGTATGGGTCCCCCTCATGGCCCCTTCAGTTGAAAGGCTGAAGATTGCCGGCACACTCAGTGAACAGATGTTGTACTTAATAACTGGACTGTTCCCAAGATACTAACCACCTCATAACCAAAAAATAAAGCATCAATTACTGTCACAAGGTGATTTGCTCTATTTTGATTGCTACCATAGACATCAGTATTTATATCCGAACTATAAACTTTTATCTCAGTACTTCTGTGATAATATGTATGATTGTAAGACAAAAATAATACTGTGTGATTGAAAAGACTGTGAAGCTATTTCATACCTAAACATGATAACTGCTGTGTCAACGGCAGCGCAACCGCAGATTTGAATGTTCTGGTACGAGTTTGTCAAAGATTTAATAGACAAAGACGAATCATTGTCATTTAGAAATAAGATCAAAGATTGTCATCTTTGAATGATTAACCATGCAGCTCTACACACTGGCTCTAGAATTGCAGAAAGTGATAGATAACACATCTGAATTATACTCAAGTAGCTTCAGCTTCTGAGATTCCACAGCTTCACTTCTCCACGTACTGTACACCCACACAGATACGGTTTGTCCTTGTGTGTTCTATAAGAGGGAGATGATTACAATGCAGCTGTCTGACATCTCCATCCCTTAGTGATACAAATGCAGCTGCATGCGTGCTGTGAAGAGGACTGATTCACACCTGCTCACATCTGCTGAGATCCACATTTCTGTAACTGTGATATCTGGGATGCAGGACTGATGAATTCCCCATGTGGTCTTTACAACAAACTTACTAGTTTCCTGCTTTTATTTGCATCTTCATCCTCAAGATGGTATTTGAATGATACCATGACCTACTGATGGTTTCTACTGATGTTTTTGGAGAAGTGGCCTGTTGAAGAACACCATATTATGCTTTCATGATGCTGATGGATAACTAGAAAGAGTTTTCACCCAAGCAATTTGAGGGGGTGTCTGACCTTCCATCAACCCTTCCATATTTCTTTTATCATATTACAATGTTAGTAAATAAACAAGATAATCACAGTCCCTCTAAATTAAGTCCCAACCTAGTGATTGTCTTCCTGTGTGTGGACAGTGTCAGTGGAGAGTAGGGGTGTGCTGGTACGATTATCGGTACCGAACGGTTCACGGGGCGAATTCCAAATGGAAGTGATCATCCCTATCCCCCTGGGGTGGGGACTTTGGAGTGAGCAGGGCATGTGCATACCATTATGTAGTCGTTTGGAATGCACTGGGCAAAGGGAGCAACATTTTAGATTAAAATAGAAAATGTATGCCTACACGTCAACAGTTGACACTAAAAAAAATAAAAATAAATTTAACAAACCAAAACAACGACATCTGCTGACGGACACCGTGCTGCGTTGTCACGGGAACATGCTCTTTAACACGGATAAAGAGATGGGTATTTAATCTAGATTTAAACTGACAGAGTGTGTCTGCCTCCCGAACAATGCTAGGTAGATTGTTTCAGAGTTTTGGTGCTAAATAGGAGAAGGATCCGCCACCTGCAGTTGATTTTCATATTCTAGGTATTATCAAATGGCCAGAGTTTTGACATCACCGCGAACATGAAGGACAGTAATGCGAAATGAGCTCGGTCAAGTATTGAGGAGCTAAACCATTCAGGGCTTTATAATTAATTAACAAGATTTTAAAATGTAAACGATCTTCAATAGGGAGCCAGTGCAGAGTTGACAGAACTGGGTTAATATGGTCATACTTCCTGGTTCTAGTAAGAACTCTAGCTGCTGCATTTTGGACCAGCTGGAGTTTGTTTATTAAGCATGCAGAGCAACCACCCAATAAAGCATTACAATAGTCTAACCTTGAGGTCATGAGCACATGAATGAACATTTCTGCATTTGACATTGAGAGCAAAGGTCATAATTTATTTAGATAAATTTTTAAGATGGAAAAATGCGGTTTTATAAATGCTGTAAACATGGTTTTCAGCAAACCTAGATTCCTAACTGATGACGAAAAACTGACAGAGCATCCTTCAAGTGTTAGTGATCTAGGGTATTACATGCAGAAGTTTTTGGTCCAATAATTAACATCTCTGTTTGTGTGTTTTTTTTTTTTTTTTTTTTTTTTTTTTTTTTTTTTTTATTATTATTATTTAGCAGTAAGAAATTACTAGTCATCCAGGTTATATATATATATATATATATATATATATATATATATATATATATCTATATATATATATGTATGTATATACACACACACACATATATATATATATATATACATACACATATATATATATATCATCTATGCATTTTGTATGTATTAGCGGGCATCATCAGAATAAAAGTGAAAGCTAACACCATGTTTCCTGATAATATCTCCCAAGGGTAACATGTAAAGAATGAAAAGCAGTGGTCTTAGCACTGAGCCTTGTGGTACTCCATACTGTACTTGTGATCAATATGATACCTCTTCATTCACTTCTATGAACTGATGATGGTCCAATAAGTAAGATTTGAACCATGCCAATGCAATTCCACTAATGCCATCATAATTTTGTAGTCTACTCAAAAGAATGTTGTGGTCAATAGGGGATAGAACCAGTAGCAATAATAAAGAAATACAATCACGTTTGGGATAATAAGAGCAGGTCATATGTAACTCTGATGTAAACATCTGACTGTGGACAACAAATTTGTTCCAAACCCTAGTGACGTTTCTACATAGTCAGCATTTTTAGGCATCATAGGCATGCTTCTGACATGAACATTGGTTCAGAAGGTAGACAGCAACATTATCCAGTCTTCTAAGATTCTTTCTTCTCACCTAAATTGAACACAGAACTTGAAGATGGCTGCATTGCTACAGCCTAAGTCAGGGGTTCTCAACTCTGGCTCTCAAGATCCACTTTCCTGCAGAGTTTAGCTCCAACCTTGATCAAACTCACCTGCCTGTAACTTTTTAGTGATGCTGAAGACCTTGATTAACTTGTGAAAGTGAAAAGTGACGTGACATATGGCCAAGTATGGTGACCCATACTTGGAATTAGTGCTCTGCATTTATCCAATCCAGAGTGCACACACACATCAAGAAAACACACACCCGGAGCAGTAGGCAGCCATTTTTTGCTTCAGCACCCAGGGAGCAGTTTGGGGTTCGGTGCCTTGCTCAAGGGCACCTCAGTTGTGATATTGAAGGTGGGAGAGAGCGCTGTACATTCACCCCCCCCACCTGCAATCCCTGCCGGTATGAGACTCGAATCCGCAACCTTAGCATTAATAAACACACTCTCCAAAAAACAGTCCATGAATAACACGCTCCCCATTATCAAGGTTTAATACATCAGCCCTAAAACAAAACTCCATTCCAAGAAACATTCCTTCCAAGACAGTAATTTGAGAATGCAATTCTCAATATATGTGTATTCAATGCTGAAAGTAACAAATAGTTTAATCCAATTAAAACTGACTATTTGTGTTAATTGTGTGTTCTGTTTATTTTTGTTCATCAGCCTATTTTCTTATCAGCTTAATTAAATTAGTGATGGGAAGATCGGATCATTTTACTGACTCCCTCGTTCGATCTCGTTCATCAAAATGACAGCCGAATTCCCTGAACACATTCACCTTCATAATCTTGATAATATTACAAATCAGAAATGCGGCCAAAGATAAATTGAGCAAAACAAGTGATTACTTTAACTCCAGAGTCTTTTGTTTATTTGTCATGTGACAGATGAATGAATCGTTCATGAATGACTCATCACTAACTGATCAATAAATGACCCATCACTAATGAAATCTGTTGTGAGTCTCTTTTGAACTTCATCTATGTTGCTGTTTTGTAGAGTGTTCCAAATCAGTCACTTATGAAGTTCCATTTTTGTTAAGATGTTGCCAAAATCTAACTGTTATCTGACAGCAAATAGCGAAATAGCTCACTAACGTTTGAAACAAAGATCATGTTGCCAGCCAAAACAGTGTTATCCCATTGCTTCTCAAATGGAAGCGATCATTGCATGTACTGTATGTGTGTGTGTGTGTTCCGTGTTTTCCTGTGGAAAATCTAACTGTGTCATTCACGATGCATTTGTCTCATTTGTCTCATAATCATAGTTAGTATGTGGCATGTTTTCATATTGTCCGATCACTTCATTAATTAATATGTGTCTCATCATTATTTATTCTGTCATGTGTCAGGATGATGAAACTAGATGAGACGCCACACATGACACTATAAATCTAAATGACTGTATCCCAATGTAAATTGAAGGGTGGTGTTTGTATGGAGCTGTTGACAGGGACTAGATGGATTGGAGTCATTCTCAGCTCTGTGCTGTTTATGGGAGACATTTGTGCCGATAATGTAGCTGGATGCTGGTGACATTTAAACAGATCTCCACCCTCAGCCTGGTGTAATACAACAGATCAGCACAACAGAACCTTCCAGCAACCTGTGAGGCCTTTTACTCTTGCAATATTTACGTATATTTCCATTTTGCTGTTTATTTCATGAGAGATATCATTCATATTAATATTAACATTAATATTTAAGATCTATGCATTTTTTTTTATGAATGCCTGCATATACTTTTCTACCTTTCAACTACTGAAAAACAAAATTGACAATCATAAGGAATTACAATGTATTTTTGAGCTGTAATTGTGAGCTATTTTTGATAATGTGATGCACCACAGTGTATTGAATTCAATTTTGACATAAGATTATTTTTCTTTGATGTATAGCATTGTAGGTTAGTCCTGAAGCAAAACCACTATTGATTAAAGAATGGCTCAGGTACAGAAACCTTGGAATTGATTTTCCTAAAGCAGCAGTAGTCTACATCATACAGATTGATGCGGAAATTGTTTGATTTTGGAAAGTGTTTGCTCAATGGAGCAGTTCTACAAATACAATGCATTTGTGTTTCCTTCAGGGCTCTCAGAGCAATGTTTCAGCTGAAAGAGAGTCAGAATGAATATGGCTGTAAATCCATTATTAAACTGTAAAGGATGCTTTTAAAATGTGTTTATGAATTGCTGATAAGGAGAGTGAGCCGCTGACTGCTGAAGCAATTTACAGATCTATAAGAATAGATATTACATATAACCATCCATTCTTCAGACCGCTTTTCCTATAGGGTTGCGGGACATATAACCATAATACAATAAGTAATTTTTGTATGTTTGTACATATATATTTGGGAGGAATCACGATAATCATCTAGTTTCACAATGATCATCAGATTAGGGCCGATCTATGCATTGCGTTAGTTTTATGAATTGGTATGTATCGTCAGGCTGTGAAGAAATATAGAGCTGAGTATCATAAGAATAAAAGCTAAGACCATGTTTCTTGATGATATCTCCCAAGGGTAACATAAAAATAATGAAAAATAGTGGTCCTAGTACTGAGCCTTGTGGTACTCCATACTGTACTTGTGATTTGTTATGATACCTCTTCATTCACTTCTATGAACTGATGATGGTCCGATTTTTTGAGTAGTCTACTCAAAGGATGTTGTGGTCAATTATCGGGATAATAAGAGCAGGTCATTTGTAACTCTGATGAAAACATCTGACTGTGGGCAACATATCTGTTCCAGGCATGCTTCTGACATGAACATTGGTTCAGAAGGTAGACAGCAACATTATCCAGTCTTCTAGGATTCTCTCTTTTCGGCTAAATTGAACACAGACTTTTGTTTTGTTTTATTTTTCATTTCATTTTACTCATTGTTTGACTGAATAATAACTTGGATATATAAAGCAATGCTAACTTCATTCAGAATTTTTTAATGCTTTGGTTTATTTTAATCAATATAACTATTAATATTTTAATAAAGGAGTGTGTTAATTAATGAATAATGCAACTGGTATCTAGAATCACAGAATTTGCAATGGTAATAATTTTGATTAGTATAAATTTGATGACATGACAATAGCACATCACAAATTACATTTTGCTGTATATATTGGTTTGATATTTGTTTTGACTATGAAACAAATGTGTTTATGTTTTTAGTCTAATTTTCCCTTTCTTCCTATCCACAGTGTGCTGTTTTGTGGTCCACAAAAGGTGCCATGAGTTTGTTACGTTCTCCTGTCCAGGAGCCGACAAGGGCCCTGACACAGATGTGAGTAAATGCTTGTACTTCTCTCTCTCTCGCTCTCACACACAAACACACCTCTCTCTCTCTCTCTCCGCTCTCTCTCTCTCTCTCTCACACACACACAAACACACACACACACACACAAACACACACTTGCTCATACTGCAGTCAGCATGTGCTGTGTTAAAGAGCTGTGTTTGTTAAGATCCATATCCATTCAAGTTGTTTTGTGAAGGTGTGCTTTCTTTAAAACGGATGTGTTTACTAAGACTTCAGTGTACTGCCAAGCAAAATCAGTCTTCTCTTTTCTTCTCTCTCCTCCTCCTGCTCTGTGGGGATGTGTGTGTGTGTGTATGTGCTTCTCACCTTTGCTGTAAAGACAGCTGCTTGTGGTTTGCCGTAGATGAGCACTGTGGGCCAATAGTGGTCAAATATGACCTGTTGGCCCCTGCTTGTCCCCTTGAGTGCTGCTTACTCAGACATCCAGAAAAAACTCACACAAAGCCAGTTGTGTTTTAACCCTTCTCTAGATTAGTGTCACATTAGCCTCTAAACCACATTAGGAAGGAGCTTCTGAGAGGTTTACATACTTGTTGTGGTTGTTTTAATAGGTCTAAATTGCTATCAAGATTTAAATTACAGACATGAATGAGTTCAGGCAGTATGTTCAGGCTAACAACACAATCCTTTCTGTTTGGACTTTTGCCATTTAAGCAAGAAGTACCTTTGCTTACATCAATAGTAAATTTTATTACTTTTAGTAACATTTTTTTTTTTTTACTTTCTCCTTTTCCTTGGATTGTTTTTTTTTTATCTGTTGTATTATTGATAGTTCACTACATAAAAATATTTCATAATTTATTCATCCGTACGTCAAAATAAATGTATTTTCCTGCACAACACTAAAGGTGATAGATATTTTGCTGTACAGGATTCTCTTTCCCATAGAAATAAATAAATAAATAAACCAGTGTCAAAAAAAACAAACAAACAAACAATTGGTTACAGCCAAATTAAGTAGTTTTTCTCAAATTATATTTATGGTTTGGGTCAAACCTTATATTTTCATTTAATAGACATCAAAAATATTTATTCTGACAAGGGAAAAACATTCATGAAAGTAAAAAGATCATTAATTATGAAGACGTTACAATACTTAATCAATGTTTAATTTAGTTTACTTACTATAAATAAAGACATCTTCAGAAGACCTTAATGTGATGACTAGTGTGGCATCTGGTGATAACAGGTTTAATTATGCATCACATTTTCAAATGTATATCAAATGTATATATATATATATATATATATATATATATATATATATATATATATATATGTATATATATATATATATAATGTAGTCAAATTTGCATAAAAGTATTCCGAGGTCATATGTTGATTTTGTGTTCGCAAATGCATAACATCTCTCGTATGTTTGGAATGACAGAATTTGAATTTTCGAGACCTGATCCTTCAACAGTATTTGATGACATGTGAATGCAATCCATTTCTTTGTCCTGGATTTTGTCCCTTTTTTTTCCTCAGTATCTTGGAGAGGCTGGAGACTCTCTGTGTGTTTGTGACTGTGTGTGAGTCAGAGGGTCAGAGCTGCTGATCTCATAAGCTCTTCTCCTCCTGGTGTGAGCATGTGCTCCATTATGACCCTAAAGCTGCATCATGCAGCCCTGCCATCATGGGCTTTCTTCTGAACACTGCTCATTTCACATCTCTTTTCTCTGTTGCCCTCGCACTTCATCTTTCTTTAGCTGATGCTTGAACCCTCAAGACATACGGATAAACCAACTCCACTCTCATTTAAAGCTGCAGCAGGCAATTTCTGTGCCACCACCTTCATTTTCGGAAGAAAATGTGAGTGAGTTGCATGTGCAAGAACCTGCCGGCTATGCTAGGGTGTTGTGGGTGGTTGCTGAGTGTTTTTTTAATTATTATTCCATTGTGTTGAATTTGTAAGTATACACTAGGTCTTTCGTAGGAACTTGGTAGGCGTTATAACTTTCCTTTTATTTTCTTCCATGAGCTCACTTGGCCATGACCACCCCTGGAACTGTCACCTTAGACTTCTGTCCTACCAACTTCTTTGACTTTAAACTCTGCAAAACACAGAACAAAACACATTGGTATGAGGTTGCTAGGGTTTACTGGGTGGTTTTTAACATGTTACTTTATGTGGTTGCTATGTGCCACTACCAGCTCCAAATTTTAGTTTTGAATAGTCATCATCTCATGTGAGTGCACACCATTCAGATGACGTTTATTCACATTTTATTTCTGAAACAAATACTTCACCCATAAAATGAAAATCTGTTCACGATGTAGGTGAGTGTTTCTCCTCATCAGAACAGAGATGTTAACTGATAGACTGGAGTCGTGTGGATTACTTGCAGATTATTATGATGTTTTTATCAGCTGTTTGGACTCTCATTCTGACGGCACCCATTCACTGTAGAGCATCCATTGATGAACAAGTGATGTAATGCCACATTTAGACAAATCTGTTCAGAAAAAGAAAGAAACTCTACATCTTGGATGATCTGAGGGTTCGTTTTTGAACAAACTATTCCTTTGATGTGTGTGTATATATTATAATTAACATTTGGTCTTACACACACCTATAATCCTATTATAGTCTAGTGGATTAGACTATATAATATAGTCTAAACCAGTATTGCATTTATACGTTGCAATAGGATTCTAATAATAAATTATTACACCCCTTTTATTTTAAAATTTATATTGGCTGGTTCAGAGCAGACATTTTTTGTATGGACTTTTTGCAGAATCTGTCAACAAAGTCAAGTCAGTTTTATTTGTATAGTGCTTTTTGTATATTTTGAAGAAAGTTGGTAACCAAACAGTTGATGGTAGCCATTGACTTCCGCAGTATTTTTTCCAGTCAGACTTCTACCTGACAAAAGTGTGGAGGACCGCGAGTGTTTAGGGTGCGATTTGGGACACGATCTATCATGCCTTATGCTTCACAGGACTTGTACCTGAGCACTTTTTTGTGTAAAATCGATAAAAAAAAATGTAATGGCTCTAGTGTTCATTTCAGCTGGAAACGAAAGTGTATGTATATGTATGTTTTTGGTGTTTTGCAAAATGTAGGTGGAGGTATGTTTTCCAGTAAGCCTGTGTGATGGACAGTTTCACACTCTGTACAGTTAGTATCACAGAATTTTTTTTTCTTGTTGCTTTTTTTCTTCTAATATATTTAAACCATAGTGTGCTGTCTGTATCTATACTCTCAGACAAAAAAACAAACAAAAAAACCCCAAAAAACAAAGGGGGACATTTGTGCCTTCTTTACCCATAAAGGGCTCATAATAGTAGCATAAGAGTCATATTGATATCACGAAACAGACAGATTGATAACATGATCACTGTGATTTCACCAGAGCTGCCACACACTCTCTGAGTGTTATCTCAGAGTCACAGCTCATTGACATCATCAGAAACACATTGACGCACTGATGACCCTAAATCTACTCGCACAAACCCACCAGCTGAAGAGCCTGACACAGAGAAATAAACCTCTATAATTCCTTAAAGGGATAGTTCACCTTCAGTCGCCGGTTCCCATTGACTTCCATAGTATGGAAATAAACTAACACTGTGCAAATCAGTGGGGACCAGCAACTGAAGGTGAACTCTCACTTTAAGGTTTATTGCAATAAAAGATACATAAATGTTTATTTCTGGAATAAAGGAAAGCTTGATTTAATGTGTTGTTGTGGACAGTGTGTTGTAATGAGAGGTTTGGTGGTGTTGTGTGTCTGTGTTGTATTGTGGGAAAAGTCTATTTGGAGAGGAGTTATATAAACAGAAGCGCCACCCTCACACCGCAGCGACAGTAACAGAGACCCAGAGGATGATTTATATGTGTGTGTATGCCAGATCCTGCTGTTCTGTACTTCAGTGTGTGTGTGTGTGTGTGTGTGTGTAAATTTCTTCAGATCTTTTTTTTTTTTTAATTATTATTAGGTCTCTCCTAAACCAGATTTTATTTGTACAAGATTTTAACCATTACAAGATTACAAGAAGCACGTCAAAAAATATTAAGAGGTTACTGTGATAATATCAATGATATAGTAACAGTGGTAACATCTCGTGGTGTGCAGAAACGTGTGTGCATGAGTATATTTTCCTATGGCCTTGAGTAGGTCTATCGAGTGGGCTGACTTAAGTAGACACAAACAGCTCACAAACACTGTCCGTTTTTAACACAGAGCTCAGCATGTGTGAAACACAATGCTTCTTATGCCCGGATGCCGTAGGAATCTCTGCTCAGCGATCCTGAGACTTGCGAGCTCTCCCGAGGCAGCGCAAAAACACACTTGCATCTTGAACGTTCTGACGTGTTCCTTCCTGTTCGCTAATAAGTGTGAGCTCTGAAATATTGCACACATTCCCTCAGGGTCACGAGAAAAGATACAGAACATCACTAACAAAACAAGGAGCGAAATGTGCTGTGCTACTACCTTGTTTTTATAGACCAAAAGTCAATCTGTGCAAGTAATGTCTGAATGTATATACTGTAGGTAACATCAGGTTCATACAGTAATGTCATTCAGATGAGTGCAGGCATTAGTCAATAAACACATTTAACAAATGCCTCTTTTGAATTATTAATATTATTAGAGCATGTGCTTATCTCATTAATCAGGCTAAAGAAAGCAACACTGAGGAAACAGACGGTAGCCGCCCATGGGGCATGTTAAGAACAGGGCAGGGTTGAGGTGTGAGCCCAGAGCATCATGGGTGGAGAAGAGCTAAATAAAACCGCTCGTGCTTAATGTCTCAGATTTTCTCTCATTATCCTTCATCATTTCTCAGCTGGTTTATCCTCATGACTTTCAGACATGATTACAGTCGACCAGCTGAAGCGCCTCATGCAGATTCACCAGCGCTGTTTGTTCGTCTCGTCAGTGTCTGTAATTATCAAGCTGTGTATTGATTCGTCAATTACTCCACTTTCAACCACTGCTGTAGTGTTTAAACATGTTTTGTTGCCTTGGTTCATTTGTTTTGTACACTGTCATGCCTTTGTGTCTGCTGGTGTCCCTTGTGAAAAAGAAGTATACACTTTAAAAGAATTTGTATCATGATCTGTCTGAATACTCAATTCTGATTGGCTGGCAGGTGTACATTAAAACTGTTTATACTATGAAACTGCTGAATGCATGAATCTGATTGGCTGATGAACGTTGTGTGTGCATTTATTTTAATGTTTTTGCCACAAACTTAAGTTTTATTATGTACGGAAAGCGCAACTCCTGCTCATAACACACACACACACAGTACAGCGCACACACAGAAACATACACACGCTCAAAAATGTGTTGTTAGCGTTACTCTGATGATTTAATCAGCAAATAGTTGAGCAACTTAAAAGCTACATGACATGTACGTAATAATGGCACTGTTGTTGTAAAGGTTTTTTTTTTTTTACTGTTTCCATTGTGTGGGCGGCAGCACTCATGAAAACAGTTCTTCATTGTTTGAATCTTTTTTCTGTTAAAATCCTATTTAAACACTTAAAGACTCCCAGCTTACGACACTATAAACACACAGAGCAGCGGTCATGACAGAGAGAGGTTTATCCTTCAATTCATCCTTATTTCATATGAAACTATCGTGACTAAGGTGTTATACAGAGACCACTTAAAAAGTCAGTTACCCACAGCAGATCAATAAACATTTTCATGCCTTGAATCACTTTTTGCTGCACTTAGTGAGTATTGCAGCTCTCATGAAATGAGTATCCAGAGAGGGTTATTATTTGAATGTGAGATGTGACTTGGAGGACGGTTGAGTCATGAAACTGATGCAGCACAGGTTTAGCAATGCAGATTAGCAGTTCAATGACATTTAAATGCCAAAATCAGCATCTACCTCTGTTCTTATTTTCCACTGTTTTGTTAAAGATCACATATAAGTTTTATGTCAGAGTTAATGTCTTCAAGTCATCAACGGGCTAGTGTACTACTAAACTGAACTAAACAAAATTAACTTATAGCAGATAGGTACATTTAAATTTTAAAGTCTTGGGAAAATGTACTAAAAACATTGATGACACCTGCTCTGGGGTGAAAAAAAGTGCACTTAATTTTATTGAATGTGCACTTGTAGTGTACTTCAAACTTTGAATTGTTTTAAAAAACATACAGTACTTGCAGATAATATAATATTAATGAGGTAAAAAAAGTACTCTTTCATGATTGTGTTTACAAGTGCACAGTTAAGTATTTTGTAATAATGTCAAATTACTATTTTTTTTAAATGCATGACATACACATTTCAATAGAAATGACATTAAATTTGAGTTTTCCATTAGTGCTTGTCAGTTTATTCGCAATACACTTTAGCCATATTTCAAAGACAATATAGTAACTATGAAATTAAATATAAAGTACTCGTCTTACTTATTAAAAAAAAAAAAACTCTTAAATTCAACTAATTGCAGATTAAAGGGATACTCCACCCCAAAATGAAAATGTTTTGTCGTTCATGTCGTTCCAAACCCGTAAAAGCTCCATTCTTTTTTGGAACACAATTTAAGATATTTTGCATGAAAACCGGGAGGCCTGTGACTGTCCCATTGACTGCCAAGTAAATAACAGTGTCAAGGTACATAAAAGTATGTAAGTTGTCACCAGAATACTCCATCTGCCATCAGACGTGCAATCTGTGGTATATGAAGCGACGGGAACACTTTTTCTCTCCATATCACCGTATACTGTGTATGCTCTTCTGTATCATCCGCGCCACAAGGATGCACTGTTTCTACATGTATTTAGCTTTAATTTGGAATAAAACAGCGCATCCTTGTGGCACGGATGATACAGAAGAGCATACACAGTATACAGTGATATGGAGAGACACAGAGGAGACCGTTATTGAATTATTGAATAAAGTTGTTATTTTTGTTTTCTTCACTTACAAAAAGTGTTCCTGTCGCTTCATATAACCCAGATTGCACGTCTGATGGCAGATGGAGTATTCTGATGACGACTTTCATACCTTTTATGGACCTTGACACTGTTATTTACTTGGCAGTCTGTTTAAAAGTATGCTAAAATGTCACTTAAAAAAATACTGCTTTTTCACAATGGCATATTAATTTTTGGACCCTTGAATGACAGTAAATCAGGGTTTGTTTGTTTTTTTAATGGCTATTCAGGATAGCCGTATATTCAAGTCAAGTCAAATCAGGTGAAGTTTTTTTATTTACCAAGGGAAAACGGTTTACCGAATTTGAAAGGACCATCGTGAATAAATGACATTATGACATTAACAGAGAGAGACAGTCTTCTATCGTTCCTCTCCAGATTCACCATTCTAATTGCTGTGGGAATAAAAGAACTGCTTGATCGTTTCAGTGCTTTAAAACACCAACCTGAGGGCTTCAATTCAAACATCAAGAAGTGATATAAAATAAAGACTTTTAGCTTTACAGATATAAGGGACGATAGTGTTGATGTGTCATGTTCAACCTCGTGTTTTAATAGAAATTTGTCAATACACAAAGACAGATGCTTGTCAATGCATGCAGTCTTTAAAACTCAACGGCAGAAAAAAAGGTGTACAGTATGTCTTACAGTGCTTGTGTAGAGAGACTTTTGTTACACAATGTGTTTGTTCATGCGCCACAATTATCTTTCTGTTGATTAGTAGAGAGATTCATTAGCTGTTCGCCTGGAGGATTTCAGAAACGGATAAACATTCAGTCATGTGTGATGAAAGCGTGGCAGATGCATTTGTCATGGATGATTATTAGAGTCAGATTAGCATTATTCAGAGGGAAGAGTCATTATATCATTGCTATATCTGTGGCTGCTGTTCATGCCGTGTATGGTATTATACTCTTCATAGGGACGTATTAAAAAGGCTCTTTATGGACCAAAACAATAGATAAGAAATAGTGTGGTTTATAATAGCATTTCAAAGAAACTGCTTTCTGCCATTGTTTAAGGGCATCAGCCGTCATAAGCAGGACTCTCTCTCTCTTTTTCTTGTTTTTTTTTTTTTTGACAACACGGGTGCAAAAGTGCACCGTCAAGTTCTCCATCATTATTAGTCTTTGTCTTTGTTTAACAGTTCTGTCTTTTAATAGAAAGGCAGTACACAAGTGAGCAACTTCAAACAATGCCACACTAAATCCAGTTTCCTGCCAAATCATGTTTATATCATGTTCACTTCTTTTTATGTAAATATATGATTCTGATTCATCAGATCGCACATACTTAGCAGATTATTGAGTGCATTGCTTGCATTGTTTACTTACTTTTTATGCATTTTTGTTACTTTTTCAACTATTTTTTTTTAAATCAAATTCGAATAATTTTTTCCCCAAATTGATCCATTTTAAATTATTTTTTAGCAAATATTATATATACATTATAATGTGATATATATATATATATATATATATATATATATATATATATAGGTTGGTTTTGTGTTTTGTGTAAAGGAATGTTCAGAGATTGTATACACAGCATACATAATTTGTTTATTTGTTTGTTTGTTTATTTATATATTTATTTATTTGGCAGACACTTTTATCCGATATTCACTTTTGACAAGAAGTTGAATCACTTCCTTACAAATGTCCAGTTGTTGTTATAAATCCATCATGTCCTTCACAGTGAGCATGACATTTTTAATTAAGAGAGATGGATATCAGATTTCATGCATCTTAATAAATGAATGACCTCTGATCACTTTGAGGATCTTTTAAAACAAAGTTAGCTATCTTCATTCAGTCCTTTTCCTTCTCTTCTCTTTATTCAATTTTGGCCTACTTAACAATGACATTTTGAGATGATTAATAGAAAGTGAAATCACAGTTGCATCCTTTTGCATACGTTTTTAAAGTAACAGCTCAAGACAAAGTGCATTTTTTTGCAAATTCTGCAGTTAATGATCTAATTTAAGTTGATGTGTGATTATATGATATGTGTAAATGTGATTAACTGTGAATACTTAAAAAAATTATTCAGCTTATCATGGACTTAATTTTAACTGATTCCAGCTCCATCTGCTTTCAACCAATACACTTTCTGTCCCTCATGAAAACCGTCAGTCTGTGGTTTGGTGTTTTGATGCATAAAATATAAAACACTCTGCTGGAGCGATTGCTCTGAAACAGCTGCTGTTTCATTGATTATTTAAAGAAACGCTGAATCTTCTAACTGAACTCTTGATTTAGTGGAAATGCAATCAGCTCTTCTGATGATCACTGGTGCATTCATCAAAGAAACGAGGCTTCAGAATTTGAACGACTTTTCAGCTACATGCACATTGGATAACGGTACATAAAGAGTGCTGTGTGTGTGTGTGTGTGTGTGTGTGTGCTTGTGTGTTTCAGGTCTATCACAAGTTGTCCACATCACTTTCTTTTACGTTTTAGGGGTACACAAAATTTGAAGGCCTCTAAATTATTGATATGATGAGTGGCTATGCTTTTTCAGCAAGTATATTTTAATATTATGCTAATAATGTGCATCTTGTGCTGTAAAATCTTTAATTATTTCTATAAACTAAATGCAAGGCCGTAGCCAGGGTTTAAAATTACGAGGTCTATATTTAGCTAGTAGTTGAATGTCTTTCGTGGTCTCCTCCATATACAAGGCCTCTTCCTGTTGTGGCCTCCCAGACACCTTCACCTGGACTGATCAGACCGTCTGACAGGCGTAGAGACAGCCTCAAAGCACACATGGAGCAAAAATGAATGCCAATATGTTTCCATGTGCAGCCCTAGTGAGTTCTAGAGTGACTACAAACTAAATAAATAAATATTCTTGACACTTCATGAGGGATTGTTTTGTCTAAATCAGAGCTTCTCAGTCTTTTTGACCCAGAGGCCTCTCTTTGACCAAGACAATATTCAAAGCCCCTCTTATCAAAGTTTATATGTACCTCTGGTATTTTCGTTGTGATAAAAGTAAATAAACTAAAAAATATGATCAATCAGGTTAGTGTACGTGTTATTTATTTGCATTTCAGTTGAGATTGTTATAACTACATTTAAATAATTTTAAGACCATTGTTTGAGAACCATTGTTCTGAATAATTAACAATATCCATACAAATCCATATTTTTATTCTCACTTAATTGCATAATTTGATAATCATCAAGTGTTCTGATTTGAAGATGGAGCATACATAAATAGCCAAAAGAGCAAAAAGAAATCATGATTGTGATTACAGTTTTCCATTTAGGCATTACATTTAGGTCTACCCCTGTTGTGTACAATGTATACATATGGCGTGTATTTATTTATGTATTGTTAAGCATTGTAGCAAATCATAGACATGTCTCATGAATGCGGATGTCTTGTCTTTAGGCCCGTTAGTTATGACAGCCAGCCCTAATAAGTGGTTGTTTTTAAAGCTGATCCACGAGAGTGATGAGGAAACATCTTCCTTTGTGTTTGCTAAATGCCACTGCATTGTATGCAATGTAGGCGGTGTAACGCCCAATGAACACTGCAAGGAAGTGATGCAACAAAACAAGAATGCGCCCGTTCTAATCAACAAGGACACCTGGCATGGTGTACAGTAAATAAGAGAGTTATTGTGCAGTGGTGACACCTCCACTGATTAGTTTTTGAACACATGGCAAGTACTGAGATAAAGCCAAAAGATATCGATCTCACATATGCCCAGATCACAGTGAATGCTCATGAATACCATGGAACGCTTATCGCCCATGCAAACTGCACACAAACTCTTCTCGGAATCGTATGCAGCCGCTGTCAGTGTTTTTCTGTCTTTCTTTGCATCTTTGCAGTTTCTGTTCCTCCCCTTGAGAAACTGTTAATGGAAATCAACCCGCAGATGCTTAGAAGTGCATTGTTGTTCTGAAAAAAATGCACAAGAGAATGACACTCTACAGCAGTGTTGTGTAACCACACATCCCAGTGAAAGGAAATGAGAGAGAACATTCTGGTTTTCTTTTCTTTCTTTCGAAATGAGACACGGGTGGCTTATTGATACGTATAGCTCAGGGATGCCAAACTCTCCCGATGTACACACTGCAGCGAGTTTCCCTCTGCTGTGAGAGTTTGTGGGAGTCTAGACATGTAGTTAATCACATCAAATGTGAAGTCGTTTGGCTGGGAGCTCGGAGACCTGAAAGGTTTCCCTCAGTCTGTGATTCAGCCTGGAGTAGGAGTTATAGAGATGTCTCTCTGTCTCTGTCTGTCTCTCTGCTCTCAGTTATTAAGCTGTCATGTATAGTCTACCTGTGCTGCACGTGGAGCATTAGTCATTCTACTGGCTGTGGCTTTTGCCTAAAAACATAATACATCTAGAGATCATATGAAATCAAAATTGGATATATATATATGTAGTGCATTGACTACTTTCCAGGACAGTGTTCTTGGAATGTAGTCAGCTATTTTACAGTCATCTAATAATAGCTGTGTTGTCATCTCCATAGAGAAAAAAAAAAAAAATTCAGTAATGTTTAAACCCCTGATTAACTGTAATTAAAACTGTGCCAGGTTAGAAATATTCACGTTAGCCCGTCTACTGGCAGATGTGTCTAGAAATTGCAAACGGATCAGTTGTACTGTTCTGCGTTGTCTTTTTAATCACACAACATCACTGTAGTGAGCACAGGCGTGTGTTTCCTGAAAGGCTGCACGCTGTGCACTGTACCTAGCAAGACGACAGTGAAGTGATTCCCAGAGACAGCAAGAGGGGCGTATCTTGAGCGTTATAAATAGCTCTGGCAGTTGATTGAAAACACAGCCCAATTAAGTTCTTGGCCACCATCAATTTCCCCTTGCATGCACACACAAGAAGTTCAAGCTCTCTTGAGCTTGTCTTGGTTATTAATTGGTGGACGCTTTTAGGTTGGCTGGTAATGAATGCTTGAGGGAGTTCGAGGGGGAGAGGTGTGCCGTAAGGGGAATACATGGAAGATTGTAGGGTTGCTACGAGTTAACAGCATTCCTGCACATTCCTGTAGTTCCTATTTCTGCTACATATTGATTCCAGTAGGATTGTGAGATTTCCCTGGAGGCAGAGAGTGCTTTGAGAGAGCATCAGCATGTGTTTCCTGAAAGTACGAGTTTAACTTCCTAATCATTACTGTCTGCTGGTGTGTCGCTTTGTGCTTGCATCCTTTACATTGTAAAGATGTGAGGAGGAGGACGTGACTCGTAGGGCTTTAAAGAGCAGTTCTTCTCTCCTCTATTAGCTGTGGATGTGTATCATAGAGTCATAGTCCTCATTAGACTGGACGGGGTGATTGATTCAATGCAAACAGATTCACAAATGAATAAATCAAGACATATATAAGAATATAGTACTGCAGCAGAAGGCAGATGCCATGAACAGAGCGACCCATTGTGTGTTTCATCACAGAACTGTCAACCTGAGCCGTCAGAGTGGAGGTGTGCATGTGTGTCTGGCTGTGGCTCTGTTTGGAATATTATACTAACATACTACTGTGTGTCAAGGTCGTGTTTTGTATTTTTTTTCCTGTTTAATGAAACACCTCTCATACAAATTGGGAGGTAACAGCAAAGGCACATTTCATTTAATGCTAATCTGCACTACAGTTTCAAGTACACCTGAAAGTGGACATTATGCGCGTCTGGATTCATCCCTTGATGGAGTTTGATAAGTCTATCCTGCAGTTTAATGAATGCCTGATAATGTGTTTTTATCCCCCAGTGGGACGGGGGATTGTAATTAGATGCGCCTCTTTTGTCTTTGAGGAAATTTGCGTTCTGCATTTAAATATGCTTGTTTTTTTTTCCCACCATGAATATGACACAGGAGTAATTTAGCATGATCGGTTTAATTCAAATGCAGAGTGCTTGTGCTGTGACATTCAGGCTTGTGGTGAGCTGTTTTACAAGAACAAGGGAGTCTTTTGTCAATAACACATAATCAATTATAGGTACGGCTGTCCACTAATTGACACTTCCTGACATGGCTCACGCAGAATAACATTAGCATGATTTACCCCGCAGGCTGTTTGATTTCAGATTGTATGAATGTTTTTATTGTTGGAGCCAGAACAAAATAAACTGGAAACATAAAACAAACAGGTTGAAACAAGGGTGCATTATGGATAATTATCAATTTTGTGTGCACTATTGTGGAATATGTTGATTTTGACATGCAAACAATGCTTTTCTAGACACGTACAATGATATTTCAATGTTTTTTTTGTTTTTTTTTCGGTAACGCTTTACAATAAGGTTCCATTTGTTAATGTTAGTTAATGTATTAACTAATATGAACAAACAATGAACAATACATTTATTAATCTTTGTTAATTTTAAATAATGAAAATACAGTTTTTAGTTCATGCTACTTGACAGTGCATTATCTAATGTTAACAACCGCAACTTTTGATTTTAATAATGCATTAACATTAACTAAGATTAATAAATGCTGTAGAAGTATTGTCCATTCTCAGTTCATGTTAACTAAAGAAGTTAAATAATGTTACCTAATGAACCCTATGATGAAGTGTTCTCCTTTTTTTTTTTTTTTTTTTAAATTTTAATGTGCCATTTGGAAGCTAATTGTTATCATAATTTCATTAAATTAAATTAGATTAAATTAAATTAAATTAAATTAAATTAAATTAAATTAAATTAAATTAAATTAAAAAATACCGATATTTGATAGTACCTTGACATTACCAGCTAACTGTTATCATAATTTCATAATTTCACTTTTGGTGTGAAAGGGCCTTTACAGTTACAATAAGAAACACGCCCAGCCCGGGTGACAAAATGTAACTCAAAAGTAACCTAATGCATTACTTTCCATAACACATTTAGTTTCTTTCTCAAAAATAATTTTCCCCAACACTGATAAACATGTAATACTATAGTATCATGGTTGTATCACTGGACTTTTACCTTCTAGCTTTCCTAACACATACACTGATCAGAGAAGACCAACAAAGACCCAAGCCGCAAATCCATTCCTCAGATAATAATTCATGTCAATGAAATCAGTGGCATCAACCCAATCACCTGCTCATTCAGTGTGTGGATGACAGATTATGGATCGAGCTACTGAGCCGTCGACTGTCTAGATCAAATGAGGCGGCACACACATAGATTAATTATTCAAATTCCCATTATGATTTCACAGCACAGCTACAAGCTTAACAACTCGATCTTTGGGGCATTATTTCAGCTAGGGCTGATGAGTCGAATAGCCCACTAGAGTTTGTCTCATTCTGTCTCCTGTGTTTCAGATTGTCTAAACCCTTTACAGAAAGGCAGATAAAGTGATGGAAATATGATGCCATTTTGATCCTCTCGCCACAGTGAGATTATACTGCATTTTCATGGATTTGTGATCACATACGTGCAAATAAATGCACAATTTAATCAACTTTCTTCATGTATACAATAATATTACTGTGATTTCAGAGTTTTATTTTTCACAGAGAGAGAGAGAGAGAACTTTTCTTTTTGGTATGTTTGGTATGTGCTGCTTCATCTGTCTCAGAGCTCATCATAATCATCATGTTTTTGGTGTATCCATTTTTGAGATGGAAATGCTTTAGGTTTTCAGCAGGGAGAGAGATTTAATAAACCAGGCAGATCCTCTCAAGCTGCTTCGGCAATATACCTTCCCCTAGAAACTCAACAATGTATCTGACAGATATTTTGAACCATAATTTGCATCAGTAAAACAGTACACTGAAAAAAAAATGTATTGTGAGGTTAAAAAGGTCAATAGATGACCTTAATAATAGTAAAAATGAATACATTTTCTCAGTTTTGAGTATTGTTGTATTACACTACTATAAATGTATTCTTAAAATGTTCTTCGAAAAATATTTGAGCACTTAGGAATTTATTTTTTATTTTTTTCATAAAAAGATGTTCATGGAACATCTAACTGTTCAAGGCACACATCAGAGATCTTGGTTCCAATCCACAGCTATGTGTATGTTACAGCTATGATAACAAGAAGTATAATTGGATAATATCACAGTGTGTTTTGATACAGCATCAGTGAAGCTGTCTTTAGCTCATCACCATAGCAACATATCCGTTGTCCATGCCATGTTTGTTCTGCACAATTAGTTATAATCTCTTACACACCATTAGCTGCATTTACATTGATCCTCTCATACGCTGTTTCCATTATATGTCCATTAGATGTACGTGGACCGCTATTTTCCCAGTAGTGTTGCATCTTTTTGTGCCATGTACTTCCTGCGCAGCATCTCGCTTCTATTGGTTTAGCAATGAAATCATATGCAAATGTTAACCTCAGGGCAGCATGGGGATAACAGCTCAGAGGATTGTGTCTGTGAGAGATAAGCATCAACCGGTGATCTTCAGAACAGAGCTCCAGGCTTCACTCTGCTCATCTCGTACAGGAAACACAGCCATCACATTATCATCCCATCTGCTTTTACAGTCGATCAGCCTCTAAACACAATGAGAATGTTTGTAATGTTTGATAGAGTGTCA
Organism: Cyprinus carpio; assembly: GCF_018340385.1. Taxonomy (NCBI): domain Eukaryota; kingdom Metazoa; phylum Chordata; class Actinopteri; order Cypriniformes; family Cyprinidae; genus Cyprinus; species Cyprinus carpio. The sequence continues at coordinate 33,796,219 of NC_056574.1, forward strand.
TTTTTGGATGTGCATTATCTGGAAACATACAGTCTTCACTTACATCCGGATTTAATGACAGTCTGAGCAATCATGTTTACAACCATTACATGCACATCATTAAAGTCTTACAAACTTGTATCTCTATTACAAAATACAGATAAAGACACTTTGGCAGGTTAATGTTTTCACAATTACTTGTTTTATTTGTACTTGTACAGATATACAGTAAAAGAACAGTGGACACACATGACAAAGAATTCCTATTAATACAGGAATATTTAAGCGGTCTCATTTTTATTTTCAGAAATCGTAATAAAAACTGGGTAATGGTAATCAGGTTAACACAACATAATCAGTATTAATATTGAACTAATACTCATTTGACATTCATGTGTACATACAGTACATGTAGTAAGTGCAGTACATGCTCAACATGCGCACGTTTAAAATCATGCTGTTTTATTATAGACAGTGTTACCTGATGCACTTACATTGTGGAAAAAAATGACTGAAAGCCTGAAGTAGTAATTTCTTGTAAAACATTCTCCAATAATCACAACTTTTAACTTTCATTTTGTTTGGAGTACATTATGATGCGCATGTACTGTATGTTTAAACATAAAAAGTACATTTGCAGTCTGCAATCACATTAAATTTGTACTGACAATAAGTTGTGCATGTCTGTGTGATTTATCAGGGTGTCCGCTGGTCCTTAAAAAGTCTTAAAATGTCTTAAATAATGTTTTCTTAATATAAGGCTGTAAAAAGACTTAAAGGGATACTCCATCGCAAAATGAAAATTTTGTCATTATTTTCTTAACCCCATGTCGTTCCAAACCCATAAAAGCTTTGTTCGTCTTCAGAACACAATTTAAGATATTTTGGATGAAAACAGGTAGGCTTGAGACTGTCCCATAGACTGCCAAATAAATAACAGTGTCAAGGTCCAGGAAAGTATGAAAAGCATCGTCAAAATAGTCCATCTGCCATCAGTGATTCAACCCTAACGTTATGAAGCAAAATAATTCCAAACAAAGCCACAGCGCTGTTTTGCGTCTCTGAACAACATGATGGTGTTTCGTTCCTGAATTAATCAACCGTTTAGAATGATTTGGTTCAATTGCAATGACTCACTTATTAACAGTGACTTGCTGCCACCTACTGGCGGTTTTAATTTCACATTTAAAGTTTATTTTCATTTTTTAAATCATTTCAAATATCAGTATTCAACGTTTTATGTTAAATATATCAAATTATTTATGCATTTGTAACTACAGGTTAAATGCATTCATGTTTTCCATTAAACAGTGTGTTAATACTTCTAAATGCCACTTCAGGTGCAGATATGTCTGGATTGCAAAGACGAATTTTGTTTATACTGATTTCATTTGCTTGGTAACAGCCCAAATGTCTTATTATTCTAATTCACTGATTAAATGTAGGAATTTTAATCAAAAGATAATGCGCACTTAACAGAAAAAAAATGGCTTTATAAAGGTAAAATGCCCATTAAAGGTAAAAATCAATTTAAACTTATTGGAAAAGATAAATTTCTATCTGACCACCACACAGAATATGAAGAATTTGAAAAACTTTAGGAGTCCACGAAAGTCCTTAAGATACCAGCATGATAACACACTTAATCAGTTGAATGAATGACTCAATGACTCCACCACTTACTGGTCGTTTAGTTGACAAGTATGTTGCAAAGTATGCATTTTCCCCCTCAACATTCCTTATTTGTACATTCATAAATGCATTTAAAACATTAATAAAATAAAATAATTCATTTGTAATTAAATTAATTTTATCAGCAGTTTAAATTATTTAATCTGCCTTGTAGCAGCCCTATAGTGTATATTGAATTTATTGATAAATTGTAATAATTTGACATGAAAGATGATGCATACATCTAAAAAGGTTAAAAATATTATATTTTATTCACCTTTGTAAAGGTAAATAAAAATATGCAGATTTAAGTATGTAAAAGCTGATAGAACAGAACACTGCTGAAAATTTTTCTTCAGAATAAATTGTTTACTCCACCAAAAATCTCAGTGATGCAGTTATTTTTCAGGGATATTTTTTATGGAATATTGTCTGCTGACATTAAAAGTTCACTGTACATTGTAGTAATAAATATCATTTATTACAGCAATGATGTATATATAAATAAAATGTGTATTTCCATTACAGGTTTAGGTCTGAAATTTCATATAAGGTGGAATTAAAAAGGTTTTAAAAAGTCTTAAATTTAACTTGATGTCTGTAGAAACCCTGTTTATGCAACAACTACTCTTATAATAATAACAGTGTGGACAAGTGTATAGCTGTTTGTGTATCTAGTATACATATGAATCATCGTAAGATATACAATCAGCATTTTTAGAAATGACTGAATTCAGAGAGACAGTGAAAGAAAACACGAGTCTGGAATAATCCACATCACAGTCACCTCGCGCTGCAGGCAGCAGTACATCCTCAAATAATATCACACACCATTAGGGAAGCACATTTCAGCCTCATTAAATGCCTCTTTAACCAGATAAAACAGATGCATCTAATAGACACACATTATTATTTTTGCAACAGCATTCCCTAAAGGTTTCATAGATCAATCTGTGCTAAGTCTGACAAATAAAACAGCTATGGATATTATTACAAGCTATAATTCAGTAGCTGCTTACTGTTAACTGTACTTTAATGAATCAAGCTGTGCTTGAAATGTACATCATGTGATACAGACTGAAAAACAGGCTCTTCCACTCATTTGCAGTTAATGAGTCAGCTAATTAGTGACATGAAGCGATGATGTTGTCGATTCATGAGTGAGTGATGTGTTTTCACATCTGTAATCACGGTAGCAGGGTGTTTCTCTATGGGACAACACATGTCAATTCCTATATATGTCACCACCATGGACTTTAAGGGTGTGTTCACACTTGTAGCTCGGTTCGTTTGGTTAATTTGGTCCAGACCAAAAAGGAAAATGATACATTTGGTCCTGGTCCGATTAGCGTTCACATTGGCATTTTTGACAGCAAACCTAAAGACACCAACCTAAAGCACCCCGATCAGTCTGCTCAGTGCCGCTTTAAGTCGAACGCACCTCATGCCGTCTGCTGGACTAAGCGCGCTTATTCTTGCGTGTACATATAATTTTATTTTCACCACCTGTAAACTCACAGAGAGCTCATAAAAACACTTTACCTCATCGTTGCTCCTCTGCTCACTTTATTTTGGTTACACCGTGTCATCAAATCATGTCACACAGCATCACATCTTGTCATTACTTCCTGTTTTTGGTTTGTTTAGAAGTATTTGGTCCGTGTCATATTTAATTTAAACCATACCAGAGATCGTTTGCAAATGGACAGAGACCCATCTGTTTTAGCAGTCTCAGTCCAATTGTTTGGTGCGCACCAGTGTTCGGATGGCAACGTTCACACTTACTCAAACGAACTGCACTAACAGAGTAATCGCAGCAGGGTTCGTTTCAATCAAACCAAACATGACAAGTGTGAACACACCCTTAGTTTATTTTCTTCCCTCATGTTTTCCCCTGACCTAGTTTTCCCATGTGTGTTGATTAGTTCATTCTGTTCACCTGTGTTCTGTTAATCTAGTCATTAGTCCCTTGTTTGAGTTATTATAAGTACTCCCCATTCTGTTCCTTATGTTGTCCGGTATTGTTGATGTTACCCTGTGTATGAGACATTCTTCATCTTGTGGATTACTATAAAAATGATTTGTTTCTATTATCTTGATCCTCGCAGCAGTCTGTGTTACAATACAAACCAGCTACATAAAAACAATTACAACAAGCTATTAGATTGAACTGTTCAATTTTACTGACCAACTATGATTTATTGTTTAAAATCATAAAAATGTTCCAGTTCTGAATGCTTATTGGTCAAAACAGCTTCCTATGCCATGTACAGGCACAGGAGGTTGTACAGTTTTGTGAATAATGTCACTCCACTGTAAAACACCTTTGTGTTTTGAATATTTACAGTATAGCACAGCTGCTATTTGCTGCATTTCTTAATTGGGTATAAATTTTGATTTGTTAGCATCGCATAAGCAAGATTGTGCAAATTAATAAAACTTGTTTTCAGATGGTATATGAAGTAATTACTGTATTTTTCTTAGCCCACTGGCAAATGTTTTTCTGATTCTGATTTATGCTTAAAACAAGA